>NW_011888978.1:1684256-1718086 GCF_000151845.1 Pteropus vampyrus | reverse complement strand
GCCGGCAGAAGGGACAAGGGACACAGGGAGATTCTTGAACAATTCAGATGGTAGAGCAGTGGGGGTGCAGCTTCTCTCCCTCTGAGGTTGCAGAAAAGGGGAGGGGTCCTACTACCAGCAGCGACATCAGTTGTGGGTGGAGAGTTGGGCACAGTGTCACCTTGGTGCTGGAGTCTAAGTGAAGCAGGGGGTGGGGGTCTTAGAGATGGAGCTGGGAGATGGTCTAGGCTCTGAATGTTGGGGTAGGGGTGTGAGGAGGGCACAGTCAAGAGACAAGCATGGCAGGCTCTGCTGGAGGCTTCCAGCCAGACAGTGTGGGCAGCAGAAGGGCCAGGTGGAAAGCACCCCCACCTCTTATGAGGTAGACTCTGGCAGGGATCTAGGTTGTAGTTTTGCTGGGCTGAGGACAGGAAGCTGAGGGTGAGGGGTTTGAAGGGCCAGAAAAACAAATCAGGGCATTCAGGCTGGGCTGGCAGGAGAGGCCGGGATCAATTTCTACAAATGTTCCCATGTGCTTTCAGTTGTAAGCTGTCATGTCTGCTCATAAGTCAGCCCGACTTGTTTTGTTATAACAACCTGGGCCCTTGAGCTTCCATTAGGAGGCCTGCCATTGGCTGAGTGGCCCTAAGAGGCTCCCTCCAACATTGCCTCTTGGTCATTCTCTTCTCTTATTTCTGTAGCAGTGACATATGCTGCATTATTTGGTTTGCAAACTCTGTGACTACATCGATGGTTCAACCATGAATTGTCCTTTCTATGATATTAAAGATCCCTGCTTTCTTTGCCTATTTTTGGCTCTTTTGCCTGGGTGACCTGCTTATCTTTAAAATAGCACTCCATTTATTTTTTAAAACTCAAAATGAATCTTATCGCAAGGAAAAACTTTTATATTTATGTGAGGTGATGAATGTTAACACTATGGTAATCGGTTTGCGATCCATGTCAGTCAAGTCATTTTGCTGGTCACCTTAAACTTATTCAGTGCTGTGTATTGATTATATCTCAATAAAACTGAGAAAAAAAACCAAATAAACTGATCAATCTTTAACTGCATGGTTAACCCCTTTGCTGGTGATTAGTGATGCCCGTGGTCGTGATGTTGTCATCATTTCTTAGCCTGCATCTCCATGTGTGACTTGTCCTCCGCCACCCTCTACAGCCTGCCTTCAGTGGCAGACAGGAGAGCTGGTCTCACCAGGCACTGTACTCTGACCCTCACTTTGAAGCCGCCCCTGATCCTGCCCCTTGCTCAGGCTATCCCTGGGGACCCTGCCTTCCCAGCCCTGTCTATGCCCACCATGCCCCTGCTCCTTCTTCATCCAGCTGGACATCACACCTCATCTTCACATTCACACCTCTCCAGCCCTGCCTTCTTGGATGAATTGCTTTGTCAAAACCCATCCCTCCCTGCCCCCGCCTCCCACTTTCCTGCCTCTAGCAGGTAACAGTCCCCAACCTAGCTGAAGGATCTACCTTTAAAATCCTCAGGCCAGCAGCGTCCCCTCTCCCAGCCTGGATGGACGCTGGTCCCATGGCTCCCATGAAGGCCATTCCCCTCCTCACTGTATGCCAGGCCCTGGTGCTCCCTTCAGCCTCAGCCCTGCCTGTTCCTGGAGCTACGGCCCATCCTCAGCTTTCTCAGAAGTCCTGGCACCATCCTCCACTTCCTGCACTGTCCTCTCTTGTCACTGAATGTGCTGGCAAGGTGCCCCTGACTATCAGGGCGTGGCCATTCATCTGTCCCTTGTCTGAAGCCTCCCCTGCTCCTCCCTGCCCTGCCTGCCCTGCTGTCACTGCTTTCCCGGCTTTCATCCCACTGCGCTGGGTCCACCTACCCACCTAGACGTGGTGGGAGTCTGGGGGCTGTGACGACAGTCTTCCAGTTCTTGAAGGCTCAGTGACCTTTCCTGCGATCTGGCCTTGTCTCTCCACCGCCTGCCTGGCCCACTCTCAGCTGTCCCAGGACCAAAACAATTCCTACCTCACCCCCAAATCAAAATCAGACAAGACCTCAGTCCTGCCTCCAGCCCCAGGGCTTCCACCATCTTGGTAAAGGGCACCCCTCATGCAGGATTGTTCTCCAGGGAGCTTGGCCTTGGTTTTGCTCCCCACCTCCTTGTCCTTTCGGTCCTCAACATGCTGCCTCCGAGGGAGCCTCGAAGCCGAAGAGGGCCTTCCACAGCAGCCAGCAGACCATGCCCTACCCTCCTGAAACTGCTCTGGTGGCTGCCATGGCTCTCAGAGGGCCCCCTCCCCTCACGTCTCACCCACTCCCACCTTCCTGAGGGCCTCACACCTCTGCCTTCTTCTTGCCCTGGCCTTGGCCTGTACCTTCCCTTCCTTAGGTCTCAGCAAAGATTTGCTTAATTAGTCATTTAAAAAATTGTCTCTTGTCTTTTGCTACCTAGATGATGTTTTCTGTTTTTTTTCTTCTGTGGTGACTTGGAAGATACACATCCTGTTTTATCTTGCTAGCTGTTACCTTTCGGTTTTAAAACCTTCTTAAACTTAAGTTTCTCTAAGAATCAGCCAAGAACCAACCAACATTTGGGAACCCCATCTGTTCAAGAGAACTGGGGTATCTCACCTCAACCGTTTACAAATCAGATTTCTTCATGAATAGAATTGAGATTTCTTATACTTGTTATCACTACTATATTAAAAAAAATAACACGTGTCTTCTGTTTCAAACATTGTCTTTGATTTTTCTATTAAGTTTCATAATCATATTTAGGATGATTTAGATCTAATTGGTCCCAGGCAGCTGTTTGCTATTGCTGCTTCTGGCCTGAGCCTTGCCTGTCTGTGTGTTCCTCATTCTCGTCCCTTCCCGAGCTGGCAGGGGTTGTCCCAGTGGTGAAGCATCAACTCGCATAGCGGGGATGGAAACCCTCTCTGCCTGGTGTGAAACCTTTAGCAGGAGGGGCCTCGGCGGGCCTGTGGGCTGCAGGCATGGTCCCCAGACCATGTCCAGGAGGCCTTTGTTCCTAGATGGGGTGTCCTGGGCTGGAGGGGCCTCCCCTCTCCATGGGCAGCCCCCTTCCGAGGTCTGAGCTTTGCCTGCCTCCTTGTTCCCAGCATAGACCCACCGAGTTGTTTCAGTTGGAAGAGAAGTTTAGGGTGTGTGTGTGGGGGCGGCCCCCGTGGGCTGTCCTAAATTCCTTTCAGAGCTTCCGGCTGGCCCATATTGCCTCTCTGCTCCTGTCTGGGACCGCCCACAACAGCAGTGAGAGGGGCTTGCCTGCCCAGAATGTTCTGTTCAGGTTTTGGGTTTTCTGTGCCTGAGTTGTGGTTGCAGGGAGCAGCCTGACCCTGTGAGCTGTAGGGCAAGGATCAGGCTGGAGCGTGCAAGTCCCGTCCTGAACCCGACCGATAAGCCCATCACGTGAGCTGTGAGAGTGGGTGCTGCTCAGTGGGCGCACCCGTCAGTCAGGGCCCTGGAGGACCCTGGGGCCCACTTGGATGCTCCACGGGAAGGGAGTGGAGGGAGAGAACTCTTCACTGAGCTGCAAGCAGGATAAGGGGACCCATGGGGTGGCTAGGCCTCAGGGACCACCCCTGGACCTGAGGGCCAAGTGACTCTGTTGGTGCCTCCTTTTGCCAAAGGAGCCAGGGAGAGACTGCCAACCCGGTTAGCCTGTGGCACAGAGTAGGACAGAGATGAAGGGGTCTGCTGGTTGGGGGAGAGTAACCAGCACTGCGTGTCAGCTGGAAGGGAGAGAAGCAGAGGCCACATTCTTTTCTGTGTCTTTTCAAAGCCAGCTTTTCTTCCCAATCCCAAGCCTGTTTATTTACCTCTTGTACATGTGGGGCCTTGTGCTGGGTCCTGTCACATCGTGAGGGTGACAAACCAACTAGTAACCTCCAAGGGGGGCTAGGGGCCTGAGTGTAGAACAGAAACAAGAGGCCATGCAGCAGGAGTCTTCCAGAGTCCCACCCCTGCCCTGCTCACCTGGGAGGCCGCGGTAATGGGTGGACAGAGAGGGTCTTGGCCAGGACGTTTGCAGGTGGACATCCTTTCTTTCCTTCTTCAGACCGCCTGGGTGGGTCTACACATTTGCTGTGGAAAAGAATTATCATATTGGGTGTCCACAAAGCCTGCATCTACTTGACCTGATGGGGGAAATGAGGGATTTTCAGGCATAATCCTGACATTTCCTGCAGACTCTAGAAGTTGGCCTCTTCCCACTTTGCCAGCAGGCAGCCCGCCTGGGAGCTGGAATGCTGTACTGAGCACCCCCTGCAGGTTTGATGGGGCCCTGCAGTGATGCTGTGGGTGTGGACCCTGGCAGCCTGCAGTTTCCAGAGCCTGTGGTTCTGAGGCGGGTAGGGTCTCAGGATCGCCACTCCCGAGCTCCACAGCTGCTCCCTGAGGCCACACTTAGGCCATACCTGGTAGATCAGACCAACTGGGGCTGCTCGGCACCCCCTGGGTTGGTCTGGGCCCAGCACCAAGCACTTAGTACCTAGATGGGGTTTCTAGCCAGGTTCACGTTGTCCTTGTTTGTGGGACTGAGTTGCTAAGGAAAGGGCATGAGCTGAAATTCGTTGGCTGGAGGCTGTGCTTCCGGGCTGTGCTTCTGGGCTGTCAGCTCAGGCCTCAGGCTACACATCTTTCACCGGCATCACGAGCCCGGGTCCCAGGCCCTAAACTTATCCCTCAAGATGTACCAAACAAACAACAAAACACAACACAACAAAGGCCACCCTGGAAGGCAAATTCCAGTGTGTGTCCTGGCCTGGGTTTCGTCAAGCCATCAGTTCCATTCTGGTCCATGGCTGTGGAACACTGATGCCCTGTGTGTCTTGGGCTGTGGTCTGCCAGCCATTGGCATGTTCCCAGTGATGGGAAGGTGATGTGTCTGAGTTCAGGACCCTGAATCACTATATTTAAAGGGGAAAATGCTCTTCACATTGAGATGTCAGTTTTTAATTCAAGTCTAATTTCTGACCTGTAAACAAAGCCTGCAAGAACAAGAGGCTCATTACTCTAACTTACTTAGAGGAACACATAGCATCCCAGCCTCTTTTGTGAAAATTAGCACATTTTGAGGAAGTGTGACAAAGCCACACAATATTGTGCTCCTTATTTTAGATCACAGAGCAGAGGGACACAGAGCCAGACTGCCTTTATCACCCGGCCCCGGGAAACCAGGAGGGAGGCTATGGGTCAGCGCTTACCCCAGTGTGTGAGCCAGGGTTGGTCACGGTGCCTGGGACTGCAACAAGGACAGCCCGAGGGGCCCGCAGACAGAGCTCCTGACCACGTCCAGGAAGGTAGGGACAGAGGGCTGGCAGTGTGGGGGGACAGAGGGCTGGCAGTGTGGGGTTGATCATGACTCACTTAACAGAAGGGAATCAAAGGCATGCTGTGGGGGATGGGGGATGGAAACTTGGAAATGGGGCACCTTGGAGGACCCTGACTGGAGCCTCAGCAAGCTGCATGAGCAAGGGTCAGGGCTCCGGGATGGGATGGGGGCTCAGGGTGGCTATGTCCTCATTCTGTCTCAGATGTACATTCTAGGAAGAGAGCGTCACAGAGGGTGAGCTGCCCCCACTTCTGCACACAGGCTCCTTGTTAACAATCCTAGACTGTTCCTAGAGGCAGGGCTGTCCCCAAGGTGTGCAGGGCCCCTGTCTATATAACAATCTGGTTAACAATATATTCCAAGATCTGTGAGTCCCTGGGGGTGTCATGATGTAGACAGAGGAGCAGGAAGGCGCTAACCTGTTTGTTTAGTGTCTGTGGGGTCAGTGAGCACTCCCCCTATCTCTTCCGGGAGTGCTCAGGTCCGGGACCCATGTCTTTGTGTTCTTTATTGTCAAGCATGCTATTCCCGGCTAATTTCACATTTAATCTCTCGTAACGGAGGGAAGGGCAGTGATGCAGTGATTATAGCGCAGGGCTCTCTGAACCTGCTTATGTGGAGACGCTGTGGAGCGCTTCCGTCTGTATTTCTGAACATTCTGTGTTTAGTTAGCGCTGGGTGCCACGTTTCTCCTGATGAAGAAGACTCGGCTTCACCCGTCCATCTGCCGGGAATGCTGTCTCCGTGGCTCTCCTGAAGGCTGTGGCTGTGCTTTGGTGATGGCCACCAGATCGTGCAGATCTGGCCCACAGTGTGCAGGAAAATGTGAACCATGGTTTGTTCCCAGTCCTGTTAAATGTACCGCTTGGAACTTTTTGGTGTACATGAAGAACCACATGTGTTCTGGCCACATGGTCCTAGTGGTCCTTAGACTGCACTTCTAGAATGTGGTCTTGCCCAGCGCTGAGCACAGCCCTGCCTTCTGCATGCCGCCACCAGCAGGCCGAGTTAGAAGAGCGGCCCCACTTGTGCCATTCCTCTGCCGACCAGCCTGGAGGAACATAGTGTCCAGCCTCCCTTGGACTCAAGAGAAGACCAAGCAATAGCTCCCAGGATCCTCATAGCCGAGGGGTGCAGCTAGCCCTGCAGACGGTCCTTCGGTGGCCTGGAGCCTCGAGGATGTGGGACACTGCCCTGGGCAGGGGTGTGCCATCTGCCCCAGCTCCGAGTGCTATCAACAGGGTGGCACTGCAGCTGGAGCAGGCATGGACGAGAGCCCGCACGTGGGCCAACGTGTGCGAATCAAGCTCAAGAGTGGGCCGTGGGCCCTGAACTCATTCTGTGTCTGATGTGATTGAGACTCACCAAAACCAAGGTGTCACCATAGCTGTGGTGGCTCAGTCCCATGCACATCCATGAAGGAAATACCCGTTTTGCCAGCGGGAGTGGCTTGCTTGCCCAGGACCCTGGGACAACCTCACGGGCATGAGTCCTGGAGCCTGGGCATCTGGCAGGCTGCAGTGCAGAGCAGAGGGTTCAAGAGCACCCTGAGGGCAGCAGTGGGCCTCACAGAGTACCTGAGAGCCCTGTCTGGGCCACACTGTTTTCCGTGGTGGCCTGGAACACACCGAACTCACTCTCTCCTCAGGGCCTTTGCACTTACTGCCCTGGGCCCTGGACACCTGCTCATGCAAGGCCTGCCCTTGGACATTGGGGTGCCCCAGAGAAACCTGGTGTGTCCAGTGTGTCATTGCAGGAGGTGGCGGCCAACACGTGCCCCACAGGTAACCAGTGAACAGAGAAGGATGAACTGGCCAGAGGGCACCATGGGTGGCCTGGGGTGCAGTTTCAATTTTATGTGTTTAAACTTCTTATTTTAAAAAAACTTTAGACCTGGAGCAAAGTTGAAAAACAATTAGTGGTTTCTTGTATGCCCTTCGCCCAGCTCCCCCTAATGTCAGGATCCTGTGTGACCTAGAACAATGACTGACACAGAGGAGTCACCTTGACAGGATGTTATACTATCGCTTAGACTCCAGACTGCATCTGAATTTTGCTCATTTTCCAACTCCTGTCTTTTTTCTGGTTCAGGTCCTTTTTCTGGTGCAGTGTCCCCATGTGGCATCTAGTTGTTATGTCTCCTTGGTGTCCTCCAGTCGGACGTAGTTCCTCAATCTGTCTTTCTGGCCCCAGGCATTTGGAAGAGCAGTGGTCAGTTATTCTGTGGAATGGCCTCCGCGTGGGTTTGCCTGGTGTTTGCTCATGTTAGGTGGAGTCTGTGCGTTTGTGGCAGGAGCATCACAGAAGTGATGTGCCCGCCACAGTGTGTGGCATCGGGGTTTGCGATGTAGCATTGTCCGCTCTTGGCGATGGTAACCCTCATCACACTGAGGCGGATGAACCGTCCCTCACTTGCTGGGGCTCTCCCTTGTAAATCCACTGTTTTTCCCATTCTGCTTTATCAATATCTCGTGGGGAGATACTTTGAGAATATGTAAACATTCTGTTTCTCTTCCTACTTTCACCCACCGATTTTACATTCTAGGGATGATTCTTGTCTGCTACAGTTCTTACTGTGCTGTTTATCTTGGCAATTTTCTTACTCCACCATTTTTTACATTTATTAATTGAACTCCACTGTAAGGATGAACTGCTTCTCCAGCCCCATTTATTTTTTAGTCTATTATGTATTTATACCAGCACAGACTTCTGGATATTTATTTAGTTTATGGTTATAATCCATTACTATCATTATTTGTTATTTTGTTCAAAAGATCCCAGATTTGGCAAATGAGAACACCTTCAAGTTGGATCCTCTGTCCTTTTGTCATGCTTGAGTGTGATTAAAAAATTTTTTTTCTTTGTGGTAAAATACACTTTATATGAAATTTGCCATCTTACCCATTTTTAAGCACACAGTTCAGTGGTATTAAATACATTCACCCTGTTGTGTAACCATCACAACCATTCATCCCCAGAACTCTTTTCGTCTTGTAAAACTGACACTCTGTCCTCATTAAACGCTAACTCCCCATCCCCTCCTTGCCCCAGCCCCTGGGAACCACCATTCTACTTCCTGTCTCTATGAATTTCACTGCTCTGGGGACTTCATATGAGTGGAATCATACAGTAGTCATCTTTTTGTGACTGCCTTATTTCACTTAGCATAATGCCCTCAAGGTCCATCCATGTTGCAGCATATTGCAGAATTTTCTCTCTTCTTAAGGCTGAATAATATTTCATTGTATATACCATGTTTTGCTTATCCATTCCTCTGATGGATACTTGGGTTTGCTTTCACGTTTTAGCTACTGTGAATAATGCTGCTGTGGACATTAGTGTACAAATATCTCTTTGAGACCTTTCTTTCAGTTCTTTGGGGTGTATACCCAGAAGTGGAATTGCTGGGTCATATGGCAGTACTATTTTTAATTGTTGAGGAGCCACCATACTGTTCTCCACAGCGCCGGCTCCATTTCATGTTCGGTAATGAGGCAAGCGCCTTTGTGGAGGGGGGAGCTGCCTCTGCAGCTCTGAAGGTGGTCCATGGTGGTGACAGCCAGGCCTGCAGCAACCTTCTCTTGGAGACATCCCGGGGTGACACAGTCTGCGACTGCCGGGCCTCCAGTGGTGGCTCCGAGAGCCTGGCATGGCACTGTTGGTGGATGCACTGTGTTACTATGCGTGGATACCATGCCGTGCCATGTCTGTGGGGGGATTTGGAGTAGGGAGGGATACTAGACATCTGCCTGATGTCACCTTTCTTACCCTGGGACTCTAACACTATCTCCCAGGGTGATGTCTGGTGGCTTGGCCCCTCGTAGGGAGCAGGATCCCAGGAAGCATCTGAGTGCCCTGCAGTATCCGACGGCAGTGGGCCTGCCAAGCCTGCATCTAATCTGGATGTCGTGCCTTCTGTCATTGCTGCCCTGGCTCCGTGTCTAGGCCCTGATGGCCCATGGCAATGGGCCCAGAGCAATGTGGGATGCCATCGTGGCTCTTAAAGTAACAACCATCCCAAGGTCGCTGGTGCTAGGGCCCAGCCCCTCTCCTTGGATCAACTCTCGACAAGCGAGGACACAGACGGGAAGTGTCTGAAGGGCTGCGGAGCAGCCTGGCCACGTCCCAGAGAATCTGGCCCTCACAGCCCGGTCTGTTCCCCAAAATAAACCAGACAAGATCCTTCGTCAGATGGCATGGCCTGATTTCTGTTTGGGGAAATCTGGACGAGAAGGGGCAGCAGAGGCCTCGGGTCCCGGTGGGGCTGCCTGCTGGGCAGAGGGCGGTCGGCGGTCAGCCTGCCCTGGATACCGTGGAGAGCCCCAGAGAGCCAAGCAGGAAAAGAAGTCAGATTTAAATAAACCAAAGTCGGGCAGGACGCCTTAGACCTGAGACGCCTAGAGAGGAGTGGTGGCCCAGGGACCCCGGGAGATGAGGCCCATGGTGAGAGGAGAAAGCCAAGCTCCTTTGCCTGGAAACTTCCAGACCTGTGCCCAGCACATGTGGGTACGAAGGTCCCCCCGCCCCACGCCAAGTCTTACCCTCTCAACAGTTCATTCTACCTCTGGAAAAACTGAGGTTTAGGGAGAGGAAACCTGAGCCAGCATTGCACAGGGAAGCCAGTGGTCTGCGTGGTGGCCTGCCCTTTCCCCGTCAGGGATTTTGTGTCTGCCTGCCTCTGAGGGCCCCATGCACTGGGCAGCGTGTCTTCCCTTCACAGCTGTCAGCATGGCCTGGCATCTCCACTTCCTGCTGGGGCCTTGACTGCCCCTGCCCTGCTCCTAGCCTGACCAGACCTGGGTTGAGGTGGTTCTGGGTCCAGCAGCCCTGCCCACCAGTGGGGCCACTGGTCCCTGGGTGAGCCTCTGTCTCTTCTCTGGCCTGGTGGACCCTCCTGGGGGAATATCCACATGGGGAGCAAGACACGACCTCCTGGGCACCGGAACTTGGGTTTCCTTTCTGGAAAAGGCAGAGCATCTTGTGCTGCCCATGTAGAACTGCATCCCTCATGTTCCAACAGCTATAGAGGCTCAGCCTTGGGGTCCCCAGATAATTTTGGGGTGCTGAAGGTATGTGGGGAGCCTACTGGCAGGAGCCCTAGCTGACCTCTGGGGTATAGCTAGGAATGGAGGGTGGATGTCAACCTGGAGCTGCCCCTGCGAGGCTCCTGAGCCGGGCTCTCATTGTTCCTCAAAGAAGGCGGTGGGTTAGAAGGCAGGTCCTCACGCTTGCTCCTCGTTGGCTGGCTGTGCAACATTCCTGTCCCCTTGGCCTTGCACTCATTGCTATCATGGGAGTGGGGTTGCCTACTGAAGAAGGAGAGAGCGTGGGGAGTCCCATGTGCCAGCTCTGGTGTGCTCCAGCATCACTTGAGTCACAGCCTTTCTCCTGCCTGAATTCTAGCCCCCTAGGATGTGACTCAGGGGGTGACCTGCCTAGGTGGTACCCCTCCTTCCTACTGTCTGGAGGTGTTCTCTGAGCAGCAGCCCTGCCTAGCTCTGTCATTCTGGCCCAGGGACCACCTGGCACTCTGCCAGCAGCCAGCGCCCAATCCGCGTGGCACTGGAGCACAGAGACTGTGGTAGGTTGAATCGTGACCCCATTCACGTGTCCAAGTCCTGACCCCCAGTACCTCAGAATGTGACTTTATTTGGAGATAGGGTCTTTCCAGATGCAAATTTAAAATGAGGTCATGTGGGTGAGATCCTAATCCGAAGTGGCTGCTGTCCTATAAGACAGGATTCAGACATACACATGTACAGAGGGGCGACCATGCGAGGACACAGGAGGAGATGGCTGTCCACAAGCTGAGGAGAGGAACCTCAGGAGAAACCACCCCTACCAACACCTTGATCTTAGACTCCCAGCCTCCAGGACTGTGAGGAAGTAAATGCCTCCTGTTGAAGCCCCCGGTCTGTGGCACTTCCTTACAGCAGCTTGAGCCTACTTGGCATCTTGTGGGCAGATATGTTGGTGGCTGCGTCTTAGAGCACTGGAACAGGCAGGTGTGGGACGAGGCTGTGTCAGTGCCAAGCAATGGTCCTGGGGTCACCAGTCCTCTGCGCCCTGCAGTGAGACATCGTGGGCTTTGCTCACCAGGGTAAGTTTCCTGGGAGCCTGAGGTGGCTGGATGGTGGTGTGTGGGGCCTGGGTCTCTGTGGGCGCCGACAGCTGGTGACATCTTGACCCAAGGTCCTTGCTACCAGTGGCATTGCTTACGGGGGTATTAGCCCTCTCACAATCGTCCTCGGTACCCTAAATAACACACGTGTAGGGAAAAGGCATACACTGGCACTCTAGACAAGTGCCCCTGCCACCCCAGCTCCCTGACCAAGCTGTGTAAGTTCTGTCTGGCCTGGGCTGGGGTGATGGACTCAGACACGCTGGCTCAGCCACGTCAGAGGATGAGAGGAAGGGTGGAGTGTGCACGGCCTCTGGGAGGCAGGGAGGCCTGCCTGGACAGGGTGAAAAAGTTTTGGGTTCCAGCTGGTGTATGTGTTGTGCAGGTTGGGCTGCCTGGGTGCCAGCCCAGGAAAGGTACTGTCGGCAGGACCTAGAATGAGGGACTGGAACTTTATTCTGTGAGCTCTCTGCCATCTCATGTCTCAAGGCCACAGTCTGCTGGGTCCCAGTCGGTGAGCTAGGGAGCTCAGAAAGAAAAATTCCACTTTTTGATATTTTGGCAAGTGTTCCTGTAGCAAGAGTCATTTTTCTTCTTTAGTGGAGACCGCCCTGTTATTTAGTGAATGTTAATTTGTGACCCGGGACATTCCCCGACACAGTCTTTGTGCTGAGCGAGACCTGGAAAATGTCAGCAGGAGCATCTGGCAGGGATGAATGTCAGTTCTTGTGATAGAGGAGCAGGCCCATCCTGGTCCTGGAGTCTGGGCCTGACCTGCTGCTCCTTCTGTCCTGGCCAGGCTGGGAAGCCAGCTGCATTTCCTGGAGGCCCTCCCTGGTGCTGGCGTGCTTGGGGGCCAAGTGTGGGACAGTCTGGACTCTCTCAGGCTAGAGGGGTCAGCTCCCACCAGAGCTGCCCTGGCACTGCCTAACTTAGTGAGAAGACCCACTGGCCGGCTCCCACTTGGCCTCTGAGGTGTTCTTGTCAGCGTCTTGTTTATTTTACTTTTCTCCTTTATCTTTCTCTCCCTGCCCCCAACCCTTCCCTGGTCCTCTCTCCAAACAAATTGTGTTTTGATATGTGCCCTTTACAAAATTCTCAAAAACAAACAAACAAGAA
Organism: Pteropus vampyrus; assembly: GCF_000151845.1. NCBI lineage: Eukaryota > Metazoa > Chordata > Mammalia > Chiroptera > Pteropodidae > Pteropus > Pteropus vampyrus. The sequence goes on along the minus strand of NW_011888978.1, from coordinate 1,705,537 downwards.
AACACTAATAACAAAGCAAAACTCATCCCAAACTTAATTTTGTTAACTCCTCATTACATATTTCTAGATAACTCTCATTTTACGTTACTGGTGATGATAATGATAAGAAGGGGCTAGTTTACTGGGCACAGTGCTGAGTGCTCTAACTTGTTTAACCCTCACACCAACTGCACACACGTGCTGTTATTATCTTCATTTTACACTGGCAACGCTGAAGCTCGGCGAGTCCACACAGCCAGCTTGGCGGTCAGCATCTGAATGGAAGCAGAATGATCTGGGGACTCTGCACTGAGTGCTTGGGCTTTGCCAACATTCGGCACAGACGTACACATCACTTTACATAAGGGCATGGCACTCGAGCTGGGCCAAGCATCCTTAGTTATGTCGTGGACATATTTGTTCCCTGCATGATGAAAAGTCTCACCTATAAAACTCTTCTGGCTTCACATAAATTGTAAATTTTGTCGACTTTTTTGCAAATCCTAGAGATTTTTGAAAGCAATCTGACCATTTACATTTTGTGTTATAACATATATTTGGTGTTACTTCTGTCATCTTATTTACATTTGTGTTTAGGTATTTTTGCTGTTTCTCTAGTTTTCCATATTTGCTGTATGATCTATCCTTCTTCTTCAGTTATTTAGAAGGTATATATTACTTTTACTAGTTGTGGCTTTTATAACTTTTATAACTTTGAATGGTATGCTTAAATTTATATCTATCCACTTTAGCATCTTATCAGTAACTGTTGATCCTTCTATGAAAGATTAGGAAATTAATACAATGGAATTATTTCTTTTGTCCTTCTTCTATCCTTTCTTTCACTTTTATTGATTTTTAGACAATTTTTGCCCCAATTTATTAAAGTTGAATTATAAATTATTCTTACGTTGCATAGCTTTTCTTTCCAGAATATATGGTGAATGACCTCTGGTTTGCAATCATAATTTTCACAGTGGCATGGATGCAGAAGTCAGTTCTGTTATCCTCAACTGTGATTTTCCCATCTGTGGGGACTCGATTTTGAAATCAGGTCTGGGCTGCACAAACAGCAGGTGAGGAATGATAGAGATGTAAAGCAGAGTTGAGCCAGTGCTATTAAGAGGATTCTCTCCTGCAACAGAGGTGGGGTGCAGTGCCTCTACGTACCCCTGCTTCCCAAGGCTCTGACTTGTTCACGGCCACACACCTGGTTAGTTTGCAGAGTTAGGGCTCCCATCCCAATCTTTTGTTCTCTCTAGGCCATTGTTCTCTAAGGGTTGGCATAAGAGGTGAATCAATGTGGCACCAAACGTGACATTAAAAAGCATTGGATTATGTAAAAAAAAATCTCAGCTGGCTCCTTGGCAGAAATTGACAGCTGATATTAAAATTTAAATGGAAATACAAGAGACACAGAAGAGCTAAAGCAATGTTGAAAAAGGAGACAAGTTAGAGGACTCACACTTTCTGATTTCACAACTTACTACAAAGCTGCCGTACTCAACTGTTTGGTACAGGCAGAAAGATAGACATAAAGACCAGTAAAATTGAACTGAGGATCCAGAAATAAATCTCCACATTGACTTCTGACAAGAGTGCTAAGACAATTCAGTGGAGGAAAGGACGGCCTTTTCAACAAATGGCGTTGGGACAACTGATATCCTCATGCAAAAGAATGAAGTTGGACCCCTACCTCATAACACATAAAAATTAACTCAAAATGGATCATAGATCTAAATATGGGAGTTAAAACTATAAAACTCTTTAAAAATATAGGAATACATCTTCATTATCTTGGGATAGACAGAGCCTTAGATATGACACCAAAAGCACAAATGGCAAAAGAAAAAGTAGACAAATTGAATTTCATGAAATTTCTTTATAACGTCGAAGAATTACATCAAGAAAGTGAAAAGACAACCCAAACAAAGAGAAAATGTTTGAAATTTAGATATCTAGTAGGGACTTGTATCTAGGCTATATAAAGAACTCTTACAACTCAGTAGAAAATGAAAATAATCCAATTAAAAATGAACAACAGGCCTGAATAGTCATTTTTCCAAAAAAGAGAGACAAATGGCCAATAAGCACATGAAAAGATGCTCAACATCCTTAGTCAGCAGGGAAATTCACATCAAAACCACAATGGGATACCACTCCACACACGTGAAGATGGCTGGAAAGAAAAAGACAGATAATAACAAGTGTTGGTGAGGATGTGGAGAAACTGGGACCCTCACATACTGCTGGTGGGAATGTAAAATGGTGTAGCTGCAGTGGGAAAGTCTTGTCTAGAGTCACCATATGACCCAGCAATTCTGAGGTATGTATCCAACAGAAATGAAAACATATGTCCACACAAAATACTTGTGCATGAATGTTCAAAGCAGTATTATTCATAAGAGCCTAAAAGTGGAAACAACCCAAATGTCTATCGACCAGTGAATGGATAAATAAAATGTGCTATATCTGTACAAGTGAAATATTATTTGACAATGAAAAAGGAATTTAGATACTGACATATCCTACAACATAGACTTCTTGAAAACATACTAGGTGAATGAACTCAGTCATAAAAGATCACAGACCGTATGATTTTGTTTCTATGGCCAGGCCAGAATAAGCAAATCTACGGAGACAGAAAGGAGATTAGTGGTTTCCAGGGGCTGGCATGTATGTAGGGTGGTTGGGGGAAAATGGGGAGTGACTGCTAATGTGTATGGGGTTTCTTTTTGGGGTGATGAAAATGTTCGGAAGTCGATTGTGGTAATAGATGAATTTTACACTGTAAGTGGGTGAATTGTATGATAATGCAAATTATAGCTTAGTAAAGCTGTTATATATAAAAAAGCATGAATGGGACATAGTGAGAGAACTATTCCCTTTTCAATTCTATTTGAATTTTCTCATTGAATCAAAGAGAGTCTCGTTTCATGCTAACAAAGCTTTAACACCTCTAATTTCTTATAACAGAGAGATTAGGACTCGGGCTCAGAGTCTTAGCAGACAGGATTATCTACCTAGAATTTACCAAAACCAGGTATGGCAAAAATTGTGATGGCAATGAAAAGAGTGCTGGAGTTTGGTGTCTCCATCTGGCTCTCCTAGGGATGGATATCATCGGTGTGGTGGTGGAGTTGGGCTGGGCTGTGTTCCCGCGCTGGCTTCTGTCCTGCTGGGACATCTGAGCTAGCAGCTTAACTCTTTGAGCCTTCGAGTCCCCTGGAAATGGAGGTCTGCCATATATAATTTTAGGGGAGTTTGAATTTATACCATATTTGAAGGTCCCTGTATAACCTTGCTAACAGTGGGGACTCAAGCCCTTCAGGTGCCACCAAGTCTCTTGGGAATGAAAGCCGGAAGATGTAGATTGAGATGTGAAGGGAGCTGGGCCCAGCAAGGGGACTGCTGTGGCTTCAAGGAGCCCTTCGCCTTCATTTTGAAGGCAAAGGTGGTGGTCCAGGGAGTAGCGGCTTCCTGCTTTTTTTTTTTCTACTGGATCTCTCCTTGGTCTTATTGGGATTATAGAAGGATAACTGGTACCTCAGTCACAGGTCTCCTGGCCCCTCTCTTTGCAGGTGAGGGAACTGGGGCTACTGAAGGAACAGGACTGGCCCAAGGCCAGGATTTGAAGCCAGACTTTGTGGCTCTGCATCCAGGGGGCTCACTCCCCCCACAGTCTCTCCTCTACCCCGCTCACCAGAGCAGGGTGCAGCTTTTCTTAATATCCGGCTGGGCATGGGGCTCAGCGCTGGGGCATGTGTCGGTTGAGACATAGTGGTTTAGAGCCTCAGAAACCAACTCTGGACAACTTAAGGTGAAAAGAAGGACTTTCTGGAGCAAAGGATCCGGATGGCCTGAAACGAGCCCAAGAAGGGGCGGGGCCTGCTGGGTGAACTCGGGCTCTGTGGTACACAGGGACCACTTTGTCATGGTCCCTCAGCTCCCACCACAGCCTCTCCTCCAACATGGGAGGACAAGACCCCCACACTGGGGTAGAGGCAGCTCCCCAGAAGGAAGGAGGGGTGTGGATGGCACATGGAAAAGGCGACATATGTTCACTTGAATGAGACAGAGAGCAGGGCAGGCAGGGGCCCGCCACAAGGGCATCCGCGGACAGACTCCTCCTGAAGGGGCTGTTCTGGAGCAGCGTGGAGCAGAAGCTGATGCCTTCTAACCCCATGAATTGCTCTCACCTGCTGGTGGCCAGCTGGCTGGTGAACCTTTTAGAAAAGTGGAAAAAACAATATGCAAAACAACCTCTGTGATGCTCAACTGTGAAGGAGCTCCTCCTGGTTAGGACTGAGTGGCTTCAATCTGATGGGACCTTAGTTCTCATACCTGTGACTTCAGTGGTTGGGTCAGTCCTCTCCCTGTAAAGCTTCTGGGGTTGCTCTGCTCTTCCCCAAGGAGCTGGGAGGAGAAGAACAGCCGTGGGAGGCACCCTGGTGGGGAAAGGCCCCGTTTTGGCAGTGCATCTGCTAGAGTCATTAGACACAGACTGGTGCCCTTTGTCCTATGGCCTGACTGAATCTCATGCGTCCTTGACCAAAAGGAAGAAGGGATGAAAGGACACATTTCTCTCAGAACTGGCACCTTACCAGATGCATATTTGGGGATTCCTGAGACAAGTGCACGTGTGTGTGTTTCAGAGCAAGGCTGAGTTTGAGTGACAGCGAGCTGATGCAGACGCATGCTGTCTTGCCCTCTGTCAACGTCTGGATCCTTCTGTTTTGGGATCAGCTTCCTTTTTTCTTTTTATTCTCGATTGTCACCATCGCTACCTTGACAGATGCTTCACAGTCTTAGTGCCAGAGGTTGCAAAAATGACAAAGGCTGAGTGACAACACCGAGTGAACCTACTGTGTGCTGGAGCCTGTGGCTTCCACAGAAGTAGCTGGTAAGCATAGCAAACGGGGCACAGATCACACGCTTGCTTTTCTATGAGACCCCAACTCTGAGAGTGTCGGTGTTTTGAACATTTTAAAATTCAAAACAACATGATAGCTGTTAAGCCTTTGGATTTTTTTTTAACCAATTTTTAACTTTTATTTTCTACCTCAGTGACTATTTCATCATAAACCAAACAGCAAAGGGCAGGGCACAGAGAACTACCAGTTTCCAGGCCCCTGTGGTGGCACCTGAGGGTCAGGGACAGAACTATTTCCACCAGCCTCTCCTCTGGTGGGGCCGGGCGGCTGGTCACAGAATCTCTGTCTGCGGGATGTCAGGCTGTCCAGAAGTCCCGTCAGACCATTGTGCTTCAGCGATTTCTTTAATATTTATAGCGTGAGGAGAGGAAACAGATTCTTATTAATAAAAATCACATTTAAAAACAGATGCATGTGCCACTGGCAGTAAAGTCCTGGAAAAAACTCAGCAAAACACAGCTCATGTTCTGTACCTTGTTTTCTTGTCACTTTTCTTTTGCAGATTTTAGGTGGATCATTCCTGGGGTGCACATTAAAATACTTGAAAATCAGGCAATAAAGTGAGCCCTGCTTTCTTGGTGGAGAGCCCCTCACAAGCACTCTTCAGATCTTGAGGGGTATCAGTCACTGGTCTCAAGTGGTCGTGCATTGGTCCTGGGGTGGTCAGAACTGGTCTCAAGATGGGCAGTCTCTGGTCTTGGGGCAGGTGACACCACGTTCTTCAATGCAGCTTCCACATATGGATTCCACAGTGTCTCTCAGACTTGGGTTAATGCTGTGAAGAATAAGCTTAACTTCTCCATGTGAGAGCACTGTCAGTGAGAGGTCTCTGGTTGCATGAGGAAGCCTGAGTAAACTGGCACCATACTTCCGATTTATCCCAGCGTGTTCTTGTGCCCTTCAGGTGAGACCTGGGGGGGTCCTGCCAGGGAGCTTGGCCAACTTGGACCTTGGCTTCCCAACCACAGAAAAGCCCGGGCAATATCAAGCAGATTCAGTGCCCTTGGGTCTCTCAGCAGCTTTCACCAGGAAGCTGACCGAGGAGGAGAGCCTGACCCCTGGTGTACAGGGAGATCCCAAACTGTCTCTTGAGGTCTCTCAGGCTAGAGAGACCTCAAGAGACAGTTATTCCTCACCAAGTCATTGCCACACTTGGTCTCTCCAGATGACCTTGGTTATTCCTCACCAAGTCATTGCCACACTTGGTCTCTCCAGATGACTGCAGGGCCTGTAGAAGGCTCCCAGTCTGCAGTGCAAGGGTCCTCTAGAAGAGGGGTTGCCCCACTGGGCCCTGATGCCCCCATGTCCTGCCTAATTGCCATGATAGGCCCAAGGGCCCACCCAGCAGATATTCCTTCCACCTGAAGCCTGGGATCTGGTTCCCAGACCTCGTGTGTCCCCAGCAGGCCTTTCTGCTGCCAGGCCTCGGTTTCCTTATTTGGAAAGCAAGAAGGTGGATGACATCACCTGAGTTGTGGAGCACCTACCTGTGTCCTGGTTCTGAGTATATCCCAGGCTGCATACGTTCCTGCAACGACTGTGCGAGGGCAGAGACGACCTGCCCTATTTGTAAGCAAGAAATGGAGGCCCAAGGACACTTGATACCTGGCCTAGGTCACCTGTCCAGACAGGAGTGGTGCTGGGAACCCAGAATACCAGAGGCGGGACCGCTCGCCCACTGCTGCCATGTGATTAATTCTCACATATCCTTGAATGGGTTCTATTAATAAAATGAGTTTGAGACATCAGTCTGCCCCCAAACTGCAAACACAGGAGTGTCAATGGCAGCGTAGGGGAAGTAACTCTTGCTGTTGTAAACACCCTCACCCATGTGCCAGTGGAAGGAGATGGTCAACAATGTCCCCGCCTTGTACCTCTCAGAGGTCCTGCTGTTTTGGCATCATTCATTTGTTCATTCATTCCGCAAGCATTTGCTCACTTTCTCCCAGGCCTGGCAGGGCCCTGGGATGTGGGGATGAATCAGAGCGTGGGAGCCTGCAGGGTTCCCATGGGCATCTCGTCTCCTCCCTCCTCCCACAGCCCAGTGACCTCAGCCCGCTCAGCTCTGGTGCCTGCCCTTCTGCCTCTGGGACCGCTCCTCAGGAGTTCAAGATGCGGCAAACCCCTGTCCTTGGGAGAGGGGGTGTCTGCTGCTCCTGCTGCTCACCCCTCAAGGAATGGCTGCCCCTTCATCCCACCACCCCCAGGACCCTGTATCAGTTTCCTGTAGCTGCTGTAACAAATTACTGAAGACAATAGAAACTTGTTCTCTCACAGGCCTGGAGGCCAAAGACAAGGTGCTGGCAGGGCTGCATTCCCTTTGGAGGCTCCAGGGGAGACCCCTAGAGGGAAAGCTGAGCTGGCAGCAGGTGGTGCCAGCTTTTCTGATATTTCAAGAGAGCCTAGAAATCTAGTCATTTATGTAAATCTCCTGATGCTTAAGTTGGAGCAACTAATTCAAGCTTTCCAAAGCCCCCGAGTGAGGTTGCTGAGTTTACAAAGTAGATGACTCTGTCCCTCAACAAAGATCAACAATTATGCAGCTGTCCATGAGCCAAAACAAGAGTCCACTTCAGAAACTTCAGTGACACAGTGGAACAAACCCTGAGAAGAGCCACACAAAAAGGTAAGGGAGACAGGTCATTTGCCAACATCATCCCGTCCATAGGCCGGCACTGCTCAGCCTCAAGAGGGGACTCCCCATAGAAAAGGTGCCCCTCATTGGGAAAGGGAGACAGAGTGAGTGACCAGCTTTCTCAGCCTTTGGAACACACCTCAAAAGACCTACTTTGGTTTCCCTCCACCCAGAGATAGGTAAAGCTGATACGGCTGGAAACAAGAAACAAGTGTGGGGGCCACTAGTATCAGAACACAGAGGGTGTAACCATGATTTCCCACAGTCTGCTCTTTAAGGACCTCAGCAGCTTCTACCACTGAAGAAACTAGCATACACCACAGCTGCTGCAAACCCCCTGCTGATTTCATTGCTGAGGTTTTCATGTTCACAGATACCAGATGCCTGAATCTCTCCCAATCCATCCCCCTATTCCTAGCCTCTGTGGCTGCCTGAGTGCAAAATGCCAGCTTAGACTCCTGGGGCTGACCCTCACCACCGTGCATGTGCTCAGGTCTAGCCTTTCTAGCTGTGCACATGTGTCACCCATCTAATTCCTGTCACCAGCCTCCACTGTTATGTGCATGCCTATGGTGAGTCCCTGCAGCCATGAGAGTGCATGCTGACAGCCAAGGCCCTGTGACTCTTAATGTGCCCATAGTTGGTCCCAGTACTTACTGCCAACCCTGTCCATCATCACTACAGGTGTATCTGTATTTGGCTCCTGCCACTACACAGGCACTTGCATCTGGCCCCCGCAGCTGAGTGTGTGCACACTACCAGGTCTGGCCGTCACTACTGTTTGCTCTGGTCCTCAGCTGCTGGACCTGGAGGCACCACTAAGGATGCCAACAGCCTTTGCGGCCACCGTGGACCCTCTGCAGCACTCTTCAAGGACCACGCAGTTGTTAATGTCATGGACCCTAACAACCTAAGCCAACAAGCCATCATGCTTTCCCTCAACCCAGACCCAGAGCTGCCACATATGTGCCCTGTACCCTAGATCCAGAGTCATAGCATGCTCCAGTGTACCTCCGCCTGCAAGCGAAGTCCTTCCTCACTGAGGTCAGTCCATGAAGTTTGGAAATGTGCAGACACCTATGTGAGGCTACAGGGATCACAAAGAATCAGGGAAACATGACACCACCAAACTTCCAATAACAACTCTAAAGAAATGGAAGTACATGAGTTGCCTGACAAAAAAATTCTAAATAATTGTTCCAAAGATGCTCAGAAAGCTACAAGAGAATGTAGATAAGCAAGTTAACAAAATCAGGAAAACAATACAATAACAAAATGAGAAGTTCAATAGAGATAGAAAACAAAAAAGAACCAAACAAAATTTGTAGTGAAGAATACAATGACTGAACTGAAGAATTCAATAGAGATCTTTGGCCTCAAACTGGACCAAGCAGAGGAAAGAGTCAATGAACTCAAAGACAGATTATTTGCAATTATACAGTTAGAGGAAAAGAAAAGATTCAAAAGGAGTGAAGAAAGCCCATGGGACTTATGGGACATCATTGCATTATTGGCATCTCAGAAGGAGAAGAGAGGGAGGAACAGAGAGCACATTTAAAGAGATAATATTTGAGAATTTCCCAAACTGGGGGAAGCTAATAGGTCACTCCAAAAACTTAATCCAAAAAGATCTTTTCCAAGACACATTATAATAAAATTGCCAAAAATAAAAAACAAAGATAATTTTAAAAGTAGCAAGAGGAAAAATTTCTTTTATACCAGGAGCCTCCCATAAGAATATCTATGTTTTTCTCAGTAGAAACCTTTTAGGCCAGGTGAGAGTGGAATGGCATATTTAAAGTGCTGAAAGAGAAAACTGCCAACCAAGAATACTTTACCTGGCACAGCGGTCCTTCAGAAATGAGAGCGAAATAAAGACCTTCTCAAACAAATGAAAGCTGAGAGCTCATCATTTTTAGACCTTCCTTATAAGAAATGATGAAATTCTTCAAGTTGAAACTAAAAGATGCTCATTAGTAACATGAAAACATGAAATATATAAAACATTGGTAAAGATAAGTATATAGTCAAATTCAGAATATTCTAATATTGTAATATGGTGGTGTATTAAACCAGTTAACTCTAATATAAAGATTAAAGACAAAAGTATTACAAATAGCTAAAGCTATAGTTACAATATGTAAATAGATATATAATATTAAAAAGATAAGTGTGCCCACTATTACTGTTCCTATTCAACAAAGCACTGGAAGTCCTAGCCAGAGAAATCAGGTAAGAAAAAGAAATAGAAGGCATCAGGATTAGAAAGGAAGAAATAAAATTGTCCGATACCTGATGATGACATGATCTTGTATATAAAAAGTCCAAAAGAGTCCACCAAAAATAAATCTCGAAACTAAATAACGAATTTAGTAAGATTCAGGATACACAATCGATGTACAAAAATCAATTGTGTTTCTATCCACTAACAATGAACTATCTGAAAAAGAAATAAAGAAAACAATCTCATTATAATAACCTCTAAAATACTAAAATACTTAGGAATAAATTTATCCAAGCACCTGAAAGATCTATACACCCAAAACTACAAGATATTGATGAAAGAAGTTGAAGAAGACCCAAATAAATGGAAAGATAAACTGTATTAATGGAATAGAAGAGTTAATATTGTTCAAATGTTCAGATTATCCAAAACCATCTATAGATTCAATGCAAGTACTACTAAAATTCCAAATTACAATAGAAAAAAACAATCCTAAAATTCTTATGTGACCAGAGAAGACCCCTAAATAGCCTAAGCAATACTGAGAAAAGAACAAAGCTGGAGGTACCAGACTTCCCAATTTCAAACTATATTGTAAGCTACAGTACTCAAAACAGTATGGTACTGAAATAAAAACACACATCCAATGAAACAGAATTGAGAGCCCAGAAATAACCCCATGCATATATATGGTCAACGTATATTTGCCAAGGGAACCAAGAATACTCAATGGAGAAAGGATAATTTCTTCAATAATTGATGTTGAGGAAACTAGATATTTACATGTAAAAGAATAAAATAGGAGCCCTATTCTGCACTACTCATAAAAGTTAACTTGAAATGGATTAAGGACTTAAGTATAAGACCTGAAATCATAAAACTCTTAGAAGAAAAAAGTCTTTGACATTGGTCTTGCTGATAATTTTTTGGTTATGACACCAATAACACAGGCAACAAAAGCAAAAATCAACAAGTGGGACTATATTAAATTAAAAAGTTTCCGCACAGCAAAAAAAAAAAAAAAAAAAAAAAAAAAAAAAAAAAAAAAATCAGCAAAATGAAAAGGCAACCTATAGAATGGAAGAAAATGTTTCAAGACATATATTAGATATGGAGTTAATATTCAAAACATATAAGGAACTTCAACTCAATAGCAAAAAACCCAAATAATCTGATTAAAAAATGGGCAAGGCACCTAAATAGTCATTTTTTTCCCTCAAAGAAGACATACAAACGGCCAAGTGCCTGAAAGGGTGCTCAATTTCACTGAACACCAGGGAAATGCAAATCAAAACCACAATGAGATATTACCTCACATCTGTTAAAATGGCTGTTGTCAAAAACAAACAAACAAACAAACAAAAAAAACCCCAAGAGATAACAAGTGTTGGTGAGGATGTGGAGAAAAGGGAACCCTTATGTACTGATGTACTTATGTTGATGAAAAAGTAAATTGGTTAAGTCATTATGGAAAACAGTATGGAGATGCCTCAAAAAATTAATAGAACTACCATATAATCCAGCAGTCCCACTCTGGGTATATATCCAAAGAAAATGAAATCCATATACCCAAGAGATGCTTGCCCCTCTTTGTTCACTGCAGCATTTTTCACAATGGCCATGGAAGCAACCTAAATGTCATCTATAGACAACATACTGATAAAAAAAAATGGAGCATGTATGTACAATGGAATATTATCCAGATTTTATAAAGAAGGAAATTCTACATTTGTGACAATGTGGATGAAACCGGAGGATACTACGCTAAGTGAAATAAACTAGAGACAGAAAGACAAGTGCTGATTGACTTCACATAGATAGAATCGAAAATAGTCAAACTCGTAGAAGCAGAGAGCAGAATGGTGATTGCCAGGAGCTGGTCAAAGTGTATAAAATTTCAATTATGCAAGATAAAAATAAACTCGAGATTTACTGCTCAGCACAGTGCCTATAGCTAACAATACTCTATTGTATACTTAAAATTTGCTAAGAGGGTCGATTTTATGTTAAGTGTTCTTACCACAAAAAGTGATAATAATAAAGGGGGTGGGAGGAAGCTTTGAGCGGTGATGGATATCTTAATGGCCTTAATAGTGGTGATGGTTTCACAGATGTACACTTATTCCCAAACTCACTGAGTTGTATACATTAAATATGTACAGTTTTTAACATGTCAGTAATACCTCAATAAAATGGTTTTTAAAAAACAAAACACACCCCTGAGTGGGTCATAAGTGTGTGATCTAAAGGAAATACATCTGCAGGTTAATACAGTGGGGGGACCCCATGCGAGACCCCTGGTTTATAGATAATGGACCAAAAAATCCAAAGTGTAGGAGCTGGACTGGGCAGTGACCACGGATGGCCAAAGGGAGGGGTGGGCCATGTGAGGGTGGTGGTTGTGGGGTCTGGGCCGGGCAGGAGGAGTCAGAGTTTACCAGAAGTCCAAAGTGGGAGGCAGGAGAAGGGCCACCCAAGCTGAGGGCCGAGTCAGGTCAAGGGCAGAAAGGTGCGTGCCATGTAGGAAGGACAGGGCTGTCCCAGTGACTGGTGTAGGTGTGCGAGCTGTGGACAGGGAGGGCGCTGGCAGTCTGAGGGCCTTGGATGCCAGTGCACAGAGATGGGGTCTCCAGGGACGGCTTCACTGGGGGGTGGGGGCGGCCACAGTGGGAGACAGCAGTTCCGTTGCTGTAGGGTCTGGGCTGGTGACTGATGTGGACAAAGAGGTGCACAGTGGGGGCAGTAGGGGCTCTGGGTAATGGGGTCCAAGGCTGGCCGGTAGCTCTGCCAGGTGGGATCCTCTGCCCTTGGGCCCTCCTTGCGGCCTCCCGCCCGGGTCTGTTGTGCTCTGGGCCTCTGAACCATCTCCTCCTTGCCCGCAGGCCGGCCTGATCCGAATGCAGGATGAGGAGTTCTTCATCGAACCTCTGGAAAAGGGGCTGGCAGCGAGGGAGGCCGAGCAGGGCCGTGTGCACGTGGTATATCGCCGGCCACCCACCCCCAAGCTCCCTCCTCTGGGGGCGCCGCAGCCTCTGGACACAGGTAAGGCTCTGTAGCTGGGCGGGCTGTGTGGTAAGCCCGGATGCCTTCCCTGGGGTACCCAGGCACCCCTTCTGCAGGCCTGGTCCCCGGCTGAGGCTGAGTCCCCCCTTGTTGGCCACATAGCACAGTGAGTGTGCTGGGGTGGGAACCTCTGCTCTGAGTGCATGTGGGTCACAAGTGTGCAGATCTGGGGCCTCCAGGGCAGACAGTGAAAGCTGCCTGAGAGTCCACCTTCTACCCAAGGGCCAGCAAGTGTCAGGGAGCAAGGGAGGCCCAGGCCAGGCTTATACTCCCAGCCCAAGTCCTACACCCATGTCTGTGAGCCTGTGCCTCTGAAGAAGCTGTTCCTCGCCTACGTGCTGCTGACTTTCCCTGCAATGATGACCAAGTTCCCGAGGGCTCCTTCAGCAGTAAGGGAAGGGAAGTGTACCACAAAGACCGGGGGTTTTCCTGGCAGCCTTTGCCGCCTGCGGACAGACTAGGGTGGTTTTGTTGTTTTCAACTCAGAACCAAAGTGCACTCTGGGCCCAAGAGTGTGGAAGGAGCTGCTGGCAGACATGAGGACAGCCCTGACTAGAGCCTCTCAGAGCCCTCCAGGAGGCTAGGCTCACTGCCAGCCCAATCCTTTCCAGCATTCTTGGGATCTTGGGTCAGGGGTTATACTGAGGCCAGGTTAGGGTCTGACTGTAGTTCCTAGCAGGTATCACAGGCCTCAGGGTCCAGATGAGGCCACCTTGCCTGGACCAGGCTTTTGTGAGGCAGGCCAGCCCTCAGGTTCTGGTCCTGGACCCCCGGCTAGTGGCAGGTGCAGTGGGCACGAAGGCCTGGGTCCTGGGTCAGGCTCATCTGCATGTTTACAGTGGACCCCGGATGCCCTGCCTGTATCTGCAGTGACTCTCCCGTCATCCAAGCAGCCCTGGATCATTTATCTTAGGTCTCTGACTTCCGGGCTTGACAGATAAATTGGGAGCAGCCTTTCAGGGCACTATTCTAATTTCAAGGAGCCGTGTCAGATATCTTTGCAAAGGAATCGTTCCATCAGGGGGCCCAGCGCTCTCTGGAGCTGATTGATACTTCTGGCAGCCCCTCGTCCCAGGTGATGCATTGCTGTCCGCCAGGGCTGCAGCAGCGACTGGGGCTGCCCAGCTTTCTCTGGCCTCCACACCTCCTGCCTCTCTCCTTCCCTTGGGCTTCTCTGCAGAGGGGAGGAATGGAGAGTAAGCCTGTAGGGTGTGGCTGGAAGTGAAAATGGGGCAGGGCAAGAGCCCAGACCAGGGACCAAAACCCTGTCCTTTCTCCTCAATGACCAGCTGCCCTTGGCCAAGTTTGAGCCTCTGGCCTCTGCCTTCTCATCTGTCCAGTGGGGTTAGAAAAGCCTGTGTTCCAGAGAGCCGAGGGCCCGCCACTTTGTGCTTGGCCTGGTGCTTCTGGCCTGGCCTCTACTGGAAGGTTCAAGGTGGTCCCGGGAATCTGGCTCACCCTGAGTGAGGGGCTGCCAGGTGTCCAGGGCGAGTTCTGACCCCAAATTCCATGTGGCACTTGCCTTCCTGAACATGACAATCCTCCCCCATGGCTTGGCCACCTTGCCTAATTGCTGGATTTCTGTTTGTCGTTTGGCCTCTTCTGTTAAATCCTCCCCTCCCTCTGCCATTTTTCCACCTACTTGGTTGACAACTTGAAACTCAGAACTTAAGAAAAGAATTTCAAACTCAGAATAAACCCAGAAACCTTTGGCTTAGAAAGCCGATTGTATCATTTGGGGGCTGAGGCTGCACTAGAAGGGGGCAGGGGAAGCTCTGGGCCTCTGCCCTGGGCTGTGGGTGTTTAGGCCCTAGGCCATAGGCTCAGGGTCTGGGGCCAAGTCCCTTTCCCTTGATGTCCCTGCCCAGTGTCAGCATGACCCTGTGTGGGTGACTTGGTTCACGGAAAGCACATTTCTCCCTGGACGTGCCTGGTTGCTCCCATGTGGCCCAGGGCTGAGGCCCACTCCCCAGCTGGAGGGGTTCCAGATGCATGTTATGCTGGGGCCATGCCAAGGGCCTGAGGTGACCTCAGATGGTCCGGCCCTCCATCAGCCTGGGCCCAGTTAGGGCCCACAGAGTTGCTGGAAGACATGGAAGATGTGTCCTTGGCTGGGCATGTTTGCTCCTTGTACTATCCTGCAGGAGGACACAGAGCCCAGGACCTGGGCATGTGTGCACACAGTAAGGGATCCTTTCTCTTGGGGAGTTCTGATGGGGACCATGACATATCACTGTAGCTGTGGCTGAGGTGGGCAAGAGACTTCCCACCTTCTTGCCCCCAGCAACTTCTGGAAGCGAGTCTGAACCCATTCCCCCAGCTATATATTGATGGGCAGTGGGTGTGACAGGTCCCCTAGAGAAGGGAGAGCATCTGTCCTGGACCTCTTGGTCTGGCTGGGAGTTAGGGGTCCCACATGGCCCCTCTGTGGTGCCTACACACATTGTCCTGTTTCCCCTGAGCAGCCAGCAGGCTTTCTGGAGTGTCTCACCAAGCCTCAGATGTCATCACTAACAGTCTCCGTTATCTGAGGCCAGTTGCAGGATTTTAGCTTGAAAATCAGAAACAGATGGAAAATGAAGGTTTTAACATGTCTTCATGGACTCAGGCGAGTGCTGGTTGTGCATGCTCAGCAGCTTAGTGTTGTCAGTGTCACCCTTGGGGCCCGGAGGGGGTGTCAGAATGGGCGAGGGGCTGAGGGAGAGGGGAAGGGCTTTTCTCTCTTCACTGGCTTTCCAGGTGTGGCAAACTCAGAGGCCTGCAGGGCACCTGGCAGCCCCTTACCCAGGTCGAGCCAGGCCCCCAGGACCACCTTAAATCTCCTAGGGATGCTTAGCTCTGCTGGACCTAGGAGCCTGGTGAGGCCAAGAGGGCAGAGCTTGGGAGCTGGGGAGGTGGAGTGGCCTTTTAGGGAGAGGCAGCTGAGGCATCTCCAGGCTTCTGGGCCCGATCTCTCTCAGGCACCTTGAGTCTTGTTCTTTTTCTCTCTCTAGCCAACCCTGTGCCCTGGGGCCATATGTTGGGGGTAAGGGTGCTGTATGATATCAGCATCTCTGGGATGTGCATGTGTGTGTATGTGTGTATGTGCGCATGTGTGCATGTGCCCGTGTTCGCATGTGCGTGTGCATGTTTGCACCTGTGTATGTATGCATTTGTGCATGTGTGTGTTTGTACTTACACACACACACAGGGCGCCACTCCGAGTCCTGGGCTGTCAGCCATGTTGCTGGGGCTTGTTGAGGGGAAGCCAGGACTGGTGGGCGCAGGAAGAGCAGCCCCAGCCTGGCAATCCTGGCCTGTCACTCCCCTTCTAATCTCAGGCTACTGCGACATATTACCACCAACTGGGTGGCTTAAAACAACAGCAGTCTATTCTCTCCTGGTTCTGGAGGGCAGAGGTCCAAAATGAATATTGTGGGCCAAAATCAAGGTGTCGGCAGGGCCACACTCCTTCCAGAGGTCCCGGGGGAACCCCATTCCACACCACTCCCTGCTGCTAGTGGCTGCTGATGTCCCTTGGCTTGTGGCCACATCACTCTGATCTTTGCCTTTGCAGTCATGTGGCCTCCTCTGTGTGTGTGTGACTAGGCTGAGCTGTGACTGGACTGTGCTGTGATTGAGCGGGCCCCAAGACTGTGTGCACAGAGGTCAGCCTTGCTGTTGGTGCCAAGGGCTTGACAGGTCTGAACTTGGGATTCTAGGAAGGTCCCCATAGTGTAGGAAAGATCCCTGGGTCATGCACTGGACATGTGGTCTCTCTGTCAGGCACACGGTGCCTTTTGAGGAAAGTCCTGCTGTTCTGAGGCAAGGACTGCAAACTCTCAGGCTTCAGGGCCCAGTAGGTAATGCCAGGGATGACAGCAGCAGGGGTAAGAAAAAGAATTCCATCCACTCTTGGCCGGGCTTTCATTTCTCTGCGTTTGATATACAGATGTGCACACAGAGAATATGATGCTGCTCAAGGAAAACAGCAGTGTGAATGCAGCAGCACTCGGCATCTGTCCTGGCCTCACCGTGGGCGCAGAGCAGAGCGCAGACCCCTCCTCGGCTTCCTGACTGTGACATGGCGGGGGGCAAGGCGGGCCCGGGGCAGCCATCCTCTTATTGTCAAGACACTCCAGACATCAGAGTTTTATATGAACTCTCGTGATTTTAAAATGTTGCTTCAAATTTCTGAAAAGCACCATATGGGCCAAATAAAACACGGCCCCCATTGGCCACCTGTGCTTATGAGAGGTGAAGTGTCCCCTACATCCTCAGCAGCTGCTCTCCAGGGCCTTGGGGAAGAGGAGGGGCTGTGAGCTCCTGCTAGGCGGAGGTTCCCATCCCATGGAATGGCCAATGGGCCACCGAGCCCTCCCTGCCCTGCCTTGGCTGAAGGAAGAGCAGTCAGACAGCTTGGTACCCATGACCTTGGCTGCCTCCTCCTAAGAAACAGCCAGTGCCAAGCCTCTGCCCACTGCTGTCAAGCATCCTTCTCAGCGGGCATAGGCAGCACACTGCCTTGGGGAGTGCTCTGCTCAGCCCCCAGCCAAGGGAAGCCTGCCGGGGTGGAAAGGACGCAGGAGCTACAGTCTCCATTCAGTGGCCCACAGCACTTTCTCCTCCTGCTGAGCTGCTTCAGGAGTGAAGCTGGCGGTAGGTGAGCAGAGCCAGGAGCGCTGGCCTGGAGTTGACACTGGGTGCTCTCGGGGTCTGTGGCCTCGAATGTTCCAGAGCCGGATGGCGCCCTGAAGGCAGCAGGCAGCCCTGGGAGGAAGGGGGCCTGGCAGCTAGTTCTGCATTTAGCCAGTCGCTGTGGTCCAGGCTGGAGGCAGGGAGGCTAGAGCAATGGGGTGAGGAGAGTGGCGCCAGCTGAGAACAGGCTGCAGACGGGAAGAGGGCAAGGCTGCAGTTAGGGGCAGACAGGTCTCCAGGCCTTGGTGATACAGTGCTGTGAGGTATAAGGGACAGGGTCCAGCCGAGGGTGAGGGATCAGTCATGGATGGGGGATGGGGAGCTGGCACTAACTAACTGGAAGCGGTTGGTGTCAGTCTGTTTCCTATGGCTCCTGTAACAAGTAGCCACAAACTTAGTGGCTTAAAACAACTCAGGCTCATTCTTTTATACTCCTGGAGGTCAGAAATTCAAAATGAGCATAACTTAAGTTGTCAGTAGTGCTGGTTCTCTCCAGGGGCTTAAGCAGAGAGTCCCTTCCTCACCTCTCAGCTTCTGGTGGCTGCCAGTGTCCCTTGGCTCGTGACCATGTCGCTCTAATATCTGCTCCATGATCACAGTGGCCAGGCCAGACCCATTCAGGTGGTGACCGGGGGCTCTCCCACCAGACTTGTCCGCGTGCTGGCTCACCGAGTTGCAGCGGAAAGCCTGGAAGCCTCAGCTCGATTCCCTGGTCTCAGCTTTTCCTCCTCATTCCACCCAGGCTGTGTCTGTGCTTTGAAGACCAGAGAAATCCCACAGAGAGCCACCGGTTGTGACACAGAGGTGGCTGGCCGCCTCTGGGAGGGAGGAGGTTCTCAGAGCTGTGCATGCTCCTTGGCAGAGGCCTTGGTGCTTCCCGCTCTGTGGCCAGCCCCCTAGACAGTAGTTGGAGCCAGTGTGGTGATGTGAGCTCATGCCAGGAGGGGCCCCTGCATGTTCTCTGAGGCCTGGAGTTGTCTGGGGCCAGATTTGGGAGGGTGCTCCCGAGCTGCTGGCTGAGGTGGGGGCTTTCTGCCACGTGTCCTGGGGGCCTGGAGTGGTAGGCTGTGAAGTAGAAGTCATGCCACAGACATACCCCTCTTTCTGCCACGTGTCCTGGGGGCCTGGAGTGGTAGGCTGTGAAGTAGAAGTCATGCCACAGACATGCCCCGCTTGATGTACATAGATTGAGACTGGGACTCCACCTGGCCGGTGCTGATAGCCTATGTGCTCAGCTCCCTCAGACATAAACTGAGCTGTTCCTGTGTCTCAGGCCTGCCCTCCCCGCTTCCTTTCCTTTCCCGTGTTTGTGTGGGATCTGGTTCAGGTGTGGAGCAGGCCAGGTGAACATAGCCTAGGAAAGACCCAGATCTTTGCTGGAGCCCTGCGAACAGACGACAGTTGTGACCTTTGGGTGTGTGCGTGTGGGGGGAGGGGGCGATTTGGCCTTGGCTGTGGTCCTAACTGTTCTCAGGACTGGACCAGTGGTTCTCAGAGGAGCTACGTCAGCTGTCAGCAGCCTGTCCCAGCATGGGGTGGGGCGTAGTTTGATGTGGGGTCTAGTGTGCCTGCCTGGTAGCTTACCCAGATCTGTGGTGTCCCACTTTCCTGGAAAGTATGTGCCATGTCACGAGCTGTGAGAATTAAGACAAGCTAATCCTCCTCCTGTCCTGGGAACAGTGCTGGCTCCATGTCTGTTGTCACATCATTGTGATCAGGGTCCTGAGGTCCTCTTTGCCCTAACCGCTCTCTCTCCGCAGCTCTCTCTTCCAGAGACACAATTAATTGATGCTTTTTCTTTTCTTCTCTTGGATTTGGGTCATGAGTGTCCCCCAAAGAGCGTTCTGTTGACACGCGATACCCATGCCTGGCTTCTGGTAACACGTGGCTGGGAATCAGAGCCTCACTGAGCTCCGGTATGTCGGGGTTTAATTAGCAAGAGCAGTAGGCCCAGTTGTCATGTCTGCCATGGGTGCCGAATGCCTGCTCTTTAGGGGTCCCCAGCAAACAGGGATGTTTCTAGGAGGGATGCGCTGTCTCCAGAGGCAACTTAACACAGCCGTAGCGTTTGTGCTTCAGATGTGCAGCTGGCCTGCCAAGGACGGGAGCAGCTGGGTTTGAATATCCCTGGAGATCCCATGAGTCCCCTCCACACTCCAGGTGCCCCCTGGGGACAATTGTGAAAGAGCTGTGGGCTTCCTGCATGCTGTGTCTACATGATGTGTCAGAGAGACAGGCGTCCCACAGCCAGTCCCTGCAGAGTGTCCCAATGGCAGATGAGAGGTGTTGGGTCCCAGCCTCGGTGATGGGGCTGCAGAGGCAGGTCGAAGGATGTCTGAAAGGAACGAAACGCTCTTCTTTAGAAGCAGAAACTGGGTTTGGGCCCGAGGTTCAAACTCTGCTAATTTGTACCAGGCAGGGACCTGAGACTACAGGCCCTGTTTTCTCTCAGAATTTTCTGCAGGCTGGCAAATACCTCAGCCAGCTCCAGTTTCCAATTTTTCTTGACTCATTTTTCTTTGAAATTAATACCAAGCAATGCTGGACATTTGGCCTAAAGGAACTCGAGGCTGGAAAAGGTCGCACAGCTAGGTGGAAACGGTGTCTGCTCGCTCCCCCTCTCGCTCTCAGGCTTTATTTTGCTCTCCCTTGGTTTCACCCTCTCATTCACACTCATGCATGCACGCATGCACATGTTTGGAACTTGGGCTGGATTCCTGAGTTGGGGTGTCTCTCTTAGAGCTCTCAACGTGGCAGGATGGGCTGAGACTTAGTCCTGAGCTGTGCCTAAAGTTGGTGGGAGAGCCAGGCAGCAGAGTCCAGCTGGAGTGCCTCCCAGGGGATGTCCGGGGTGATGGCATGCTTGGGACTAGGTCAGGGCTCAGGGAAGAGCTTGTGGAATGGCATGAAATCCAAGGAGCCTGGGCCCGGGATCTGGCCAGGGAGGTGCCCTAGGAGCTGGACCTGGGCTCGAAGGGGAATTGCGCTGATCTGGGCTGGAAGGGACCAAGTACCTGGTGATGCTCCCCAATCATGGGGCAATAATAAGAACAACTATGCTGCTGAGGGGGACACACACTCAGAGCAGGCAGCTTTCTTCTGTCATTCACTTGTTCATTCATTCATTCATTCATTCATTCACCACATTCTTATTGAGTGTCCATCCACGTCTGGGGCTAGGTCACATTGGGGACACAGTGGGGAATGAGCCAGATGGAGACTCTGTCGTCTGGAGCTCACTGGCCACTGGGGAAGACACATAAGCAGAGGCTGCAGAGAGGGGCAAATCCATGAGCAAAGAGTAGCCTGAGGAAAAGGTGGAGAGAGAAAGTGGGTAAGGGAAGGAGCTGCTCCAGGTCAGATGCGACATGAGCCCAGCCCTGGGAAATCAGCTTTGGACAGAGAGGTGGAGATGGTCTAGTTCATATGAGATCATGGTGCAAGGCCAGTCTCATTCCCTAAGCAGTGGGAAGCCTCATGAGGCTCCCAGTGGATGGAGTGGGAGCATGGAACCCGGGAAGGGCCCTGACTGGTTCTGGTGGGTGATGACGGATGGCAGGTGGATGGGTTCGGGATGTTTGGAAGCAGAGCTCATAGGACATGGGTGTGAGGGAAGAAATCAAGGAGGGCTCTTGGCTTTTGAAAGACCTGAACATCTGGGGAGATGGTGGGAGCTGTGATGAAGACTGAGGTGGTGGGGATGCTGATGGAGGCCAGGGAGCTGGCCAAGTGCAGAAGCCATAACTGGTGCCTTTCTTTTGGCTTCAGA
>NW_011888978.1:1681311-1684206 GCF_000151845.1 Pteropus vampyrus | reverse complement strand
GGCTGCAGAGAGGGGCAAATCCATGAGCAAAGAGTAGCCTGAGGAAAAGGTGGAGAGAGAAAGTGGGTAAGGGAAGGAGCTGCTCCAGGTCAGATGCGACATGAGCCCAGCCCTGGGAAATCAGCTTTGGACAGAGAGGTGGAGATGGTCTAGTTCATATGAGATCATGGTGCAAGGCCAGTCTCATTCCCTAAGCAGTGGGAAGCCTCATGAGGCTCCCAGTGGATGGAGTGGGAGCATGGAACCCGGGAAGGGCCCTGACTGGTTCTGGTGGGTGATGACAGATGGCAGGTGGATGGGTTCGGGATGTTTGGAAGCAGAGCTCATAGGACATGGGTGTGAGGGAAGAAATCAAGGAGGGCTCTTGGCTTTTGAAAGACCTGAACATCTGGGGAGATGGTGGGAGCTGTGATGAAGACTGAGGTGGTGGGGATGCTGATGGAGGCCAGGGAGCTGGCCAAGTGCAGAAGCCATAACTGGTGCCTTTCTTTTGGCTTCAGAACTGTGCCCTTTCCCCTGCTCCCAGCTGCCTTGGCTCAGATGATGGGGTTTCCCAAGAGAGATGATGCCGGCCACAGCCAAGCCTTTTTGGCTTCCAAACTTTTGGGGTGGGGTACAGTGACCCCACACATGGCTCCACAGGTGGGCAGGCTCTGGGGTGTGCTGGAAGCTCCTTTCTCCCCAGGAGACAGAGGCCCTGCTCTATGGGATGAGGTTGCAGCAGATAGTGTGAGGTCCAGGGTTCCTGTAGGCATGCATGCGTCCTCGCCTCTCTGGCAGGCCAGGGAGGGCCTCCTTCCCCAGTCTGCACTTTGGGGAGGGGCCTGGACCTGCTGGAATGGATGGAAGATTGTGAGAGCATGCAGGGCGTGGGCTATCCACCCAACTGCTGCTTGAGATGGTGGTAATGACCCTGTCCCTAGTGCAAACTCTCTCCTGGCAGAGAGTTTGGGGATCTTCTGGCAGGAGGCCTTGGATTCTTCTGGTGCTGACCCTGTAGGCTGTGACCTGAGCCGGCTGGACTCCTGGGCCCTGAGTGGCTGTCAGGGAGCACTTGCCTAGAGAATGGAAGAATTGCGGCATTGCAGCAGAGGACAGATTCAACTCTGGGGCAGAGCCAGGCTGGCTCCCCACCACGGCTCCTGGAGTCTGCAAATCCTCACCAACAAGGGGCTCCGTGGGCTGGTACTTGGCTGATCAGCACTGAAGCAGTGCAGCTTTTTGCTTTAATTCGTGCTTCTTGGATTGCTGGCGAGAATGAATGATCTGCCCGCGTGTGAATATTTTGTGTGTCTCCGCCCCCCATTTAAGTCCTTGCCTGTTCATCTCCTCAGGTCTCTTATATCAGGATAAGCCCTTTATCTGCATTAGATATTGACTTTCTGTCACGTTTGATACCAGCTTTTCCCCAGGCTGTCGTTCTCCTTTCCTTTTTCAGTTTTGTTCATTTTTGTTACACAAAAGCCAGTCATTCTGTAGCCTGGTCTGCGAGTGATTCTGCTTCTGCCCCTGGAGCTGTGTTGGTGGGCTGAGGACAGTGCGTTTATGGAGGGCCTGTGCGAGGACAGTGCTCTGTCCCTACGTGTCCTTTATCCTCCCGCAGCAGAGAACCCCGTCCCAGGAGCGCTGCTGCCCACGCAGCAATGAGTCCAGAAATGCAGAG
This sequence comes from Pteropus vampyrus, assembly GCF_000151845.1. NCBI lineage: Eukaryota > Metazoa > Chordata > Mammalia > Chiroptera > Pteropodidae > Pteropus > Pteropus vampyrus. The sequence goes on along the minus strand of NW_011888978.1, from coordinate 1,682,543 downwards.
TCCCATGGGCTTGGTTGGTGCTGTCATTGTGTTCCTTTACAGATGGGGAAACTGAGGGGCCCACGAGTGCCTAGGTAGTTAGTTATAGAGCCAGGATAGAAGCTGTCGACCCCTGTGTGGGTGGGGAGGAACAAGCACCTGCTGTCCACCCTTGGAGCCTGGCTGATGAGGCTGGCCAGCTCAGACGCCACCAGAAGGCTATTGGTCCTTGGCACACATGGGGCCTTCTGAGCACCAAGGTTCCGCTTACTAGAGGCAGAAACTGTGGCTCAGCGAGGCTGTGAGAAAGTGTCTCAGGTTGCTCAGCACATTAGCAGCAGGGAAAATATTTTGCTGTGGAATTTCCAGCATCAGGTAGGGTGCCTGGCCACAGTTGGCGCCTAAATATCCATGACAAGAAAGAATGAATGCCGCTTAACTGGGGAGCTTGGCCACGTGCATCTCCTTCCTGGAGAAGCAGTTGTCCCTGGTTGGCATTGGGGGGCTTGCCCCTGAATCCCGCTTTTACTGATGCAGCAGCTCCTACACTGCTGGCTGCATTTCTTGGGTTTGTGCAGGTGGGACGGTGCTAGGGCCATGGGCCCCCCGAGGCCTTTACTGCTGAACTGGGGAGACAGATTGGGGGCAGTGGCTGCCAGGGCCCGGAGAAGCCCAGCTGGCTGCTCCCAGCTTGCTCTGGCTGCTGCTCACTGAGCGTTGTCTTTGAATATAAAGTGCCCATGGAAACCGTACCCTTTGTTCACTTACTCACTTGTTCAATTCACCCACCATGGTCACTGATTGCCCACACAGGGCGCAGCATGGAACCAGGCTCTGGGACCCTGGAAACCAGACAGACACAGCCCTCAACCTCATAGAGCTCATGGTGACTGGTTGGCCCACAAATGTCTGCACAGTTAGAAACAGCAGAAAATGCCACCAAGTAACCACAGTAATTGGAGGTTGGAGTTGAGATCTGCAGTGTGGATCACAGTTCATTAGAAGGGAAGAAGAGGTGGAGGCAGCAGGGAGGAAGGTGCTGAGGGGAGTGGATTTGACCTGTTTGGGGGTCTGACAGGAGGAGCCCAAGGGGCAGATCGCAGTGGGTGTTGTGGTAGACTCAGTCTTAGAGCAGGGTCAGAGCCTTGCTATAAGTGGACAAGCAGCATGCCCTGGTGTCCATGGAGGAGGCTGAGAGGGTCAGAGGTAGGGATCTGAGAGGAGGCCGCTACTGTGGCCGGAGCCAGGTGGCC
>NW_011888978.1:1676850-1681261 GCF_000151845.1 Pteropus vampyrus | reverse complement strand
GAAAATGCCACCAAGTAACCACAGTAATTGGAGGTTGGAGTTGAGATCTGCAGTGTGGATCACAGTTCATTAGAAGGGAAGAAGAGGTGGAGGCAGCAGGGAGGAAGGTGCTGAGGGGAGTGGATTTGGCCTGTTTGAGGGTCTGACAGGAGGAACCCAAGGGGCAGATCGCAGTGGGTGTCGTGGTAGACTCAGTCTTAGAGCAGGGCCAGAGCCTTGCTATAAGTGGACAAGCAGCATGCCCTGGTGTCCATGGAGGAGGCTGAGAGGGTCAGAGGTAGGGATCTGAGAGGAGGCCGCTACTGTGGCCGGAGCCAGGTGGCCATGGCAATGGAGGTGGCCCAGTTAGCAACATGGACCAATAGAGCAGCAAGGATGTTGGGGGTCCAGCGAGGTAATTTCCACTATTAGAGAAGATGCTGCCTAGCGGGCAGAACCACATCCCCATCTAGGCTCGCCCCAAGGTCGTTGAGCAGCCAGAACCACAGCTCCCAGCCAAGCCCTGATACCCCTGCCCCTGTTCCACCCTGGCCCCGCAGGCCCAGCGAGGCGCTGTTCACCAGCGTCATCTCCTTCGCTGGGGTCTCAGCCTGGGAAGGTCTCTCTGTGCGTTTAGGTTTTTTTAAAGACTTGTATCCAGATCTCTCTGGACTCGTGTTTGGGACGGGTAAAACTGCCATCTTCAGATTCTTAGCTGGGAGAAATGCTGCCCGGGGTTGGAGCTTTTCTTTGGCCTCTGGGGTGTGTTGCAGGGGTCACTGTCACCCTCTTTATCCTCAATGCTTTGACAGTTCATGGGCCAGAGCTGGGCCGGCCAGGCTTGGCGGGGATAAGTGGGCTTAACAGGTGATGGAGTCACCTTAGCATAATGAAGAATTTGGGCACCAGGCCAGGTGATGACCAATAAGGTAAAGGATCAAGGGCTGTCGAGATCCCTAGATCACAGGCTTGAGCCTCCAGTGGGCTGGGGGGAACGGGAATCAGGGGGTTGAGTTCGGTATAGGCTGTTTGGGTCAAGGACTCGGCGGGGGTGCTCAGGTTGAGGACAAGGGGAATAATGGCCTGTTTGACCCCACTCACCCAACCCAGAGCCATGGTTGTGGGTGGCTACAGGCTAGAGCGTGTGCATAGGGTATAGGGATCTGTGTCCAATACTTGGCTCGGGAGGGGCAGTGACACAAAGTCCTAGGGGTGTTAAAGCCCCCAAGGGTAGGAGCTTGTGTCCCTGTGACCTTGCCCAGAACTTGGGGGTCATGTGTCCATGGAGGACAGTGAGGGACACATCTCTGCAGAGTCTCTGATGCCAGTGTTTTGGGGTGCAAGCCACCATGAGTTGGGCAGTGGGAGGACTTCTGATGTCTCAAGAGAAGCCGGAAATTGGGATTTTATATAAAACCTCCTCATTTTCAAATGTTGGCAACTAATTCAAAAATTTCAAAAACTGTATACAGGCTAAGCAGATCCCTGGTGGTGGTGATGGTGAGAGGGTCACAGGTGGCTTCAGCACCCAGGAACCAGAGCCCATGGCATTCCCACGGTGTCCAGACGGGGCTCTTGGTGTGGCTGGCACGGCCCTGGAATGGAAATGTACTTCAGAGGAATTTTTATTTTCATTTCGGGAATGTCACAAGAGACCTTCCCGGCGGTTCCGTTTCTGTGAGGAGAGATCTGCGGTCGGCGTGTTTTCCTTGGAAGCCGGTGGTCTGCACATCTGCAGACCGTTAACGGGAAGGGGTGCGGCGGGGAGGCTGCTTCAGGGCCTCCAGACAGAACCTGGGCGGGATGGCCATTTGCTTGGAATCAGCCCCCAGACCCTTGGAAATGGCTCCCCTGCCCACCAAGCGCTAGGGCAGCACTGCCTCACTGGCCAAGCCGGAAGGAGCCAGGGTGGACAGACCCAGTGGCTGCTGCATCTAGAACCGAGTCCCAGGGCTCTGAGTCCCTCTGCTTCCCTGCATGCTCCACGGTCCTCCGGCCCCTGTAGCTTCAGGAGAAAATGGTCAAATGTAGGGGCAAGAGGATCTGGTCACATGACTGAGCTCCTTGCCCTGGGCGATGTCCTGGGAGCTACTTACAGTCTTGGCTTTCATCATTAGTAGGACAAAACGGGGCACATCTTGTCCCGGGAGAGAAAGTGTCTCAGGTTGCTCAGCACATTAGCAGCAGGGAAAATATTTTGCTGTGGAATTTCCAGCATCAGGTAGGGTGCCTGGCCACAGTTGGCGCCTAAATATCCATGACAAGAAAGAATGAATGCCGCTTAACTGGGGAGCTTGGCCACGTGCATCTCCTTCCTGGAGAAGCAGTTGTCCCTGGTTGGCATTGGGGGGCTTGCCCCTGAATCCCGCTTTTACTGATGCAGCAGCTCCTACACCGCTGGCTGCATTTCTTGGGTTTGTGCAGGTAGGACGGTGCTAGGGCCATGGGCCCCCCGAGGCCTTTACTGCTGAACTGGGGAGACAGATTGGGGGCAGCGGCTGCCAGGGCCCGGAGAAGCCCAGCTGGCTGCTCCCAGCTTGCTCTGGCTGCTGCTCACTGAGCGTTGTCTTTGAATATAAAGTGCCCATGGAAACCGTACCCTTTGTTCACTTACTCACTTGTTCAATTCACCCACCATGGTCACTGATTGCCCACACAGGGCACAGCATGGAACCAGGCTCTGGGACCCTGGGAACCAGACAGACACAGCCCTCAACCTCATATAGCTCATGGTGACTGGTTGGCCCACAAATGTCTGCACAGTTAGAAACAGCGGAAAATGCCACCAAGTAACCACAGTAATTGGAGGTTGGAGTTGAGATCTGCAGTGTGGATCACAGTTCATTAGAAGGGAAGAAGAGGTGGAGGCAGCAGGGAGGAAGGTGCTGAGGGGAGTGGATTTGGCCTGTTTGAGGGTCTGACAGGAGGAACCCAAGGGGCAGATCGCAGTGGGTGTCGTGGTAGACTCAGTCTTAGAGCAGGGCCAGAGCCTTGCTATAAGTGGACAAGCAGCATGCCCTGGTGTCCATGGAGGAGGCTGAGAGGGTCAGAGGTAGGGATCTGAGAGGAGGCCGCTACTGTGGCCGGAGCCAGGTGGCCGTGGCAATGGAGGTGGCCCAGTTAGCAACATGGACCAATAGAGCAGCAAGGATGTTGGGGGTCCAGCGAGGTAATTTCCACTATTAGAGAAGATGCCGCCTAGCGGGCAGAACCACATCCCCATCTAGGCTCGCCCGAAGGTCGTTGAGCAGCCAGAACCACAGCTCCCAGCCAAGCCCTGATACCCCTGCCCCTGTTCCACCCTGGCCCCGCAGGCCCAGCGAGGCGCTGTTCACCAGCGTCATCTCCTTCGCTGGGGTCTCAGCCTGGGAAGGTCTCTCTATGTGTTTAAGTTTTTTTAAAGACTTGTATCCAGATCTCTCTGGAGGGGCAGTGACACAAAGTCCTAGGGGTGTTAAAGCCCCCAAGGGTAGGAGCTTGTGTCCCTGTGACCTTGCCCAGAACTTGGGGGTCATGTGTCCATGGAGGACAGTGAGGGACACATCTCTGCAGGGTCTCTGATGCCAGTGTTTTGGGGTGCAAGCCACCATGAGTTGGGCAGTGGGAGGACTTCTGATGTCTCAAGAGAAGCCGGAAATTGGGATTTTATATAAAACCTCCTCATTTTCAAATGTTGGCAACTAATTCAAAAATTTCAAAAACTGTATACAGGCTAAGCAGATCCCTGGTGGCGGTGATGGTGAGAGGGTCACAGGTGGCTTCAGCACCCAGGAACCAGAGCCCATGGCATTCCCACGGTGTCCAGACGGGGCTCTTGGTGTGGCTGGCACGGCCCTGGAATGGAAATGTACTTCAGAGGAATTTTTATTTTCATTTCGGGAATGTCACAAGAGACCTTCCCGGCGGTTCCGTTTCTGTGAGGAGAGATCTGCGGTCGGCGTGTTTTCCTTGGAAGCCGGTGGTCTGCACATCTGCAGAGCGTTAACGGGAAGGGGTGCGGCGGGGAGGCTGCTTCGGGGCCTCCAGACAGAACCTGGGCGGGATGGCCATTTGCTTGGAATCAGCCCCCAGACCCTTGGAAATGGCTCCCCTGCCCACCAAGCGCTAGGGCAGCCCTGCCTCACTGGCCAAGCCGGAAGGAGCCAGGGTGGACAGACCCGGTGGCTGCTGCATCTGGAACCGAGTCCCAGGGCTCTGAGTCCCTCTGCTTCCCTGCATGCTCTGCGGTCCTCTGGCCCCTGTAGCTTCAGGAGAAAATGGTCAAATGTAGGGGCAAGAGGATCTGGTCACATGACTGAGCTCCTTGCCCTGGGCGATGTTCTGAGAGCTACTTACAATCTTGGCTTTCATCATTAGTAGGACAAAACGGGGCACATCTTGTCCCGGGACCTTGGACTGGGAGAGGCACAGGTCTTCACACACTGAGAAGCGG
>NW_011888978.1:1672119-1675860 GCF_000151845.1 Pteropus vampyrus | reverse complement strand
CCTCCAGACAGAACCTGGGCGGGATGGCCATTTGCTTGGAATCAGCCCCCAGACCCTTGGAAATGGCTCCCCTGCCCACCAAGCGCTAGGGCAGCACTGCCTCACTGGCCAAGCCGGAAGGAGCCAGGGTGGACAGACCCAGTGGCTGCTGCATCTAGAACCGAGTCCCAGGGCTCTGAGTCCCTCTGCTTCCCTGCATGCTCCACGGTCCTCCGGCCCCTGTAGCTTCAGGAGAAAATGGTCAAATGTAGGGGCAAGAGGATCTGGTCACATGACTGAGCTCCTTGCCCTGGGCGATGTCCTGGGAGCTACTTACAGTCTTGGCTTTCATCATTAGTAGGACAAAACGGGGCACATCTTGTCCCGGGACCTTGGACTGGGAGAGGCACAGGTCTTCACACACTGAGAAGCGGCCGCCCTGCAGGACCCACCTGAGCCACTTCAGAAAACTCAGTGTGGGCCCTGGTGATGGAGAGTTCAGGGTTCAGGGCCCGCATGCCCCTATCTTGGTGTCCTTGGTGTCTGGAGTGTGTGGGTGCTCCCCAAGGGCTGTGGCAGCCAGGATGGGGGGAGGGTGTTGGGGGCTCTGCATGGCATTGGCTTGCTGGTCCCCATTTGTAAAAGCGAAGGTGTTGGGCCAAAGCCAGGCCTTATTCGGCCACTCCCGGGCTGTAGCCCTACAACCACCCACACATGTTTTATTTGACTCGCACTGTGTCCTCAAAAACCATGAGTGTACACTTAAAAGTCAGGATGTTGCACATTAAAATTTCAATTCTCAGTTTCTCAGAGGGCCTGGCAGCTGGGGGCCTGCTCCTGTAGGCAGGATTTGGGGGCAGTGGTGTGCCTCTTCTCAGTGGGGCACCTGAGCTCCTCCCCTGATGCATCTCATCTGCCCCTCTGCCCCTCTGCTCACTCTGGCCCCACCGGCCCCAGTCGGCCACGGAGTGAGACTCCGGGACAGAGGTAACCACCAGCGGGTAGTTACCAATGCACATGCTCTCTCTTTCTCTGTCTCTCCCCACCACACGTGCTTATATGCACACACATGTCCATGTGCACACGTATGTGTGTACAGAGCAGACACATTTACACTTCATGGAATGAACTATGGGACACTGAGGGGTGTCCCGGGGCTGGGTGGGCCCTGACCCCTGGGCCATGGTGCATAGACCTCTGTGGGCAGCCCTGACACCGTGGTCCTGACACTGCAGCCCTTGTCAGTGGGTCCCTGCGGCCCAAGTATAGGTCACGAGACGAGACGACCTTGTGGTGGAGGGATCCCTGTACGCCACTTACAGGGGCCCTTGAGCCGCAGTGCCCTGAAGGCAGAATGAGACTCTCCCATCTTCTAGGGGAAGGAGGATGGCCTCAGAGAGCTATGGGCAAAGGCTGAGCTGTGGGAGATGCTGGGGGAAAGCGAAGGGGAACTGGTGGACAACTTGCCAAAGCCCAGGTGTGAGTATGGGCAACACCAGGGCCACCGCATTGGCCGGTGGGATAGGAGCCAGTTCCAGACCTGCCACATTTGTGCAGAGGGGCTCGGCAACGCTGGTGGCCTGGCCAGTGGCGAGTGGCTGCATGCTGCACCCGGGCCCCGGCAGTCTGGCCCCAAATCTGCTCCTGCAGAGCCACCTGCTCCCCCTGGATGCTGGCGACACGAGAGATAGAGCCTGGCCTCTTGTGTAACCATGCCTGGCTCTAGCAGTGGCCGAGGATTAAAAATCAACATGGTGGTTTTCCCACCTGCTGCCCCTTGAAAGGAGGAAGGGTAGGCCTCTGTCTCAAAGTCGTGGGAGCTAGCCTTGTGTTAGGGCTTTGTTGACGCTCCCCTGAGCCGGGCACTGACTGGCTCTCAGGAGAAGGGACAGAAGTGTGGGGACCTTGAAGCTAAACAATGGGAAGGGTCTGACCTCACTGGTGGATGGACAGAGGGAAGATGAGGGGTAAGATTGATCTAAATCCAGTCCACTTTTAGGTGCAGAGGCCGCATCAGCCATCTCTGCCCCACCTTCAGGCCCACTCTTTAATGTCCTCCTAGAAGCTTTTATAGGTGGCCAGGGTGTTCTGGTCAGACATCCGGCTCAATTCGAGCTCTGATTTTGAGCCCTGCTCCCTCTTCAGGTGCTGGTGATGGCCTGCTTTGTCACTATAAGTGGCTGTGAATTCCAGATTCAGGGAGAGAGGGGCCTGCAGGCCTGGTACAGACAGGTGCACATCAGCTGAATTCAAGTTTGACTCTCCTCCTCCCTTCTTCCCTGCTTTAATGACTGACCTTGGTATTACTGGTCCCTGAAGGCAGGTGTCCGGTCCAGAGAAACCTGGCCTGTTATCTTCAGCCCCTCCCCCACTCTCTAGAGCTGATCTATAGGCAAGCCTGTCCAATTCTACCCCTAAAATGCTTAGAAACAGCCCTGCCACCATGCTTGTCCTTGACTTTGTTACCTGACTCAGTTGTCATGGACATGAAGTGTTCACTTTCCAGTGTCAGAGTCCATTCATAAACTCACTCACTCACTCATTCATTCATTCCCTTATTCACTCACTCATTTGTTCATCCACTCAGCAGGTGTTTGCAAGACCTGTGCTCTTGAGAGGCAGGGGTGCAGAACCTCCCATCAAAGCCTGCCGTGCACCTGGGACCTTCATGAGCTGAGCAGAAGATCAGAACTGCCAGCCAGGGCTTTGTCAGACATCATGACACGTTTTTCTCACACTGTGTCACAAAACAGATAGAACAAATTGTGCTAATATTTAAGAGGATTTATAGCTTTGTGAGACATCAGAACCCCTGGCAGCATGGTTCTGCACACTTTGGGGGCCCAGCGGGTGGGCATGAGAGACCCCTGGGTAGGAACCATGTGCTCTTTCCCCAGTCCCACCATCTCCAGTGACTCCCCCTACCCCCCAATCTGGGGCCCTTCATTAATGTACTCCATTGTCTTTCCTTTAGTTGAAATATATTTCTCCGCATTCTTGGCGCTATCACACGTTGATGTAGGACAGCCAGGCAGAGGGCCCGTGAGAGGGAGCATGCGTGAACTTGGGGGCTTAGAGCATGTTCTTCAGGGTTTAATTTGCAACCCTCAGCTGGGGTCACTCACTACCGTTTCCCTCTGGGTCCCGTAAGCATTTGCTGTGCCTGGCCTTTTTTTCTTTTTCTTTTTTATTCCTATAACATAAGATTCGCCATTTTAACCATTTAAAAACATGTCATCCAGTGTTTCTAGAGTAATATTTGCAGTGTTGTTCAACCATCAGTACCATTTAGTTCTGGAACATTTTTATCCTCCCAAACAGAAACCTTGTACCCACTAGTAGCCAGTTCCCATTCTCTCTCCTCAGCCCCTGGCAATCACTAATCTACCTCCTGTCTCTATGGATCTGCCCACTCCGGGTACTTCATAGAAATGGAATCACACACTATGTGGCCTTATGGGTCTGGCCTTACCCCTGGTCTTTTAAAATAACGTCTCTTACAGCTGTTCAAGCTCATGGTTCACCATGTGGTCCCCTGTGCCCATGCAGGCTCCATCTTGTCCCTCGTGGACTCTGAGGCCCTTCCCTGTGGCCCTGGCTCTGCTGGGCAACCGGCTGTGCCATGTTTTCCAGAGCCACATGCCTGTGCCACTGACTATTTCCAACTCTTGGCCAGCTGTGGGCCAGCCTCCTGGCTCCTTCTTCTGATTTATCTGTAACCATGGCCACTTCTCTATTGGTTACTGGTCCCCTCTTGAGACA
>NW_011888978.1:1664325-1672069 GCF_000151845.1 Pteropus vampyrus | reverse complement strand
CCCAGTCCCACCATCTCCAGTGACTCCCCCTACCCCCCAATCTGGGGCCCTTCATTAATGTACTCCATTGTCTTTCCTTTAGTTGAAATATATTTCTCCGCATTCTTGGCGCTATCACACGTTGATGTAGGACAGCCAGGCAGAGGGCCCGTGAGAGGGAGCATGCGTGAACTTGGGGGCTTAGAGCATGTTCTTCAGGGTTTAATTTGCAACCCTCAGCTGGGGTCACTCACTACCGTTTCCCTCTGGGTCCCGTAAGCATTTGCTGTGCCTGGCCTTTTTTTCTTTTTCTTTTTTATTCCTATAACATAAGATTCGCCATTTTAACCATTTAAAAACATGTCATCCAGTGTTTCTAGAGTAATATTTGCAGTGTTGTTCAACCATCAGTACCATTTAGTTCTGGAACATTTTTATCCTCCCAAACAGAAACCTTGTACCCACTAGTAGCCAGTTCCCATTCTCTCTCCTCAGCCCCTGGCAATCACTAATCTACCTCCTGTCTCTATGGATCTGCCCACTCCGGGTACTTCATAGAAATGGAATCACACACTATGTGGCCTTATGGGTCTGGCCTTACCCCTGGTCTTTTAAAATAACGTCTCTTACAGCTGTTCAAGCTCATGGTTCACCATGTGGTCCCCTGTGCCCATGCAGGCTCCATCTTGTCCCTCGTGGACTCTGAGGCCCTTCCCTGTGGCCCTGGCTCTGCTGGGCAACCGGCTGTGCCATGTTTTCCAGAGCCACATGCCTGTGCCACTGACTATTTCCAACTCTTGGCCAGCTGTGGGCCAGCCTCCTGGCTCCTTCTTCTGATTTATCTGTAACCATGGCCACTTCTCTATTGGTTACTGGTCCCCTCTTGAGACAAGGATGAAGGAACTTTTATTTATTTCTTCAGAAAACATTTAGTTTAAAACCCTGTTACATATACTTTCTAGGCCAGTCCTCAGAAGGACTCCAGGCAGGGTGTGTAGTCCTAGGGCCCTTCTGTATGGGAGCTTCAGATGTCTGGTGACATGAATATAAAATACTACTATGTCTATGACCATGCCACCCTGAACAAGCCCAATCTAATCTATCTCAGAAGCTAAGCAGGGTCGGGCCTGGTTAGTACTTGGATGGGAGACCACCTAGGAAGACCGGGTGCTGTAGGCATAAAAAAAAATAAAAATAATAAGGGATTGTAAGCTGACAAGGTCCTTGCAGTCTGTGAGGTCAACCCAGGGTTGCCTCGCTTAAATAAATAAATAAATAAAAAGAAAAAGAAAATACTACTGTTACTACAAATCTGCACAGTAGTGCTCAGTGGCAGAAGGAAAGCCCCGTCTGGGCTGCTTAAGGGTGTGGCTGCATCTCACACACTTAGTCCCATCACCAAATATGGAGATGAGCTTGGGGTCAAGTCTGCTGGGTTCCTGTGCCTCTCCATGACAGCAACTTAAAACAGGCAGCAACCTGGGTTTGTGAAGCCCAGGGCAGTAAAGATCAGTGGGGACGCTGATAAAAAAAAGTTTAGCACATGCTTCCACTGAAGGAGTAGTCTTCTCCACACTCCTGAAATGATCTTAGCATTGACACTGAAGCGGCACTTGAGATTCTGCCAAGATGGCACAATAGCTAGGATGCTGGTCAGCTCTGGAGAGGCTCTAAAAGCTGGAAGATGTGGAATCTGAGAAATAGCAACACAAACCTTCACCAACCCCCATCCCCAAAGAGGAAGAAATAAGAACAGGAGAACCCCTTGCCGAGACTGAGTTGGTGCTGATGTTCAGAACTGATGTGTGGACGGATGTGTGTGTCTGTGTGTGCACATGTGTGAATGTGTCCGCGGTGGCAGCTAGGGCCAGGCTGGCCAGCAGAGCCATGAGAAGATACATTAGAGAAAAGAGGGGAGACCAATTTATAAGAAAAGTTATAAAGAAAACAGGGAAACCAAAGTTTAAATAATAGAGTTAGATGAGAGAGACAAGTCCAGTTTTATCAAGAATCAGAATACATGTAAATTGATTAAAAAGTCACCGGTTCAAAGACAAATGAATTTATAGTGGATCAACCAAATCTGAAATCCAGCTCTGTGCTCTACCAGACATACAACCAAAATGTAAAGGCAGGAGGAATTTGAAAAGAAAAGAATGGAAACAGAAATATCAGGCAGCCAAAGGCAAGCCGCCGTTTTTGTATTAATCTCAGACTCAATAGACTCAAGGCCTTGTTGGGAAGGACAGGTCAGCATCTAATGAGAACGGGTCATTTCCCCAGATGACAGAGCAGTTCTAACACGTCATTCACTCCATAAAGCAGCCTCAATGTATTTGATGTAAACTTTGTTAGAAATAGAGAGAAATTGACAAATCTATCATCATTTTGGGAGATTTAGGCCATTTTTGTCCAATTAGTGTTGGATTAAGTAGACCAAAAAAAAAAAAAATCAACCAAGAAAGAGTTCTGAATAACACAAATAATGTGTGTGATTTAATGGACATAGATAAATTTTGTGTCTGACAAGTAGAGGTCCCTCATTCTTCTCAAACACATGTGCAACTCTCATGAAAAAAATTGATCAATTTAGTGCAAGTCTCATGAAAATTAAGAAAATAGTCATGATGCAAACTCTGCTCCTGTATCATCATGCCTATAAGTTAATAATACCCCAAATAAAAATCTCCATTATTTAGAAATTAAAAAAATATTTTTAAGTAGTTCTTGAGTCCAAGAAGAAATAGTAATGAAACTAAAAATACTTAAAACTGAATGATAATAGAAGCACTAGATATCAAAACTTGGGTGGAAATTTATATTTGTAATTCTCAAGAAATTTCTGCATTAGAAAAATGTGCTGTGGGCTGGACGAAACATGTGTGGGCCGAAGGCAGTCCACAGCCTCTTACACAGTGCCAGAGGGGTTCGCCTCCCGTGGGGCTGGGGCGATGGGTGAGAAGGCCGCCCTGCCTCTGGGCGAACCAAGCTCAGCCCAGGCCTTGCTCCTGGGATCCAGGAGTCACCTCTGTGTAGCGGGCCCCTAGGCTGGTTACCAGCCACTAGTCCTAGGTCTACAAAGGTCTTGTGTTCAGCTCACTGAGAGTTCTCAGACTCAACCCCGGGCTCCCGTGCAGATACCTGCAAATGCCTGCTGCTTGTCCCATGAAAAGGGACCAGTCTCTTGCCGTCAGGGGTCCTGCTGGTTTCTGTCTCCCATGTGCCTGGGCTTTGGTTTTATCCAGAAACTGGGGAGGTGGTGGAAGGGGGTTGGGCTCTGCTTCTTTTGGCCAGAGCATAATTTCCACACTGGGCTATGCTAGAGTAGATCCCTCATTGGCAGAAATCTAATTCCTGCAGCTTTTCTGGAATAGCAAGCTCAAGCTCTCCCTGGCCCCTGAGCCTTTTCACAACTTTGCCTCCAGGATCGTGTGGAGGTCAATTTCACATATGTACATTCTCACCAAGGCTGGAGAGTTGAAAAGAGCCTCATTTATGGGTTGGAAACGGAAGGCCCAGAGATGGTGCTGTGAGAAAACGGCAGAAGCTGGGACTCAAACTCTGGCCTCTCTGGTGCGGGATATGGCCTCTTCCTGCTACGCCAGCTTCAAGTGCTTCCTAAGCCCCCATGAGGGATGAACAAGAGGACAAGCTGATGAAGTCTTTGCTCCTCCCCCTGGGGAAACAGTCGGCCAGGGCCCACTTGACACAAGCCACGTGTGAGAGCAGAATGGAAGGCGCCCACGGGCCGAAACGCAAGCAGAGGCTGTTAATGTGGGGAGTTAGTGTGGAAAGGAGGCATGCACTTGGCTCTCACCAGGAGAACTCACTCCCCTTCTTGATGAGAATACAACTAACCCAGTGGCCTCCCAGGGCCTTGCACTATGCAACACTGGACAGCCACAAAGCAGGACCAAGAGGCCTCGTTAGTTGGTGGTTAAAGTGTGAGCAGCCATGGAAGTCACCACCAAGTGTCACCTGGGGCCTGGGCCTGACCGGGAATGACTCTGAGAAATCAGAAGTCAAGAGGCAGGTTTTTATTTTTTAATTTTTTCTTTATAATAGGTTTATTGAGATATAATTCATATGCTCTAATTTACCCATTCTGAGTGCACGATTTATGGTTTTTCAGTATAGTCGCAAATTTGTGCAACCATTGTGATCAGTCAGCTTGTGAACATTTTTGTCAGCCCACAATGAAACCTCGTACCATTCGCACTCATTCCTCATTTCCTCTCAACAGGTTCTACTGCTTCCTTTCCAGTTTAAATGCCTTTTATTTCTTTTTCCCGCCTAATTGCTCTGGCCAGAAATTCCAGTATTGTGCTGAACAGCAGTGGCAAAAGTGGGCATTCTTGTCTTGTGTGTGATCTTAGAGAAAAAGTTTTCTGTTTTTCACCACTGAGTGTGATGATAGCTGTGGGTTTTTCAGAAAAGCCTTTTATCGGATTGAGGAAGTTCTCTTCTATTTGTAGTCTAGTGAGTGCTTTTATCATGAAGGGTGTTGGATTTTGCCAAATGCTTGTTCTGCATCAGTTGAGATGACTGCGTGGTTTATTTTCCTCCATTCTTTTAATGTTGTATATTATATTGATTGATATTCAGAGGTTGAACCACCTGGAATAAATCTCACTTGGTTATGGTGTACCATCTTCTTAATATGCGGTTGATTTGGTTTACTAGTATGTTGCTGAGGATTTTTGCATTTACGTTCATAAGCAATATTGATCTGTAGTTTTCTTTTCTTTTGCTGTGTTCATCTAGCTTTGTTATCAGGGTAATGCCAGACTCATAAAATGAGCTTAGAAGTGTTCTCTCCTCTTCAGTTTTTCGGAAGAGTTTGAGAAGGACTGGTGTTAATTCTTCTTCAAATGATTGGTAGAATTTACTAGGGAAGCCATCTGGTTCTCATTTTTACTTTATTGGGAGTTTTTGTTTACTAATTCAGTCTCTTGTTATAGGTCTGTTCAAATTTTCTGTTAATCCTTTACTCAATTTTGGAAGTTCATCTGTTTCCAGGAATTTTTTTGTTTCATCTAGATTATTTAATTTGTTAGTATACAGCTGTTCATAGTACTCTCTTATAATCCTTTTTTAAAATTTGTATAAGCTCAGTACTAATGTTCCCACTTTTGTTTCTGCTGTTAGTAATTTGAGCCTTCTCTCTTTTTATCTTGGTCAGTCTAGCTAAATGTTTGTCAATTTTGTTGATTTTTTTAGAGCAAACTTTTGGTTTTGTTGATTCTCCTTATTGTTTTTCTTTCTCTATTTTGTTTATCTCTGCTTTAATTTGTATTATTTTCTTTCTTCTACTAGCTTTAGGTTTTGTCTAGTTTTTTAAGGTGTAAGTTAGGTTATTGACTTGAGAGTTTTTTTCTTTTTTTAATGTAAATGTTTATAGCTATAAAATTTCCTTTGGTCCCTGCTTTTGTTGCATCCCATAAGTTTTGGATATGCTATGTTTTAGTTTTCATTTCTTTCAAGACATTTTCTAATTTCTTTTGTAATTTCTTCTTTGACCTGTTGCTGATTTAAGAGTGTGTTTAGTTTCTGTTTTGTGTGTGTGTGTGTGTGCACGTATGTGTGTGTGTGTGATTTTTCCAGTTTTTCTTCTGTCATTGATTTCTAGTTTTATTCTATTGTGGTTGGAGAAGATACTTCTTTTGATTTCAGTCTTTCAAACTTTATTGAGACTTCTTTTATGGCCTAACATATGGTTTGTCCTGGAGAATGTTCTATTGTACATGAACAAGAATGGATATTCTGCTATTTTTGGGTGGAATGTCGTGTATATGTCTGTAAGGTCTAGTTGCTTTATAGTAGTGTTGTAGTCCTTTATTTCCTTATTGATCTCCTGGCTGATTGTTTTATCCATTATTATAAGTGGAATATTAAAGTCTCCAACTATTATTGTAGAACTGTCTATTTTTCCCTTAAATTCTGTTTGCAATTGATATGTTTTGGGACTTTCTTGCTAGATGCATATTGTTTGTAATTGTCATATCTTCTTGATGGCCCTTTCTTCAATATATAATGTTCCTCTTTATTATAAAATTTGACTTCAACTCTATTTTGTATTAGTGTAGCCATTCCAGATCTCTTTTGCTTACTATTTGCATAAAATTTCTTTTTACATCCTTTTGCTTTCAACCTAGTTATGTTTTTGGATCTAAATTGAATCTCTTATAGACAGCATATAGTTGGATCATGGTTTTTTAAAAATCAACACTGCTAATCTCTGCCTTTTAGTTGAGAGTTTAATCCATTAACATTTAAAGTTATTACTGATAAGGAAAGACTTCAGCCACTTGCTACTTGTTTTCTATATGTCATATCATTTTTGTTTCTCAAATCCTCCAAAATACTTCCTTCTTTTGTGTTTAATTTTTTCCTGCTATATTGTTTTGATTATTTTCTTATTTTTTTTATCTATGTATCTTGAAGTCATTGTCTTAGTGGTTACCCAGGGGATTATAATTATTATCTTAAATGTATAACAATCTATTTTGAATGAATATCAACTTCGTTTCCATATTGTACAAAAAACAAAACTGTGCTCCAACACAGCTCAGTATCCCCCACCTTTTGTGATGTTATGTCACAAATTACATCTTTATACATTATATGCCCATTAACATAGATGAATAATTATTGTTTTGTGCATTTGTTTATTTAATCACGTAGGGGAAAAAAAGTTACAAACCAAGAATAAGTAGTTATCTTTATCAGCATTCTTTATTTCTTCATATGGATTTGAGTTCCTATTTAGTATCCTTTTATTTCCATCTGAGGGACTTCCTCTAACATTTCTTGAATGACAGATGGAGTAGCAGCAAACTCTCTCAGTTTTTGTTTATATGGGAATGTCTTAATTTTTTCTTCACATTTGAGGAATAGTTTTGCTGGTTATAGAATTCTTGTTTGACAGTATTTTCCTTTTAACACGTTAAATATGTCATCCCACTGCCTAGAAACCTCCATGGTTTCTGATGAGAAATCAGCTTTTAAGCTCATGGAAGATCCTGTGTAAGTGTGGAGTCGTTTCTTTCTTGCTGCTTTCAAGATTCTCTCTCTGTCTTCGTGTTTTGGCAACTTGATTATAATATGTCTCAGTACGTATCTCTTTGAGTTTATCTAACTTGGAGCTCCTTGGATGCATAGATTCATGTTTTATCAAATTTAGGAAGTTTTGGGCCATTATTTCTTTATATACAGATGGTCCCCGACTGAAGAAGTTTCGACTTATGATTTTTTTTTACTTTTATGGTGGTGAGAAAGGGACATGTATTCAGTAGAAATTGTACTTCAAATTTTGAATTTTGATATTTTCCCAGTCTAGCGATATGGGTTTTGATACTCTCGTGTGACACTGAGCGGCAGGAGCAAACCACAGCGCCCAGTCAGCAATGTGATGATGGGGCTAAATAACTGATACTCTACAGTTTACCATGTTGCCGGAGTATTTTGCATACTGTGTTCAATAAATTACATGAGATAGTCAACACTTTATTATAAAATAGGCTTTGCGTAAGATGCTTTTGCCGAATTGTAAGCTAATGTAAGTGTTCCAAGCACATTTAAGGTAGGCTAGGTTAAGCCTACCTTATAATGTTTGGTAGGTTAGGTGTATTAAATGCATTTTTAACTTATGATATTCTCAACTCATGATGGGTTTATTGAGATGTAACCTCTTTCTGCTCTTACACTCTCTCCTCTCTCTATGAGGTTCCCATTATGTGTATGTTGGTGCAGGTGATGCTTTCCC
>NW_011888978.1:1658316-1664275 GCF_000151845.1 Pteropus vampyrus | reverse complement strand
CCTAGTTATGTTTTTGGATCTAAATTGAATCTCTTATAGACAGCATATAGTTGGATCATGGTTTTTTAAAAATCAACACTGCTAATCTCTGCCTTTTAGTTGAGAGTTTAATCCATTAACATTTAAAGTTATTACTGATAAGGAAAGACTTCAGCCACTTGCTACTTGTTTTCTATATGTCATATCATTTTTGTTTCTCAAATCCTCCAAAATACTTCCTTCTTTTGTGTTTAATTTTTTCCTGCTATATTGTTTTGATTATTTTCTTATTTTTTTTATCTATGTATCTTGAAGTCATTGTCTTAGTGGTTACCCAGGGGATTATAATTATTATCTTAAATGTATAACAATCTATTTTGAATGAATATCAACTTCGTTTCCATATTGTACAAAAAACAAAACTGTGCTCCAACACAGCTCAGTATCCCCCACCTTTTGTGATGTTATGTCACAAATTACATCTTTATACATTATATGCCCATTAACATAGATGAATAATTATTGTTTTGTGCATTTGTTTATTTAATCACGTAGGGGAAAAAAAGTTACAAACCAAGAATAAGTAGTTATCTTTATCAGCATTCTTTATTTCTTCATATGGATTTGAGTTCCTATTTAGTATCCTTTTATTTCCATCTGAGGGACTTCCTCTAACATTTCTTGAATGACAGATGGAGTAGCAGCAAACTCTCTCAGTTTTTGTTTATATGGGAATGTCTTAATTTTTTCTTCACATTTGAGGAATAGTTTTGCTGGTTATAGAATTCTTGTTTGACAGTATTTTCCTTTTAACACGTTAAATATGTCATCCCACTGCCTAGAAACCTCCATGGTTTCTGATGAGAAATCAGCTTTTAAGCTCATGGAAGATCCTGTGTAAGTGTGGAGTCGTTTCTTTCTTGCTGCTTTCAAGATTCTCTCTCTGTCTTCGTGTTTTGGCAACTTGATTATAATATGTCTCAGTACGTATCTCTTTGAGTTTATCTAACTTGGAGCTCCTTGGATGCATAGATTCATGTTTTATCAAATTTAGGAAGTTTTGGGCCATTATTTCTTTATATACAGATGGTCCCCGACTGAAGAAGTTTCGACTTATGATTTTTTTTTACTTTTATGGTGGTGAGAAAGGGACATGTATTCAGTAGAAATTGTACTTCAAATTTTGAATTTTGATATTTTCCCAGTCTAGCGATATGGGTTTTGATACTCTCGTGTGACACTGAGCGGCAGGAGCAAACCACAGCGCCCAGTCAGCAATGTGATGATGGGGCTAAATAACTGATACTCTACAGTTTACCATGTTGCCGGAGTATTTTGCATACTGTGTTCAATAAATTACATGAGATAGTCAACACTTTATTATAAAATAGGCTTTGTGTGAGATGCTTTTGCCCAATTGTAAGCTAATGTAAGTGTTCCAAGCACATTTAAGGTAGGCTAGGTTAAGCCTACCTTATAATGTTTGGTAGGTTAGGTGTATTAAATGCATTTTTAACTTATGATATTCTCAACTCATGATGGGTTTATTGAGATGTAACCTCTTTCTGCTCTTACACTCTCTCCTCTCTCTATGAGGTTCCCATTATGTGTATGTTGGTGCAGGTGATGCTTTCCCACAGGACTCCTGGACTCTTTGCATGTTTCTTCATGCTTTTTTCCTTCTGCTCCTCATACTGGATAATTGGGCTATCTTTAAGTTTGCCGATTTGCTCACATCTGCTCTTGAACCTATCTAGTTAATTTGTAACTTCAGTTATACTTTTCAGCTACAAAATTATTTTGGTTCCTTTTTTATAATTTCTGTCTCTTTATTGACATTCTCTATTTGGTGAGAACTCTGTCTCTTGTTTTGCTTTAGGCCTTTGTCCATGATTTCCTTCAGCTATTTGAGTATATTTAAGACAGTTGATTTAAAGTCTTTGTCTGGCAAGTTCAATGTCTAGACTTCCTCAGGGAAAGTTTCTCTTTATTTCTTTTTTTCCTGAGAATGGGCCACAGTTTCTTATTTCTTTGCATGACTCATAAGTTTTCGTGGAAAAGTGGACATTTTGAATATTATGATGTGGCAACTCTGGAAATAAGTTTTATTCACTTCCCCACAGTTTGTTGTTACTGCTTATTGTGGGTTGTTGTTGTATGTTTAGTGATTTTTCTAATCTATTTTGTAAAGTCTGTATTCTTTGCTGTGTGTGGCCATTGAAATCTCTGTTCTTTTAGCTTAGTGGTCAGATTTGACAGAGATTTCCTTAAATGTTTGGGGCCAAAGGGAAAAAAATGCTCTCCCAATCTTTGCAGATTTGCTCTGTGTTGTGGCACTTCTTCAAGTTGTAAGTAGCCAGGCTATTTACAACTCTGTCATAGCCTTCACTTCCTACTTGCATGGAACATAAAAGTCAACCAGAGGTGAAACCTTTAGGTCTTCTCAAGTTTTTTTCCGAGTATGTGTCCAGTCCTGGGTATGTGTGTAGCCTTCCAGATATCCTGGTATACGTGGGAGTTTCCCAGAGACTTATTTCTCTAAATATCTCTTTCTCAAGCCCCTTCCTACCTAGGATTTTGATTTGTCTATTGCATTGCCCCAACTGTTGTCCTTTGCCCCAGGTGGCTAATACGGTTGCCTTTAAATGCTTTCAACAAACACTACACAGAAAACTACTTCAGCCCAGGAGAAGCAACAAGGCAGGGAGCCACCAGACAGGTCAAAACACAAAACAATAATTCTTTGGAGAAAAGGTTCATATAGCTCCCAGCTTGTGCATCAGGAATATAGGATGCCTTTTTCACGGCCACCACTAAGCTAGGGAGTGGGGGATGGTAAATGGGTAAGTTAAAATGCCATAGCACTTTCTTACTGAAATTCAGCAGCTTCTTTCTTCATTAAGCATTTTTTTTTTCGTAAATTTTTTATTAAATTCTGGAGTTCCAAAAACATTGGTTTTGACAGATTTTACCAGGTTCTTTGTTGCTTTTGTGGAAGGACAGAGTTTTGGAATGCCCTACTCTGCTATTTTGGTGGTGCCCTACCTCTTACATATATATTTTAAGTTATCATAATCAACTTCAGATTTATGTTAATTCCAATGAGCTATAGAAATGTTACTCTGTATAGCCTTATTTCTCCTCTGCCTCTTTCAGCTATTATTACTTATTACTGTACACCTTATATTAATTTTCTGTGGCTGCTGCAACAAGTTGCCACACATATGTTGGCTTAATACAATTTTATTATTTTACAATTCTGGAGGTAAGAAGTCTGAAATTGGTTTCACTTGGCTAAAATCAAGGTATTGGCAGGGTTTGGTTCCTTCTGGACACTCTAGAGGGGACCCTGCTTTTTCTTGGCTTATGACCCCCTTCCTCCAATCTCAAAGCCAATAATATTAGGTCAAGTACATCTCATGCTACCATCACTCTGCGGTCCATTCTTCTGCTTCTCTTTTCCCTTTATGGACCCTTGTGATCATATTGGGCTCACTTGGCCCAATTTTGCCATCATAAAGTCATCTGATTGCAACCTTAATTTCCCTTTACCATATAACCTTGCATATTCATAGGTTCTGGGAATTAGGACATGGACATTTTTCAAGGGCCACAATTCTGCTTACCACACATATGCATATTTTATAAATCCAACAATGCATTGTTGTAATTACTACTTTATATAATTTTATGTTTGAAGAAGCTTAGAGAAGAAAGGACAAGTATATATTTGTAGTTTGTTATATTAACCATTTTATTTACCATTTCTGGTTTTCTCCATTTTGTTCCTGTGGATGAGAGTTACCATTTGGTATTTCTTTACTCCAACATTGCTTTGTTACCCTCCATCTCCTTTGTGCTGTTATTGTCAAATAGATTACATTTTCATTAGCTACAAGTCCAACAATACAATGATAAACAACATTTTATAACATTGCTTTTTTAAGTCAGTTAAGGGAAGAAAAGAGATGAAATATACATTTACGATGTTTTATTTAATAATTGTATAATTACCTCTACTGGTGCTTTTCATTTTGTGTGTGTATGTGAGTTTAAATTAACACCTGTAGTCACTTACTTTCAGCCTGAAGAACTTCCTTTAGGATATTCTGTAAGATGCTCACAAAAAATTCAGTTTTTCTTTATCTGGGACAGCTTATATTTCACCTTCATTTTTGAAAGATAATTTTGCTAGATATAAGATTCTTGATTGATGGATGTTTTTCTTTCAGCACTTTGACTATGCCATTCCACTGCTTTCTGGATTCCATTACTTCTGATGAGAAGTCAACTGCTGGTCCTATTAGAAAGAACTCCCTTGTATGTGGCAAGTCGTTTCTCTTGTTGCTTTCAAATTTTAATTTGTCTTTGCCTTTCAGCATTTTTACTATGATGTCTCTGGGTGTGGATCTCTTTGTATTTATCCTACTTGGGATGTGTTGGACTTCTTGGTAACATAGATTCATATTTTTGATCAAACCCAGGAAGTTTTCAGCCACTGTTTCTTCTATTTTCTTTTACCCCTTTATCTCTGTCTTCTCCTTCTGGTACTTCCAATTTATACATATTCATGCCTTTAATGATGTTCCTCTTTTAGAATGATCATTTTTTCTTCATTCCTTTTCTGCCTGTCTTTCGAATCACATAATGTATATTGATCTATTTTCAAGGTTCTTTCTTCTGCCAGTTCAGACATGCTAGTGTGCCCTTCAGTTATGGTACTTTTCATCTCCAGAATTTCCATTTAAAAAAACTAATTTCTGTATCTTTATTGGTATTCTTTATTTGATGAGACATCGTCATCATAGCTCCTTTACTTGATTTTCTTTAGTTCTTCGAATATCATTATTCCTTTACATGATTTTCTTTAGTTCTTCGAACACATTTAAAATGGCCGCTTTGAAATCTTTATTAAATCTGACATCTGGACCTTCTCACAGGCAGTTTTTGTTGCCTATTTTTTGTTCCTGTATATGAGTCACAGTTTCTTCTTTCTTTGTGCTCGCGCTCTTGCGCTCTCTTTCTCTCTCTCTCTCTCTCTCTCTCTCTCTTTTTGAAAACTGGACATTTTAGGTAATATGTATGTTATGGTAACTTTGGAGGCTGATCCCCCTCCCCCACTCAGGGGCTTGATTTTGTTGTTTGCTTATTTATTTGTTTCTTGACCTGGCTAGACTATATTTCCCCAGCAGTGTGAGTCTGATATTCATCCTCAGAGAGCACAGCTTTGGGCAAGTAAGCAGTCACCCTAGAACAATAGTGGCTTTAACAGGGTTCTCTGGCTGTCTCTCTCCCTGATATCTCTATTAGATGTCTGCCTCGTTAATATCACACCCACTTACTAGGCTCCACTAATTGATGGCTCATGGCTCTTTTATTTTCAACAATGCCCCGGAGCATAAATTACTACATAGTCTGATCTAACTGAATTTGGGTAGGGATAGTTCTTGAGGCCAGTCTGAGATTTGTTCTACCCATGGGAGGAGTCTTCACAACTGTTTATTTTTCTGGCTGTCTCTGGCAAACTAGCTGGCCTAGGTTTAGCTTGTTGCTCTCAGCTGCCAGCCTCCTGGTAAATTCTTACCATCAAAACCTTTATTGTTTTTGAGAGCATGCTCAGGTTTGGACTGTCCCCATCCTGATTCAAATGAAGTCAGTCTTTTGGGGAGAGGTTCATAGTTCTACATTCTTAAGGACTGCCTCTCTCTTTGGGAAAAATCTCTGAGCCACTGTTCCGGGTGCTGGGCAGGGGAAGGAGCCTCTGATCTTTTTGGCTTGCTGACAAACAAGCTGGTGTGAGCGTGATTGGGCCCCAGTATTCTCATCTTGCTGCATCTGGGGTGGAGCCTCTGCCCTATGAATGGGGGATGGGTGGAGGAAGAGGGCCACTGACTTCTCAGCCACACTCACTAGGAATTTTGCCTGTGCAACTTGGAGTTGGAGGGGTGACAAATTCTGGCAGCAAGCCTATCCCAGTGAG
>NW_011888978.1:1653021-1656901 GCF_000151845.1 Pteropus vampyrus | reverse complement strand
GGCGCATCACTGGATTGATTCGCTGTGGCCTCGTTTTCCATAGCATGAGGTCACCTCTGGCAGTGTGTGTCTTCTAGAGGCTCTCTGGGGCAGTGAGCACCAGATGCCTGTCCAGGGTCACGTAGGAAGGCTGCATGAGAAGGGGGAAGTGTCCACATTGTCCTGTGGGGTTGACACAGTGATGTGACTTTGTTGCTCAGCCCCAGCCTGCAGTGGCCCGGTCTCCGGCTAAAAAGTTTGCTCCTCTCTCTTCCCACACCACAGTTTCTTCTTGGCTAGAGGACACCATTGTTTTCCAGCAGCTTCTTTAAAGGGCTTGGCTTTACCTTATCCATGAGGCTCAACCCATCTGTCAGCAGAATCAAGACTCAAGCTAAGGCCTCCCATCAAATTCTCCTGGGAGTTGGGTTCCCTTCTCTTTCCCCAAACCTGAGACCTGCTCTCATCATGGGCCAAGCTGGTCAAGGTCGTCCTCTGGAAGGTCCACCGAGTTCTGCCAGGAGAGGCCGACTCCTCCTGTTTGCCAGGGGATCAATTCTGAAACTTCCCACCAGTTTGATGATGGCATCAGGTTTCAAAGTTTCCAACAAAACTCAAACCGTGCTCATGTGTCCACTTATTTCATCAGTGGCCTCAGTCTCTGTGGGATCTGTTGCAGTACTGCATGCTCTGAACACTGCCTGCTATTTCCTGTCTCCTTCTACATGCACCTGGACCCTACCCAATCTGCAGTCCAGCGTGGACCTCCCCCCACCGATGCTACCACCCGTCACTGCCTCTTGCCCTCTATGTCTTCTCATATTTTCCCTAGCCTCTTGACTTTAAATTACATGTTTGCTCATTGTGGTCACTCTTGCTTTGTAACCCTGGCTGGACAACGCCAGACTCCTGGTAGAATGATATTCTCTACCTACTTGGGACCCTGGGGAGGCCCTGAACAGAGCTGAAGGAAGACGCTGGCCTCACGGTGGCCTCGCTTCCCTGGTGCTCTCATCTACAGTGACTGTCACAAGCCCCCAGTGGGTCTTCAGAGTGCCGGCAACCAGACAGCACTCCCTAGTCCATTTACTCTCCCTTCCTTAGGCGACTTTCCCCATCTTTCCTCTTTCCATAGACCTCCAGCATTGCCTCCCCATCTTCATGCATGTCCCTACCCCCCAGCCCCAGCTCATGTCCCCTACAGGCTTATGTCCCTTTCTTGTCTCCCTTCTTCCTCAAAAGGAGTCACCATCTCCAATCCCTATCCTCCCATTCACTGTTACACCCCCAACACTGTCTGAGCTGTCCTTAAGATCACCGATGACTTCCGTGTTGCCAAATCCAGTAGCCAGTCCTCAGTTCTTCTTGGTGACACAAGGTGACAGGGCTGGTTCCTCCTACCTTTGGCATAGCCTACAGGAGACCTCACTTTCTTGGGCTACGACCACCTCACTAGTCTCTGCTGACCCTCCACTCCCCTCCAGTGCTGGTGCACCCCAGGGCCCACCCTTGGAGCACTCCTTCCTTGGTGATCTCACTGCTGTTTTAGGTGCCATCTAAATCCCGATGGCTGTCAGATGTGTGTCCCCAGCCCAGAGCCCTCTCCTGCACCCCAGACTCATATCCCCATGGCCTCCTTGATCCTTGGTCACCTAATAGAAATATGGAAATCAATCAATATACTTCCAGCTGCACTCCAGTCTCACCTGTGCCACTGCTCTGCCCACTGCTTCCCGTCTCTGCAGTGGCCATCCTCCATCCTGTACACAGCCAAAGGGCTTTGGTTACTGCTGACTCCTCTCTTGCTCACATACCTCCACCTGGATGGCTGCAGTAGTCCCCTCGTGGGTCTCCCTGCACTGACCACCCCGCCCCTGGCCAGATCCTCAGTGAAGCAGTGGTTCTTTCTTCTCAACAGCTTTATCAATGTGTAATTCACATACCACATAATTCACCCGTTTAAAGTGTACCATTACGGTGGCTTTTGATATATTCCCAGAGTTGTGCAACCATCACCACAATTAATTTAGAACATTTCAGTCACCCCAGAAAACCCCATACTCCTTACGTGTCACCCTTCATTTGTCTCTCCCTCGACTTAGCAACATCTAATTTCCTTCCTGTCTCTGTGGGTGTGCCTGTTCCTGGCATTGTGTATAAATGTGGTCCTCATCGACAATACTTTCAGTGATATCATGTCTGTCCTCTGCTCAAAACCCCCAGTGTCCTCCGCGGCATCCAGCTTAGGAGGCAGCACCCTTACAATCAGCGAGTCCCTGCATTGCCCCCTTGCCACTCTGTGCCTGCTGCCTACTGCTCCCCGCATTCGCTCTGGCCTCCTGGCCCCCGTGCTTGGCACAGGCGTATCCTTCTGCCTGATGCTCAGATGCTGCTGTGACTCCCTCCCTCACCTCGTCCAAGTCTTTGCTAGCGTGTCCCCTTCAGCGTGATCTACTCTGACCACTTGAATGTTTTGCAACCTGCCACCCCACTCAACCCATCATGGCCCTGGCCCTTCCAACCCTCCACTCTTTTGCTTTCCCTCCACAGCACTCACTGTCCTCTGTGTGCTCGGGAAGTACCTAGTTAATGTCTGGCCCTGTGCTGGAATAGAAGCTCCCCTGGCCAGTGGCTGTGTCTCTGAGCAGTGTGTGCGTGTGAGAGGCCGTTGGTATGTAGCCGGGGGTGATTCCGTGACCAGCAGCAGGGGAAAGCCTGGACTCAGCTCCTTGCAGAGGTGTCAGCTGTCCACCTGCTGCAACTCCGCAGCTTCCTTCAGGCTAGGGAGGTGCGTCCCTGCCTCAGAGAGGACAGAACTGCTTCTGTTTCTTCTGAACTGCCGAGCAGCGTGGCCTTTTCTTGGGCCCACAGCTTTGCCAATGTCTGTCCAATAACACTGCCTGCTGTGTGTGTCGTAGGATGGTCGAGGCTTTCTTGGAGGGACAGCCCCAAGTTCTGGTTAAGTAATCGTTCTTTTACTTTGACATTCTCATAACGGTGGCCACCTTTGTCAACACCTCGCAGGATGAGATGCACTAGACTTGGTGTCCCCATGAGTTCAGGGATCAAAGCGAAACCTGGAGACACACCTGCTTCAAGATGCCTCCCTTCCTTGACATGTTGCAGACCAAACCAGCCCCACAGGACAAGGGGAGAGCCCAGAAGCCCCTTATCAGGCTCTGTCTTCTTCAGCTCCATTGGCAGGAAATGCATCTAGATGCTTCAACATGGTAGTTTACAATCCATCTATCACGTGGCCTCGGAAAGCAGCACCCATGCTGTCCTACTCTGTGAAGTGACACTTCCCTGACATGACTAGGTATAGATGTAAGATAGCTTCTAAGTGACTGAAGGGGTCTCACAGGCAGAAAGAGTTTTTGCAAAGCGCTGTGTCAGAAGTCTCTGGTGGCCTGTCCCCTCTGATGACCTCATGCTCTGTCAGGGTCTTAGGACCTCATTCAGGGCCTAGAGGTTGAGTTTCCTAATGGTTTTGGTCATTAGACCCCCTTTATGTCCTTGCGGGGCCAGCGGGATCCATCAGGACTGATATCTGTCTTCCCTGAGTCCCTGGAGATGTTAGCCCTCCCTGTGCTCGGACTGGGGTTCCTGGGGCTGGAGTCCAGGATGTGGAAGGAGGGAAGGTCTTGAACCTACACAAAGAGAGGATGCCTGTCTTCTTCTCTGGGGCAGCCTCTTCCCTACTGGAGTCTTGCCAACTGTGGGCTGGGGGCTGGGCAAGATGCAGGGGTCACCTGACAGGTCACATCTCACAGGGTGCAGCAACATCTGGAGCTAGGACATGGCAGGGGCCTGTGCAGCTGAACGCTGTTTCAGGGCTGGGGGCCACTGCTCAGCACAGCTGAAATGAGAGCAGCTGTGACCAGGACTAAGGGCAGTGAAC
>NW_011888978.1:1645277-1652341 GCF_000151845.1 Pteropus vampyrus | reverse complement strand
TCATGTGTAAACCTCCACTGAGATCCACATTCTGGCAGAGTTGGTGGCCCAGAGATGAATCCAGAGAGCTCATGTATTTACAATTCCACGTAATCTGTGTTTTAACAGAAGGAAGTACAGGGTACAATGAAAGTCTAGAAGAAAGCGACTTGCTCTGTTGGCAGGGGTGATGAGCTGGGGCATGGAGCTAGGTTTTGAAGACTGAACAGGAGTCTGCCATAAAGGGCAAGGCCGGCGTTCTGGACAGAGCAAGCAGTGTTTTCTAGATCCACGGCTGTGAGTGTGTCGCAAGGAGAACAGCAGACCTCTTGGGCAGGAAATGAGAGTGTGGGGTGACAGGGGAAGGCCGGTGGGCTGTCAGACGCATCAGGAGGCCCTGGCTAGCGAGGCCCACACTCCTGGTGGTCTGGGTTAGCCCAGGGGGCCTGCTGCGGGGCTGGCCTGGCTGGGTCTGTGAGGAGGCTGCTGCTGGCCAGTGGAAGTGATGAGGTGTGATCTTATTGTGAACAGAAGCAAGCAGGCAGGTTTGGAGGAATGGAGGGGAATGTGCCAGGATTGGACATTGCATGTGGGAGGGTGATGGGTGAATCCACGGTGCCTGCCAGGATTGGAGTAGGGAAAGGTGACAAGTTCATCTGGGGCTTGTTAGCATGGAAGTGCACATGAGTGGTAGGTCTGGAGCCCATGGTGCCGGCTGCAGATGAGCAGGCATCTGCCAGCCCATGTGGTCATGGGGGTGAAGGCAGCAAGTGTGGAGGGAGGAGAGAGGAGAGTGAACATGAACCCCGGAGGACACCCAGCCTTCTGTGAGGAATTGACAGGGAGAGGGCTCTGTTTCCTGGGGGCATCCAGCCTCGCCTTCTCTCTGAGCTTATCTGTGAAAAACTGGCAGATTCCACCTGGTGATGTGACTCAGTGCATCCAGAGTCCCTGGCAGAATAGAGGTTAAGCCACGTGGTGCCTGGGTCATGGAACACGATGTCTCTGGGCACCTGCCGGGGACGCTCTGTGGTGGGAGGTTCTCCAGTGGTGGACAGCATGAGTGCATCCTGGCTGCCCTAAGCCAGGGCAGGATGACTGGAAAGGCAGTGGGACACGCACAGAGCCAATGACGAGGCAGAAGCCGGGCTGGGGAAGGACCCGAAAGCCAGATCTCTGCGGGTTCCGGCAGCAAGAGGGACTCCAGAGCTGTGAGCAGGTGTTGGTGAACCCACAGTTTTTTCCTCTCCTGAGCTGCCCAGCTCAAGACCTGTGTTTGGTGAGGGAGGGGCTGATTGGCTAGAGGAGGGCTGTGTGCACCTGGGGAACCAGTGATTCCTGAGAGCAAAATTGGGGTGCTTCTCCAGGAAAAGAGAGAGTGGGTGCTGGGCAGCCCCCCAAACCTTGGCATCTGGTCTTCGGCACCCAGGGGTCTCTATGTGAGTATGTGTGTGTGCGTATGTGGGTGCATGCACAGGGTACATGGACACGGACTTGATTGTGCAGGAGGGGCCTGGCTCCCTTTCATTTTTTGAGAGCCCCACTGTATTAAAAAATGAAGGTGTGCCACACAGGTACATGGATCGTACTACATTTTAAGTATGAGTGTGAAATAAAGGAAGTCTGGTACCAGACACAAGCAAAGTGCAGGACCGTGGTGCCAGCCAAGTCCACAGTCTCCTATAAGTGGGGGTTCCAGAGATGAGGCCCTGGGTCAGAGAGCCCTTGTCTTCCCCATCTGAGCCTTACCCTCTCTGTGCATCTGTATGTATACGTCACCAGGTATAATGTCACGAGTGTGTATTTGGGGCTAGGTCTCCCTCTGGCCTCCGCAGGGGCAGGCTCTGGAGTGCATACATAAATGAACACCTTGACCTGCACAGGCTTGTCACAGCTGAGCCCAGAGGAGCAATTTGGGGTGAATACCCTGTGAGTGTCCATGCCTGCTGGCCCACGGAGGGCCAGGCTGAACTTTCTAGTCATTCTGCCTTCCCACCTGCCCCCCTGCCTATCCCTGCCTGCTCACGGGGACTTCCTCTTGCTAAGCCATTTAATCCTCCCATGTGTGTTTCGTCCACGAGCTAGCCCACCGATCAGGACCCTCAGATTTGATTACAGTGCTTTCTAACAAGGTAATGAAACAGTTTCCATGGGAGGTTTGTAGTTAAGTAATTATGGTGCTTGGCATTGTATGCCAAGGTATCGGGAGGTGTGGGATGGGGATGTCAAGAGAAAAGGTCAGAAAATTAAATTAGAGAGAAGGCAGGTGAGCATGAGGGAGGCCAGCTCGTGGGCGGGTGGTGCTGCGTGCCTCCCAGTTTCTGCCAGGGGGTGTCTTTGGAAACAGAAGTGATTCTTTCTTCTCAGAGTCACCAGGATCTCCCCCGATCACCCAGGATCTCCCCCGATCACCCAGACTGCTTTCAAAAGCAGTCTGGGTGATCGGGGGAGATCCTGGAGAGCCAGGCCTTGGCAGATATTCCTGAGTCCCAAGCAAGCAGCAGGACCCCTCAAAAGAGCTTTTGCTGTGGTAGCTGGAGGCCCCAGCCGGGCTGGATGCTGCGGGCCCGTGGGGAAAGAAACAGGTCTGGTGTTTGTCAGCCAGTCCCATATTTTGCTCAGTTCCAAGCTGTCAGAATCTGACTCTGGCTGTCACCACCTTTCCCTTGGTTCTCTGACAGGGCTTTAAGGTCCCTACTTCCCTGAGCCTCAGATATTTTATATGCTTGAACATGTGCTCTGGTACTCCATGGGATGTTGCCTGGATCATTGGGCCTACTTTTACAGATGAGGAAACCAAGGCTCAGAGTGGGAAAGTGGCTTGGCCACATCTCACAGTTGGGAGGACCCAGTGGCCTGGATCAGAAGCCAGGGACCTCTCGGGTGTGCGCAGGAGCCATAGGGTACTGCCAGACCGGTGGAGCTTACCTGGGGTCAGCTGTCCCTCTGAGCCATCTGTCTAGACCATAGTCTCAGTGCCTCACCCAGGACGGAGTGGAAGGATTCCTGGTTGGATGGTTGTAGATACTGAACCAGCTGACAAGTGGGAAGGCACCTCCCTGGGTGCTCCTAAAGGTGCTGGGTGTGGTGGGTTGGGATCCTGCTGGTGCCAAGGGTAGGGCCAGCAGACCTAGACAGACCCCGAGAGGCATCAGATGAACGCAAGGGAGTGGTCGTGCACAGCCGAATGGGTCTGTGGCAGGGACTCCTCTCACTCACACTCAGGCTGGCCCCGGGCTGTGATGGGTGGAGGGACCCACAGCCCATCCTGTGGTAGGCCTTGGACTGTGGCAAGGTGGTCTCCAACTGGCCCACCTGGCTGGAGAGGACAGGACAGCTGGCTGGTGGTCAGAAGTCAGTAGCAACCCTCATAACTGTCTGTCTGCCTGTTGACAATTGCTGTGACATCCCTCTCCGTGGATCCCCTCATACACCCAGGACCCCCAGACCACCCTCTAGCTCGGCCCTCTCTCTGTGCCCCACCCGCCTCTGACCTAGGTGTCTAGTGGACATCTGTCTTTGGAGTCCCCAAGGGAGCTTCAGGCCCGACTTGCTCCAACATATCCTAAATGAACTCCCCTCCTCCACATGACGTCTCCCAAGGTCCCCCCTGCAGCAAGGGCTTCCCGGGGAGCAGATTGCCCAGCTCGCCGCCCACTCCCGCATCATGTCACAGTGGTGACGGGCTCTTCAGCCCTCTGTGTGCCTGTTTACTTGCTGCATCGTGCCTGCCCCCAGCCCATCCACTCCTCGAAGAAGCTGGGGCTGCTTGGAGAACAAGCTGGGATGTGCCTCTGGCCATGTCTCATCACTCCTGGCCCCTGTGCACGCCCTGCTGACGGCTCCCTCACTGGCTACGCTGGGATAGATTTCTGCCAACACGCACCCCTCACCCTGATACAGGTATTTCTTTTATTAAGGGAAAGATTGGGCATCTTTTCATATATTTAAAAATTGCTTGATTTTTCTTTTCTGAGAACCGTTCACACCAGATGCCCATTTTCCTTTCGGATTGCTGGGCTGTTTCCTGTTGATCTGGAGGGGTGCTCTACACACTGAGGACATAGATACTCTGTGTGAAGTGCATGTGATGTTGGTGAGCCCTTGGCTGCTTATGGGGCTAAGGCTAAGCCAGGACCCCCGAGAGATAGGAGGAGAGCATCAGGGCAGTGGGCAGGTGGGGCGAGGCACCAAGGTGGCAGACTGATCCGCTTTGGCTGGTTCTGCCGGGAAGCACAGGGCTCACATTATTTTAAAATTACTTTCTGATTTCTAAGGCTCAGAGGCCTCACGTGCAAGTCCTCACATGAAGATCTCAGACTTCTTTGCTAAGGTAAGGTCCTGACTCAGGGACGGCACCCTTTGGGTCACTGCTGCTTGCCCCCAGCCACTCGTAGCCCTTCGTTTCCTGCCACACTCCCACACTTCCTTATGAGAGCAAACTATTTCTCAGTTAAGAGTGAAAAAAGAAAAGATAAGCCAAGAAGGCCTTATGTTTCAAGGAAGAATGGGAGAGTATATTTTTCTCAAAAATGCAGATCGTTTCTCTCCGTTAAATAGTAAACAAGGTGTGTCTGGGTCAAAAAGAGAAGAAGGGGCATTGTGAAACATGCCCAAGGCCAGGTACCCATCAGCCCCAGGTGGCTGGCACAGTGGGGACCCCCAGGACCAAGCAGGCACCAGTGAGGGTCGCTTTGGCTCAACCCGTGGCCCATGCCTTGGGCCAGTGGCACGTTATCAGGTGGTGTCTGCAGATTGTCAGGATGTTCTGGGAGCCATGGCAACGGCTCTCCCCACAGGAGAGGAAAGGTCAGTAGCTGGAGCACTCACTGTGTGGCCAGGCTGGTGTGAATGTGTATCATCCACCCGCCCCTACCCCCACAGCCGCCCCGGGCTGGGCCGCCCCGTCCCCCACCCATAAACAATGGCCAGGAAGGAGGCGCGTGCACCTCCCTTCATGTGCTGCCCATAGCCGCTCCTGCCAGTACATGTTTGCTGTGGCTGCTTCCACGGCTGCAGCCTCTTCTGGCCTTGCCGGCCTCAGGCTCACGAGTGACATAAGGGTGGCAGCCATTCGCCATGCCTCCCAGAGGTGGTTTTGGCTCTAGTTTATTGATTTATTTTTGCTAAGCCCCATGTGAGCGTCTGGGCACCTGGAGAGGCTGAAAGGGGCCACAGTCTTCAGGAATTCACTGTAGAGCGTGTGTGTGTAAACGAGCATGTGTGTGTATGAGCGTGTATGTGTGAGTGTGGGTGAACATGTGAATGTGTGATCCATGTGTGAGTGTGTGAATGTACAAGTATGTGTGTGTGCTTATGCATGTACATATGTGAGTGTGTGTGTTTGTGTATGCATGTGAGCGTGTGTGTGTTGGGGAAGAAATGAGTGCAGGTCAGCAAGTCTGTGATGGTGACACAGCCAAGAGCACTATAATAGAGGTTATGCTGCATGGGGCCTGGCATGTGGAAAAACTGGACACATGAATGAACAAATGAAAGCGTAGGTTTTGGGGACTGGGGAAGGAGACACTAACTTGGCTGCTGGGGTCTTGGTGGGGCAGGTGGTCAGGAACCGTCCCAAACAGAAGGAGAGTCTGACCAGACCTTGAAGGAGGAACAGGACAACAGTGGTAGCTGGGTCAGGCACTCCGTGGAGGGTGTGCCCGCCTCGGGGAGCTGTGCATGTGAGCTTCAGGGCTGGGAGAAGCCAGCAGGCAAGGTGGGTGGTGGGTGAGGGTTGGGTCATTCAGGGCTATCCCGCCCCACTGGCGCCCAGGAGCTGAGAGCAGCAGGGCCAGCAGCCCTCAAGGTGCCTCTGAGTGAGCCTGGGGTGGCTGGGCGCCCTGTGTCGCCCAGAACACACACAGCCACGATGGTGGCCCTGGCAGGGCCAGGCAGGAGTGCCCTAAGCATAGACCCTGACCAGGTCACATCTACTTTTAAACCGAAAGAAGAAATTCCAAACGTTTTAAAGTAGAGCACGATGGTGCTTGTAGTCTCTGCTCACCCAGCCTCCTGGCCTGTCCTCGGGGGCCCTTTTGGTGTCCAGGACACCTAGGGCCCAGTGAGCTGGCCCTGCATGGTCCTCTCTGCAAGAAGGGTAGCCCTTGGTGGCCACAGGACCCAGGTTTGAAGTGCATCTCCCACTGCCCCCCAACTTGTTAGGAAGGACACCTGTGAGGCGGCCTCATGCATTAAATTTACAGAGTTTAGCATTTGCTTTGATTTCTCATATCCTCCCTTTTCAAAATGGGGCTGATTGAATTAAACTCTATCAACACCTTAGTCTGACGGGATGTTTGGTGCTGTGTGGGGAGCAGGGCCAGCGTGCCTTGGTGTCCACCAGTGGACGCACAGCAACTCCAGATCTCCCAAGAGTAGGGGGGTTCCCCTGCCCTTCTCCTGGATGATGGCAGGCTGCAGTCTTTCTGAGGCAGGAAGGATTGTGGGAGAGGGAACTGTGGGGTCCACCAGAGCTAATCAGTGGCCCCCAAGTCCCCAGGCTTTTGAACCCACTGAGCTCACATGGAAAGACAAATGAGATGAAACCCCAGTGTCAGCAGTGTGAGATGGCTGTGGCCTCCTAGTAGCCTCCCCCGTCTGCACCTTGGGATTCACCCCCGGGAGAGGTGCCTGACAGAGGAAGACAAAGAAGAGGGAGGGCTGACGTGTCCCTGACACTTGCCAGGTTTCTGGGCCTAGCAAGATGCAGAAAGAGGGCAAGGGAATGGGACATGGGAAAGGGATGAGTGTCACCCCATGTGGAGCTCTTCTCTGGGCTGATCCAAGGTGCTTGTGTCTCTCCTGCCCATATCAGAGGCAGTGGGACATGGGTGTCCCCACTGTCAAAAGGCCCTAGTTCCCAGGGCCACCCTTCCGCCCTTCTGGCCCCAGGCATTGGGAGGCCTGGGGGCAGTCCTGGTCACTCACTTCTGCTCTTTGACCCAGGTCTGGGAAGGGATGGATGCAAAGACCAGTAGGCAATGGGCAACCTCTCTTGTCAGAGGTCCTGCCCCTCAGACTTGCCCATTGTGGGATATTTGGGATCTTCCAGTCCCATCTTCCTGTACGTTTTCAAGTGGAAG
>NW_011888978.1:1642990-1645227 GCF_000151845.1 Pteropus vampyrus | reverse complement strand
AGTCTTTCTGAGGCAGGAAGGATTGTGGGAGAGGGAACTGTGGGGTCCACCAGAGCTAATCAGTGGCCCCCAAGTCCCCAGGCTTTTGAACCCACTGAGCTCACATGGAAAGACAAATGAGATGAAACCCCAGTGTCAGCAGTGTGAGATGGCTGTGGCCTCCTAGTAGCCTCCCCCGTCTGCACCTTGGGATTCACCCCCGGGAGAGGTGCCTGACAGAGGAAGACAAAGAAGAGGGAGGGCTGACATGTCCCTGACACTTGCCAGGTTTCTGGGCCTAGCAAGATGCAGAAAGAGGGCAAGGGAATGGGACATGGGAAAGGGATGAGTGTCACCCCATGTGGAGCTCTTCTCTGGGCTGATCCAAGGTGCTTGTGTCTCTCCTGCCCATATCAGAGGCAGTGGGACATGGGTGTCCCCACTGTCAAAAGGCCCTAGTTCCCAGGGCCACCCTTCCGCCCTTCTGGCCCCAGGCATTGGGAGGCCTGGGGGCAGTCCTGGTCACTCACTTCTGCTCTTTGACCCAGGTCTGGGAAGGGATGGATGCAAAGACCAGTAGGCAATGGGCAACCTCTCTTGTCAGAGGTCCTGCCCCTCAGACTTGCCCATTGTGGGATATTTGGGATCTTCCAGTCCCATCTTCCTGTACGTTTTCAAGTGGAAGGGCCTCGCGCACGTGCACCCCCAGAGCGTGCACTTAGTAGCAGAGGTCACATGCATGCCTCCCCCCCAGAGCTGTGCAGGGCACCAATAAGTGCGGTGGCTCTGAAAATGGATTCATGGTGTCCCTCTCTAACAGTGCAGCGCACACCCCATTTAGAACCTCTAAAAGTTCCAGTTCATAGCAAGGCACCAACAATACCAGACTCACGAACCCTTTGGAGGCGCCAAGTAGTGAAGGCTACCTAATGCCGCAAAAGAAACATTCTCCCATTTCTCCCTGGCCTCAAGTGGCCCCACCAGAGGCACAGGTGCAGTGAGCACAACCAGATTCTGGAGGCAGCACCTTACTGCTGCTCCTGGCTGCTGTGAGGCCATGGGCAGAGCTTGACCTTCCCAGACTTGTCCCTCTATCTGCACAAGAGGGAGTCCATTCCTGCCCTCGGGGGTTGCTGTGAAAAATATGGAAGCTGGGTCTGTAAAGCCCGATGCCTGATGTGGCCGGTGTCATCTTTGTCTTCTATAGGGGTCGGGGGGGAGGGGGCCTTTGCCCATCTTGCTGGTGCTGAGGATATCTAGAACTCTCCCTCCTGGGAAGGTGGCCCATCCTGCATTGTCACTCTGAGTCCCTGTGTCCAGGCCCCAGCACCTCCATGTGTCCAGGCTCTGGGTGGGATCGGGAAGGGTGTGGGAGGTGTTGGGGGAACAGGGGACTGTCCAGCCCTGAGCATTCACGCATGTCCTCATGGGCTGACAGGGGAGAGCCTTAAGCGGGGCTGGGCAGCGTTCCATACCTCTTGCATTTGTTGGCTCTAAGTTTCTCCCAGAGCTCAAGACCCACATCCTGCAGTGCCCTCGTCCATCCAGCATGACACAATACTCAAAATCTGAGAAGGTGAAGGGTCCAGTAGAGGAAACTGAGGCTGGCGGCTTCCTCAGAGCTTGGATTCAGAGGAGCTGGCTGCTGGTGGGGCAAAGGCAGAGGGGCTGGGGGCAGATTCAGAGACCCTTATGGTGAGGAGGGTTGGCTTGGCAGGTGGGGGAGAAGCAGCCCTGCTCCTGGGTGGACCTGGGTGGACACAGGTACCAAGCCCCGAGGTGGTTGGTGTAGCTGTAGGGTGGGTTTGGGTGGTGGAGATGTTCAGTCCTTGATTCTGACTGTGGAGTGCCTGAGGGCCTTTGGGGACACTGCTAGGTGCCCACATCCAGGACTCCAGCGCATGTCCAGGGCTACTGACAGGAACCCCAGCCTGACATGCACGTATCAGCCGTGCATGGGTGTTGGCCGTCAGCACCCACTTGCCAGCTTCCCACTTCCCCCACCTTCAAAACGAAATCCTAGAGAATCCTCCCTTCTGCTGGAACTGTTGGGTGTCTGTGTTTTGTTTTGAAGTTCACGGTAAATGTTTTCATTAGACGATCTGCCAGTTTCAGTATTGTATCCAGCCATCTGGCCGCTGCATGCTAGGGAGCAGCACTGAGGAGGCAACGTGCGGCCGGCACCCCTTTCTGCTGCTGACCAGCCCCAGAGAGGCTGAGTCTGGTCTCCGTGACCCGCCCCGTACAGGCTGTGCTCA
>NW_011888978.1:1635694-1642940 GCF_000151845.1 Pteropus vampyrus | reverse complement strand
CCACATCCTGCAGTGCCCTCGTCCATCCAGCATGACACAATACTCAAAATCTGAGAAGGTGAAGGGTCCAGTAGAGGAAACTGAGGCTGGCGGCTTCCTCAGAGCTTGGATTCAGAGGAGCTGGCTGCTGGTGGGGCAAAGGCAGAGGGGCTGAGGGCAGATTCAGAGACCCTTATGGTGAGGAGGGTTGGCTTGGCAGGTGGGGGAGAAGCAGCCCTGCTCCTGGGTGGACCTGGGTGGACACAGGTACCAAGCCCCGAGGTGGTTGGTGTAGCTGTAGGGTGGGTTTGGGTGGTGGAGATGTTCAGTCCTTGATTCTGACTGTGGAGTGCCTGAGGGCCTTTGGGGACACTGCTAGGTGCCCACATCCAGGACTCCAGCGCATGTCCAGGGCTACTGACAGGAACCCCAGCCTGACATGCACGTATCAGCCGTGCATGGGTGTTGGCCGTCAGCACCCACTTGCCAGCTTCCCACTTCCCCCACCTTCAAAACGAAATCCTAGAGAATCCTCCCTTCTGCTGGAACTGTTGGGTGTCTGTGTTTTGTTTTGAAGTTCACGGTAAATGTTTTCATTAGACGATCTGCCAGTTTCAGTATTGTATCCAGCCATCTGGCCGCTGCATGCTAGGGAGCAGCACTGAGGAGGCAACGTGCGGCCGGCACCCCTTTCTGCTGCTGACCAGCCCCAGAGAGGCTGAGTCTGGTCTCCGTGACCCGCCCCGTACAGGCTGTGCTCAAGAGCTTGGCCGGCAGGACCAGTTGGGCACTCTGCCCTGCCCTCCCCAGCCTGCGGAGACCCCAGGGACCAGATCATGCATCCCTGGGGATGGGTGGGCTTCAGAAGTTGGCAGGAGGGTGGCGTGGGGACAGAGGAGGGGAACAGACCGGTGAGGAGGAGCCTAGGCTGCTGCGGGGGGTGGGGAGGGGGGACAGAGCAGCGTGATGGAGCTCGTGGCACCCTCTGGGTTTGGGCTATAGATGGTGAGCTCCAAGCTCTGCTGCCTAGAGCCTAAGGGGCTTGAGGACTCCTGGTCACCCAGCACAGCCTGCTGCCTTGAGCCCAACCTCAGTGGCCTCAACACTTCTGGGCGCCAGTGGCATTAGGCAGATGGTCCCCTCATTTCCCAAGGACATGTATCTGGGCAGGGCAGAACCAGAGCCTGGCCCCCCTCCTTCAGTCACACACCTTAAGTCCCAGCAGACTTTCTCTCTCCTCCATCCCCTCTGGGGTCCCTCCAAAGGTAGGAGGTGAAGCACAGGGCAGAACAGGGTGGCACTGATGCTAAGAGTCTCAGGGTGCTCTGGCTACCTGACAAACGGTGGCTGGAGCCAGTGCACGTGATTGTGTGTGTACGTGAGTGTGTGCATGAGTGTGTGCTTTTAGTGTGTCTGTGCATGCGAGTGTGTGCCCATGTGAGTGGGTGCTCGTGTCTGCATGTGAATATGTGCACACATGAGTGTGTGCATGTGAAAGTGTGCATGTGCGTGTATGCACATGTGTGTGTGCATGTGAGTGTGTGTGTATTAGGACTCTTGTAATTGCAAGGGACAGAAATCCAAATGAATTGACTCAAAGAGCTGGAAAGTTCAGGGTATATAAGCTTCAACCACAGCTGGACTTGGGACCTAAACAGTATCACCTGTTCTCTTCACCACTCAGCTTTACTTTTCATGAGTGGAGGAGGTGCCCAGCTTAGCAATGCCAGCAAACAGAGACGAGAGCATGTCTTCCCACATGCCTGGCACTGGGGTCCATTGATCTACCTGGGCTGGGTGGGCACTCCTGGAGCAAGATCCGGGGTCCAGTGGGTGGTGCCCCTGAGCCATGTGGCTGGGAGTGGGGAGGGGGTTTCACCAAAGGAAAATCAAGGAGCAGCACCCAGAGGACGAGCAAGTCACCAGGTGGCACAGCTCCGGGTAGCTGCATTCATCTCCAACAGGACAAGTGGGTCTCAGGCAGGCTGGGGTGTTCCATGTCCACCACGGAGGGGCATTGGTCACCCCGGGGGTGCACACTCTGGGGGTGGTTTCTTTCCCCTTCTCTAGAGCCCCCGTTTCCTTCCTGAAGTGCTGGGAAGGTAGCAGGCATGGGACTCCAGGGAGTTCTTACCGATGAAGTTCGGTGCAGTGGTGACCCCGATGGATGACCGAGGTTCGCCAGGCCCCAGGAGCCCCTCCCTACTCCTCCACTCCGCCTCCATCTGCCGGAGTTGCAAAAATTCATTTCAATTCGGTAATAAAGTTATAAAGGGCAGGGATGAAATAATCCTAATGAGCTTCTTTTAATAAAGCTCGCCAGAGGGGCTCTGTGCTGATGGCACCCGTGGGGCTGAGCTGGCTTTCTTCTTCCCAGAGCCTCAAAGAGCCCGCCGCCTCCAAACGGGGCTGCTGCTGTGTCCTGATTATGTTTCTACATAAACATATTTTATCTTAATGATCATCTTTAAAGGAATCGGCAGTTACAGAAGGATTTTCTCCTGGCTGTTGACAAATAGAGGGCTGACTTTCCTCCAGATGACCTCCCCTGGCTGGGGGTGCAGCATGCTCCCAGAGGCTGCCGGCAGCCAGGACTCTGGTGGCCCTGGGCCTGGCCTGCTGCCCTGCCAGGGCCTGCAGAAGATGTGGGAGAGCTGTCGGGCACTCTGGCCTGGGCCTTTGCTCACTAACATCGTGGCCTTGGTCTCGTTCTCTAAGTCTTACCCTTCCCTCCTGCAGAATGCTCTGCAGGGCAGTTGTAGAGATTTGAGCTTCAGGAATGAGCACTGCGGAAGGGGAGCCACATGTCATCCACATGCTTGATGGGTGGGGTGGCAGTAGAGGCCAAGGTCTTACCGGCATGGGCAAGGGGCAGTCGTGGGGGATTGGGGGGCCCAGAAGATACACCGGCATTGGAGTCTAAAGGTGGCCCAACACTAAGATCATAAAAAAGCATTCAGCCGAATTTTCTTCTAGCACTTCTGAGACTTCATTTTCATCATCCCAGGCCACCAATGTGCCTGGACTTTATTTTGGCTTAAGGCGTGAAAGCAGGATCGGGTCGTTTCCCTCTCCATCTAACCAGTTGTCCCAACACCGCTAAAAAAACAAGCCACTTAATCTTCACCACCTTCTCTTTCTTCTCCCCTTTGCCCTGCAATGAGCAACCATTTTGAGGTCATCGAAGGGTATCTTTTTGCCAGTGTATGTTTTTGCAAAATTGGTGTCACTTCTTGAGTGTATGTGGGTTTTTTTGAGTGTGCGTTTTTAATTGATCTAAATTGTTTGCATTGTACATCTCATTCTGTTTCTTACTTTTTCCACTCGGCACTGTTTCTAAGTTTCACTCACCAATGTGGACATCACACTTCCAACCTCTTTATAGCACTGTGTGGCATGTACCCGCCAAGTTAGCCTCTCCTCTCACCCACTGATGATGCCATGTTGCCTCCAACTAGCCCCAACCTACCTGAGCCAGGCTGCTGCAATCAACAACTTGGGGACCTGTG
This sequence comes from Pteropus vampyrus, assembly GCF_000151845.1. Lineage (NCBI taxonomy): Eukaryota > Metazoa > Chordata > Mammalia > Chiroptera > Pteropodidae > Pteropus > Pteropus vampyrus. The sequence goes on along the minus strand of NW_011888978.1, from coordinate 1,639,452 downwards.
CGAACATGCCCGTCTACACCCCTAGTCCAGGGGAGTGAAAAGTGGTCCACAGGGTAAGAGTCGGTCCGAGTAGGGGACTGGAATATCCTATCGACCTCCTGTGTCTTTAGGACACAGATCCAAGAAGGAAATTCCTGGGCCGTCGGGGGCTCTTTCATCTACTGTGTAGGGTTCTAGCTGAGTCCTTTCAGTCTGAGAATACCTTACAGTTGTGGGAAATTTTTTTGAATTATTTCATGAATTCTTTCTCCTCTGTTTTCTCCTTTCTCTCTTTATGGAGCTTCTGTTACATGGATGATACATCTCAGGTCTGGTCCTCTAATTTTCTTTTTTTTCTATTGTTTGAGTCTTTGTCTTACTGTTTTATTTTCTGGGAGATTTCTCAGCTTTATTTTCCCCATCCTTCCACAGAGTTTATCATTTCTGCTGAAACTTTTTAACTTCAAAGAAGTCTTTTAATTGTTCCCATCCTGTTCTTGTTTAGGATGCAGCATCTTCTTCTTGCTCTCAGAGCTTACTAACAGTAGGTTCTCCCGCCTTCTTGTGCACTCTCTGTTTCCTCCAGTTTCCCCTTTTTGGTTATTTTTCTTTATCTTGCTCTCTACCAGCCATCCCTGGGGCTCATCCCTGAGGGCTGGTGAGCCTTGGCGGGCTGCTCATGGGTGAGGTTGAGCAACAGAATAGGTGGCTGGGCGCTTAATGCATGTAAGTGGGGAGAACTGTGGACACCGACACCGCCTTTTGGTCTTTGGTTGGTCACTGTCCCTAGAAAAGACCCCTCCCAGTCTCCTGCCTGAGGGGTAAAGGCCTGACCACCAGCATTCCTGGGGTGAATTGTGGAAGCGGGCTCGAGTCTCAGTATCCCTTCCGTCCTCTCGTTTATAGCATCGTACCTCTGCTCTCAACTCCCCGATGCCTGCGGTTTGAGACTTTTCCTTCCACCTTTCCGAGAGGGAATGAGCTTTCAGAACAATGCCGGTATTAGTTACTGGGGCTGTTACTACGGCACAGAGTGTGTGTGTTGGGGGATTTGGTGTTAACCATCAACTAGTCCTACTTACGTCTACCTGCCCTTCACTCCCACCTGCAGAGGTCCTTGGTGGCTTTGGAGGGTTCTGTGATGCAGCCAGAGAGGGGCTTGGCTCCCCTCATGGCCAGCTTGGGATTCCACTTTCACAAACATACCATCTGCTCTGCAGCCCCCAACAGTTCTGTTATTCTTCCTCTCCTCTTCTCCCTGTTTCCGTAGGCTTGTGATTAAAAAAAAAAAATCCCTTTACTAAAGTTGTAATGGGGCTCCAGGACGGGGCAAACCTGGATATATGTATTCAGTCCACCCACCGTTTTGACCCAGAAGCCCCTCAGGTGCTGAGACTTCGTTTCTGGATTTTGTGATCATTGCTCTGTCTTTTGTGGCACCGGTGCTGCTATGTTCTAATCCATATTATTTCGTGATGTGTTGTTAGTTCGAGGGTAGGTGCTCCCCTCATTATTATCCTTTTTCAATATATTTCTGGCTATCGTCTTATACGTTGTCTTCCAGTTGAACTTCTGAATTATTTTACTAGGTTTCAACAATTCTTTGATGGAGATTGTGTTGAATTTATACATTAACTTGGAGGAGAATCAACTTGCAACCTAGAGAATGTTACTTGTCACCATTCGTATTTTTTGAGAATTTTAGCCTATGCTATATCACTCTTTGTGTGGTCTTTATACGTTCATTATTTTTGTTTTTTCCTAGATATTTTGTAGGGTTTGTGGCCAGAGTCGATAAGCCCTTTCCCCATTCTATTTCTTAGCTGGTTATTTCTACATACAAGAAAAGTATTGTGTGGCCGGCATACACATTGTGTATGATATGAGAAACGTCCATTCCTTACAGGTTTGGTAAAACACTTCTATAAAGTCTTCTGGGCTTTTCTTTGACTACTTTTCCAATTTCTGATAAAGTTTATTCAGGTTTTCTGCTTGAGCCAACAATTAGAATTTATATTCTCTATTTAGCCCTACCTAGGCTTATTAGAACCGTGTGCTTAATTTCTGCTCTTGAGGATTTGGGGGCCTTCCTTCTGCTTGTTTTCTCCGATTTCGTCTCTGTGGTAGTGACAGGGCACGATTTTTGAGTTTTCTTTTTGTCTTCATGTCAGATTTGGAACTCATTCCACATGTGCTTGAAAAGAGCGTGTTTTCTAGTTGCTGGGCTTCAATATGAAGTTGTTTTAGTAACTCAAATCCTCTGCAGCCCCACCCACTGTTTTCTCTAACTCATCTGCTGTTCTCTGGAATCAGTGTCTTGAAAAGCACATAGAACTCTGGCTTCGTCTACTTCTCCTTGTATCAGGTTGAAGCTTTGTTACGTGCATCAAGTTTTATATGTTTTACATCTTCTCAATGAATTGTTTATCAGTTTGTCCTTTTAATGCCTTGGGTTATACTTTACCCGTAAGTATCGTCATGCCTGGTTTCTTTTTGTTGGCAATTACGTGGTATCTCTCTCGTCGCCCCATTTGTGTTAACTCCTCCTGGGTCATTTTCTTTCAGTTCTGCCTGTGCAGGTAATTTACAGCTGGCTTTTGTGCCAGCTCCTGCTCCTCTGTCAGTCACCTCACTTTAGCTCCTGCTCCCCGACTCAACCTGCCTTCCCGGCCCTGCTGCACCTGCCTTTCCTTCCAGCCCAGCTCCCAGCTCTCAAGGAGACTCCTGGATCCCTCCTGGGCCCTGTCCTTCTCTCATTGTTTTTCTGCCTGGCTCTTAACCCTCATAGCCTTGCAATTACCTGTGGAGCACTGGAGAAACTGAGTCACACAAGACCCCATGGCTCTGTCTTCCCAGGGGCCTCCATACAAAGGGTAGGAAAGACAGTTAATGCTCAAGCAAATTCACGAATGAGGTTAGAACTGCAAATGGTGATGTGTTCCCTGAAGGAAGAAACAGATTGTGTCAGGGGGACGCTGGGGAGGGGAGGGCCTATTTTAATTTAGGATGAAATAGGCAAGTTCCCCAAGGAGGTAACTTTCTAGCTGACACCTGAAGGATGAGAGGGAGCAGAGCCAGTGAGAAATGAGGGGAAGATGGTTCCATGCACTGGGGACAGCAGTCTTCCCCTGTCACTGAGAAAGGCTCCATGCACTCCTTCACCAAGGGTGTATAGCTGGCTCTGTGAGGGAGGCAGACGGGGTCAAAACTTGTCCCTGAGTCCAGTGCAAGAGGCAGTGGAGCTCTGCACCATGGACTGTGGGCCCCCTTCCCTCTGAGACTTTTGAGGGACTCCTGCTGGATCTGTGGGTGTGTTAAACTTGGGTAGCAGCAGCAGAAAGGGCACCCCAGGTGAAGATGCCTGCACAGCATAGGCCTGGGCATGCAATTTGCACAGGGACAGCAAACACAAGGCTCCCTGAACCCTGCCACACGACGCTCACGAGGCACCTGCAGACTCAGAGCCCTGGGGTGTCTCTTCTCTGGGCCAAACATGCCTCTGTCTACCCATCTCAATTTCTCCACACTGTCCCTCGATGCTGGAGGACAGGGCCCACTCGGCCACATCAGCAATGCTGGATCCCAGGGCCCGGGCTCCTCCTCTGTGGTGTGGCTTTCTGAGTCACTTCATCTTTCTGCTGCTGGGGTTTTGTGACGCTGAAATGGGACAGTAATGAGGATGATGAGAAGCCTTCTCCTCACTGTGGGGTCGATGGCTCCTGGGGGTGGCGGATCTTTGCCACTGTGAAGAGCTGTGCACGTGCCCTGCGGGGTAGAAG
>NW_011888978.1:1614269-1635644 GCF_000151845.1 Pteropus vampyrus | reverse complement strand
CAGGTTTGGTAAAACACTTCTATAAAGTCTTCTGGGCTTTTCTTTGACTACTTTTCCAATTTCTGATAAAGTTTATTCAGGTTTTCTGCTTGAGCCAACAATTAGAATTTATATTCTCTATTTAGCCCTACCTAGGCTTATTAGAACCGTGTGCTTAATTTCTGCTCTTGAGGATTTGGGGGCCTTCCTTCTGCTTGTTTTCTCCGATTTCGTCTCTGTGGTAGTGACAGGGCACGATTTTTGAGTTTTCTTTTTGTCTTCATGTCAGATTTGGAACTCATTCCACATGTGCTTGAAAAGAGCGTGTTTTCTAGTTGCTGGGCTTCAATATGAAGTTGTTTTAGTAACTCAAATCCTCTGCAGCCCCACCCACTGTTTTCTCTAACTCATCTGCTGTTCTCTGGAATCAGTGTCTTGAAAAGCACATAGAACTCTGGCTTCGTCTACTTCTCCTTGTATCAGGTTGAAGCTTTGTTACGTGCATCAAGTTTTATATGTTTTACATCTTCTCAATGAATTGTTTATCAGTTTGTCCTTTTAATGCCTTGGGTTATACTTTACCCGTAAGTATCGTCATGCCTGGTTTCTTTTTGTTGGCAATTACGTGGTATCTCTCTCGTCGCCCCATTTGTGTTAACTCCTCCTGGGTCATTTTCTTTCAGTTCTGCCTGTGCAGGTAATTTACAGCTGGCTTTTGTGCCAGCTCCTGCTCCTCTGTCAGTCACCTCACTTTAGCTCCTGCTCCCCGACTCAACCTGCCTTCCCGGCCCTGCTGCACCTGCCTTTCCTTCCAGCCCAGCTCCCAGCTCTCAAGGAGACTCCTGGATCCCTCCTGGGCCCTGTCCTTCTCTCATTGTTTTTCTGCCTGGCTCTTAACCCTCATAGCCTTGCAATTACCTGTGGAGCACTGGAGAAACTGAGTCACACAAGACCCCATGGCTCTGTCTTCCCAGGGGCCTCCATACAAAGGGTAGGAAAGACAGTTAATGCTCAAGCAAATTCACGAATGAGGTTAGAACTGCAAATGGTGATGTGTTCCCTGAAGGAAGAAACAGATTGTGTCAGGGGGACGCTGGGGAGGGGAGGGCCTATTTTAATTTAGGATGAAATAGGCAAGTTCCCCAAGGAGGTAACTTTCTAGCTGACACCTGAAGGATGAGAGGGAGCAGAGCCAGTGAGAAATGAGGGGAAGATGGTTCCATGCACTGGGGACAGCAGTCTTCCCCTGTCACTGAGAAAGGCTCCATGCACTCCTTCACCAAGGGTGTATAGCTGGCTCTGTGAGGGAGGCAGACGGGGTCAAAACTTGTCCCTGAGTCCAGTGCAAGAGGCAGTGGAGCTCTGCACCATGGACTGTGGGCCCCCTTCCCTCTGAGACTTTTGAGGGACTCCTGCTGGATCTGTGGGTGTGTTAAACTTGGGTAGCAGCAGCAGAAAGGGCACCCCAGGTGAAGATGCCTGCACAGCATAGGCCTGGGCATGCAATTTGCACAGGGACAGCAAACACAAGGCTCCCTGAACCCTGCCACACGACGCTCACGAGGCACCTGCAGACTCAGAGCCCTGGGGTGTCTCTTCTCTGGGCCAAACATGCCTCTGTCTACCCATCTCAATTTCTCCACACTGTCCCTCGATGCTGGAGGACAGGGCCCACTCGGCCACATCAGCAATGCTGGATCCCAGGGCCCGGGCTCCTCCTCTGTGGTGTGGCTTTCTGAGTCACTTCATCTTTCTGCTGCTGGGGTTTTGTGACGCTGAAATGGGACAGTAATGAGGATGATGAGAAGCCTTCTCCTCACTGTGGGGTCGATGGCTCCTGGGGGTGGCGGATCTTTGCCACTGTGAAGAGCTGTGCACGTGCCCTGCGGGGTAGAAGGGCTGCCCTGTGCTCCAGTGGCTGTGGATGAGCTGGGCCACCGTGACTGGGACCTGCTCATTCCCCTGGAGCACAGGCGCTTCGGGATTCCCTGGAGGCAGTCCTGCTCCCTCAGCCATCCTCTCCCCAATTCTGATTGACTGAGAATCTGTCCAATTTCTAGAGACTAAAACTGGGGACAGCTCTTGGAAGCTTCCTATTGTGTCATTCTTTGCCTGAGACATGAGCGAAAAGAGTCCCAGCTGCCTTCCAGAAGGGTCCCCAAAGCAGGGAATGCCAGGAACTTAAGTCCTGTGGTTAACCACTGAAAAGAGACAGTTCTGCCACTGAGGCCTCCGCTCAGGGGCACCTCACCTGCAGTAGCCGGTCTTCCCCAATGACCGGGACCAGCCACCTGGGGTAACAACTCCTCCTTGTGCTGGAGGCTGTGCAGAGTGCTGCCAGAGTCAGGCAGCACTGAGAGCTTTGCTTCTGGGCCTGGGCCAGTAACGAGGGCTGGAGCAAAGGTCCCGGTGAACTCCACGCCACTACGCTTAGCAGGCTGGCTGCGAGCTCCCCGGGGGCTGGGGCCAGTGCGGATAGAGTGGCAAAGAGCCCTCCCTGGGCACCAAGGGACCAAGAGGAACAGAGGTCTTTGGACAAGGTAGGCGACCCCGTGCTGGTGGACAGCCCCGGAGGCCGTGGTTGGTGTCAGGGGATTCACTTGGCAGCCAATCCAGGACGAGGGCAGGAGCCTGCTACTGGCCGAAGTTCCCTGTAGCAGGACTTGGCTTAAGGGACAGATCTGCTGGGACTGGGTGTGCTCAGGGTCTCTGCACAGCTTCAGTGGCAGGATCAGGCCCATCATAGGAAAATGGGGAGACATCCAAGGTTGACAAGGTGGAACGTCAGCCTGGCTGCTGGGTCCCGTCAGCGCTCATGTGGCCTGGGCTTGGCAGACCCCACTCACTTGGGGCTGCTTCTTATATCTTGCCAGGCAGGGCTGGGGCTCCCAGGGTCTGGGTAGCAGGGTGGGGCTGGCGCTTGCCGGGAGCCCTAATGAGCCCCGTCTTCCTCTCCTCATCTGCATTTTGACCTTGGCTTTGGGGTACTCTACAGGGGCTGGGCCTTGTGGGGTTGAGGTGTTCTAGCACACAATGTCTAAGTCACCCTCCAAAATAGCTATGATTAAAGCAATCAGCAATGACAATCACGCTTGCAGGGAAATGGACGTTGCTAGTGCACCTTTAGAAAACTTTGTTTGTAATGGACCTGTAACATGCAGTTTAATCAAAAACCATGCTCATTTGGCAGAAGCAGCTACTGGTTATGGCCCAGCTAACTCTGGCCCAATGTCAGCCCCCTCACCCTCCCACAGGGACTGTCGAGAGGGGTCGCTGATTCCCTGGGTTAGGGTGGGGAGACACTCTGATGACCTTGGGGGCCAGGAGGGCAGTGAGGGCAGCAGGCCAGGTGGCCTGAGGATGTGGTCCTATGTGTCCTGTTTCCATGTGTGACTGTCACTCCACAGCCAGTGCAACCCCCCTTCCTGCCTTGTGACCCCATCTCTTAATTCCTCAGAGAAGCTGGCCATTCTAGATTTTGTTTAATGAGATTTCTCCCAATTTTGAAATACTGTCAACCTGGTAAGGTATTTTTTTAAACACCATGTGGCCCTAACAAGTGCCTCTGTGGGCTGGTTTTGCCCAGGGACCACTCGTCAGTGACTCTGGGCTCAACAGGGGCAGAGGGTAACATCCAGCCTCTTCCCCAGGGAAGAGATATTTTATGGAAATTACCATTTTTCTGCTTCCCAAGGTGGCTCTGAAGGTGAGCTGTCTCTGCTTGTTGGAAATGCAAAGAAATAAATGTGTAAAAATAGAGTAGCAATTCCTCAACCCCCCGTCAGCTTTAAGTAGCCGGTCTCTCCTCTGGGAGAGGCAAGGTTGCCCTGAGTCATCTCCAGGCAGCCCAGCGGGGGGGTTAGCTGCACGCCTGCCTCCCCAGGCTGCCTGGGCAGCGCCTGCCATGTGCGTGTGCATGTGCGTGTCAGGGGTGCACAGAGGACTACAGGGCGGTGGGGGAATGAGGACCCCAGGAAATACAGGAATGCAAGCAGCGGCTTCGTCTTGGCCCGACTTACTCCTCTTCTCCATGAAGGCTCCCTCTGCTTCTCCTGCACCCTTGCACCCCTCTTTTCCTTCTTGCTGTCTATGCAGTGGCCCGGTTGCAGGTTTGTGCCTCAGACCTAACAGACAGCAGGTGTGAAGGAGAGAGCTCCTGGCTGAGAGTCAACCTCACCGGGGGGTCCATCAATCCTCCTGTCTATAAAATGGGGACGATAAACACACAAAGGGGCCTGTTGTCCGCACTGGGTCAGTGCAGGACCAGATGGTGGGCAAGACCGGGCGGTGGACCAGCTGCCCTACCTGGCTATGAGTGGCCATGCTGCTCTCGGAGCCCTATTCTGCCTCCGGGGTCTGTTGTGTGGCACTGTGACATATAGGGAGTCCCTGTCCATGTCTGCAGGAGGCAGCAGACAAAAGGCTTTGGGGCCAAGTGAGCAGAATTGCTCTGGAAGACCCTTGGGAGGTGTCTGCAGTGGCATTGACAGTTGAGCTGGGCTCTCAGCTCCACCTTAGCAGTGGGGCCGTAGGCCTGGACACCATCTCCTGGGTTGGTGCTGTCATGATGACCTGAGGACCAAGGGCCTTCCAAGGGTAGGAGTCTCTGATAACCCCTCCCCTCACACACAGAGAATGCCCAGGAGAAGCAGGACCCTGAGGTTAGGGACCGTTCAGGGCGGGACCCAGGGCCAGTGGGAAAAGGCGAGAGAACCAGGGCAGCAGCTACAGTTGTTCATAAGGCAGGACAATGTCCTGGGGGCCTGGGTGTCTCAGCTGAGGCCCCTCAGGCCCCACTCCCCCACTCTGGGCCAGTGGCCAAGCCTGTGGGGGCCGGAAGTGAGCCTCTTCCCAGGTGGACGGTGAAGGAGCTACCATGAAAAGGGCTTGTCCTAGTCCCTGCATGATTCAGTCAGGCAGCTACACCTGTCCTTGGCCTGGGGCCAGGTGCAGCCATGGGTGCCCCTGAGGGGTCTTGACCATGGAGTTGGGGTGGATGGACCTGGCCCAGAGACCAGGAGCCCTGCTTCCATGGACTGAGCAAGAGGTCCCAGAAGGGAGCTGCCCAAGGAGACATCGTAGGACAAGCACCACCGGGCCTGGGCCTCAGTGTCCCCAGCTATAACAGGGGTGGCTACATTTGGGAGACCAGCTCTTTGGCACCTGGATAGCCCTTCTCAAGTGTTCAAGTGTGTGAATAGGTGAGAAGAGCTGGCTCTGCCCACACCCCCTCCTGCCTGGGCAGCCCAGTGTCTCATTTGTCACTGGGTGCCAGACCTGGGCCCTGTGTTGGCCGAGGCACTGGTCTGTATGCTGCTGGGTCTGAGCTGATTAGGTGTGCAGTGCTGCCCTCTCTGAAGCTCAGTCCATTCTTCCATAAAATGGGGGCAAGAATGCCCTTGGTTTGAAAGTGCCATGAGTTTTCAGCAAGGTGATGGCCAAGTTGGTGCTGGGCAGGTACTGAGTTGCATCTGAGTGGGGTTTTGTGCTACTGCAGCCGTGTCCCTGGCAAGCCTGGGCCGCTGCTGCAGACTATGTCTTCTGTCTTCCCAGGGGCCTCGGCTGGCAGCCTGGACAGCCTCAGCCTCAGCCTGGGCGTCCTGGAGGAGCACGTGAGCAGCTCGCGGCGCCGGGCACGCAGGCACGCTACGGACGATGACTACAACATCGAGGTCCTGCTGGGTGTGGATGACTCTGTGGTCCAGTTCCACGGGAAGGAGCACGTGCAGAAGTACCTGCTCACGCTCATGAATATCGTGAGTGGGGGTGGGACAGGTGGGGCGGGCACCTGGGCTTTCGCAGTTTCCCGGTGAACATGGGGTAAGAAATGTGATCACAGGGACATTCTTGGTCCTCAGGTGAGAAAAGGTGACCTTCCGACTGACCACACTGAACCTCAGTTTTCTCATCTGCAGGTGGGGGTAATTCTCACTCAGCAGGCCTGTTTACCTGCTAAGGCAATTTTTTCACAAACTCCAGTCACTGGTGTACCATTTTTCTTGATTTTGGCCATATCTGCATTGTACCTGGAATGTGTGTTTTCTTATAGAGCAACTGACTTTTTTAAAACTTAGAATTATTTACTGAGGAAACCTCACCTGATGTAAAGGTAACCCAAAATGAAACGTAAAGCAATGTTGCTCAGCCTCTGTAGACAGCCCTGCCTTCTGCCCACTCTGCCCCACAGCCACTCCATTTAAAAAGATCTGTGTGTTTGAGAGGGGACAGACAGCCACTGAGGCCTCCTTGAGGTAGTCAGAGGAATTGGAGATTGAAGAGTGGACCATTTCTCCCTTGAGGCTGAACCATTTAATGGGACATCTGTGTGCTACCTAAGTCTTCTGGGCATGAAGGGCACCTGCCCCTGGTCTACCTGATGCAGAGAGATGAAGGGGTCGACCCTGCATTCCAGGCCCATACCCCTGCAGGAGGACGAGGATGCTGACAGACTGGCCGGTAGAGGGCGCAGCCCCACCTCTGCCTGGCGCCTGGTCAGGGTCACTGTGGGGACGTGGAGGGTCCAGCCGCCAAAGTGCAGGCTCTGGGGGCAGCATTAAGCTCAGCTGAGCCCAGCTGGGAGAGTTGGGGTGGTAGGGCGGAGCAGGGCGCGTCCTGCATGTGGACCGCTGGTGGGGAGGGCAGATTTGTGGAAGGAAGCAAGGGGTTAGAGGTGAACAAGAAAGCCCAGTAATGGGGCCTTGGAAGGCAGCAGGGCCGTGTGCCCCAGTCTTACAGGCCTTAGTGTTCGCATCTTTACAATGGGTCAATAATTTCCATCTCAGGGGTTGTTGTGAGGATTAATTGAGGTGACAGAGGTGAACGTGCCTTTCAGTGTCTAAATAAAGTGTGGCTTTGCTATCGTGAGCATGACGATATTTAATTTAGCAACGGCACATCTAGAATTATCCTCTAGAGGTACTTTGAAGATTCTGTTGTTAGGGTGTCCCTGGTGAACTGTTCCTGAGGCTGGTGGAAGAAAGTCAGCTTTTCCCAGGTGTGGAGGGTCCCACTGTCACATGTACCTCGTGCCCCATGAGCCTGTAGGAGGAAGTCTAGAACTTTCTCTTAATGTTGTCCGTTAACCTCAGTTTATTCATTTACTCCCTCATGATCTAACTGTGCCTCAATTTCAGATAGGTTGGTTAGTTTCTTGACAAGCACAAGAAATAGAAAAATTCTTAAATCGAAACAACTTTTTTAACAAAAAAAAGGATTTTAGGAGATAATTGAGGAGCTGAGAGAGAGGAGTAGGGCCTCGTCTTTTTCCCTGTCACCTCCAGCAAGCGTTCATCAGATGCGTTCCTATCCCAGGCGCAGTGGCTGATGCTACAGAGGCAAGGGCCTGACAGGCTGTCCGGGGCCGGGGACTCAGGGTAGGGGGCAGTGGGGGTCTGCACCTCTGATCTGGGCTGCGCCTCCCTCTCCAGCGCAGTGTGGTAGAGGAGATGACATGGATGTGTCGACTTGACGGTTAACGCCCTCCAAGGCTCTGTGTCCTCGTTCAGGGCAGCACACACCTGGAGAGAGCCCTGGGGGCTGAACTAGGACACGTGGAGCCCTTAGGGGGTCTTGGGGAGGAGCGGGAGGGAGGAAGCATGACCTGGTAGAACGACGCTGTCAACGATGCTGTCTAATGGGGCTGTCCTCTGTGTGGGGAAAGCTCAGGTTCTGTCCTGTCCAGTTCACAGCCACCAGCCACCCTGGCCTTTGAGTGCTTGAAATGTGGCTGGTGTGATAGGAGAACTGGATTTTCAATTTATTTTTTTCCAATAGAATTTTTTAATTTTAATTAAAAATGTTTTTAATTGTGGTAAAAAAACATATAACATAACGTTTACCACCTTTGCCATTTTTAAGTGTATAGTTCAGTGACATTAAGTATATTCATGTTGTCATGCAGCTGTCACCACTATCCATCCTCAGAACACTTTTCATCTTGCAAAACTGACACTCTGTCCCCATTAAACACATGCTCCCCTCCCCCTCCCCCAGCCCCTGGGAACCTCCGTTCTACTTTCTGTCTAGAAGGTAGACTGCTTTATGAAACTGACCGCTCTAAGGACATCACATAAGTGGAATCACACAGCCTTTGTCCTTTTGCGACTGGCTTATTTCACTTAGCATAAGTCTTCAAGGTTTATCTATGTTGTAACACGTGCCAGGATTTCTTTTCTTTTTATTGCTGAGTAATATTCTGTTGTATGGTGAGGCCACGTTTTGTGTATCCACTCATCCATCGACGGACCCTCGGGTGGCTTCCACCTTTTGGCCATTGTGAACATGCTGCTGTGAACCCAAGTACACAATATCTATTCCAGTCCCGCTTCAGTCCTTTTGTGTATATGCCCAGAAGTGGAATTGCTGGATCATATGATGAATCAATTTTTAATTTTTTGAGGAACCTCCATACTGTTTTCTATAGTAGTGGCTCCATTTTATGTTCTAACCAACAGGGCACGAGGGTTCCAATTTCTCCACATTCTCGCCAACACTCGTTATCTGATAATAGCCATCCTAATGGGTAATTTAATTTTTGTAATTGATTTGTATTTGGATTCAATCATTCATGTGGCTGGCGGCTACCGTATTGGACAGCACAGTTCCAGGAGGTCTGTACAACAGGCTGTGCAGGTCACCACCAAGGTGGCCAGAGCCCGTCCTCTAAACTTGACCAGACATTTGATGCTAGACTTAGATGTGGGCAGCCTTGGGTGTGGGGCCTCGAGACCCTGAAGGTGCTGACTCACCTGGAGATGCAGCCAGAGCCCCGAGTGGGCCTGGGAGGCCTGGCCAGGGTGCAGATCCCTCTCCTTGTAAGTGCACAGCTGGTTACGGGGCTTCCCGGCGCTGGAGCCAAAGCAACAACGTGGAGGACAGATTTGGCGGCAGCCAGCCCGGACTATGCTCCAAGTGAGGCATTTGGTCAGCAGTGAGGACAGCCAAGGCCAGGGCTGAGTGTTCCCAGTGGCCGAGACCTGGGGGCCAGGCCTAAGTGGACTCAGTCTGTCCCCTGAGGAAGGCCCTGGAGGCCCTGGGAATGGAACACTCTGGTGGGGGTCCCTTTGATGGGAGCCCTGGGAATGCGGGGTGCAAGGAGGAGCAGAGGCCATGGTGTGCCGGATATAGGTGTGGCTGGACCCTGGCTGCTCTGCTCTCTCTCATCATCCTGGGTGGCTCTTTGGCTGGATCCCCTTTGGGGTCTCTCTGTGGCAGAGTCTGGGCTGCTATGTGGGTCCTAGTGTGACACAGACAGTTCAGGTTCATCAAATATTCATGTGCTCCCCCCTCCCCTCCATGTCTCAGCCTCCCTTGCACCAAACTGGGGGCCATGGGCTAGTTCTGTGTAACAGCCTGTGTGGAAGGAAGTGACACATGTCACCTCTTGGCTGAGGCAGTTAAGAATTGGTGTATCCCCTCCCTCTGCTCCTTTTCCTGCCAGAGTGATCTTAGAAGAACCATGTCCTGGTAGGCGTAGCTACAAAATGGGGCAGAGCCACCCAAACTGCATCAGGCTGTGATGTGTGCAAGGAAACACACAGCAGCCTTTATTATGTCGAGCTGCTGAGATGTGGTGGATTCTTTGCTACTGCAGCATAGCCTGTCCCACTCTGACTAATACACTCGGCGCCCGATCATCCATGTTAGGCAAGGGGTACGGCTGTGAGCAAATTTCAGATAATGATAAATTCAATGAAGGAAATAAAATAGCTGGTGAGCTAAAAGTTTAATCCCTGGTCAACGAGTGTGTGCATTTTTAAGCTTTCTATACTGGCATGTTTTCTATTGTAGTATCACCTATTCGTCCTCCACTGAGCAAATGTCTAGCTCCCTACTTCATGCCACCAAATTCTTTTCAGCTGTGGTACCTTGATAGCTACAACTGGGATAAACTTTTTTCTTGTAATTGTATTTATTTGATAATAATGAGGTTGCATTTTTAAAATACATGTGTTTTAAAACTGATCATCTTATAATTTTGGGATTGGCCTGCTCATGTCGTTTATTCCACTGGAACTTGAGTTTCTTGTTACTTAGAAGAATCTTTACACTAAAATAGATTAACTTTTTGTCTGTTGTAAGGGCAGAAAGTATTCTTCCTGGTTTTGTGGTTTGCCTTCCGTTTCGTTTTGTTGAGAGCCTGTTTTTGACGGCTCGCATTATTGTGTGTGGTCATGTCCCGAGATCTTTCGCTCCCCAGTTTGCCCTGGGTGCCATGTACTTCCTGCCTCCTCTGCAAGTTAGTCTCCTGGGGCTTTGCTCTGGCCACCTTGGTGGTGACCCCCACAGCCTGTTGTCAGCAGCATCGCTTCCCAAACACCAGCCTCTAGTGACCACCTGGTCATTCTTGCCACACTGCGTTCAGCCCAGCAGCCTCACACCCAGAATGTCTCCAGGTACAAAACTCCCGGGGCTGGGGCAGGATAAAATTTGCTCTCTTGCTCAAACAGCAGGAAAAAAATGCCATATAAAGTACATAGCAAGCCTTTTCCTTTCTCCTGCAGTCTCAAGATTTAAAAATTTTCTCTTTTTTGTTGCTATAAAGAAAAATTAGAATTCTTAATTACTAGTATGAATTTTACCATTTATCTTTATGTTGTACAAAGCCAGTTTTAAAGGCACACATTAGAGCATTTAGCTTGTACGAAGAATCGCCAAGATTAAACAGGTTTGTATTTCATGGCTGAAGCCCAGAGGGTGCCTCAAGCAGGTCAGAAGTTCAGATGAAGTGCCAGCCGGACCTGGGAGGTGGAGGACGGGAGCCCTAGGAGCAGAGCTGGCAGAGAGCGGGGTCCCTTAAGCTCAGAACTTCACGGAGGCCCCAGTTCAGCCACCAATGCCCCAGCCCCGCTGACAGCCGCCACTGGAGGGACACATGGCACCATGCCCTGCCCAGGGAATCTGGGCACGTGGAGCCTGGCATCACCCCTTCCCCGGGAAGATGGCTCGGATCCTCACATCTCGGCACCTGGGTTAGCGTGCCTGACAGGCTCACCTTCCTTGAGCCTGTGTGGCACTGCCCCAGGTGGGGTGGCCACAGCCATGACCCAGCTCGAGATGCTGTGGGAAACATGCACCTCCCCTGACATTTCTTGCCTCTGAGTCCAGGTCCCCACTGGAGGCAGTGGTTAGAGAGTGGGGTGTGAGCAGCTGAGGACCTGTCCTAGACTCGTGGGACCGTGTGTGAGACTGTCCCATCTGATTTCACTTACAAAGCACAGATTTAGAGGCAAAGTGATGAAGGATTTCAAGACGGCAACCACAAAGCATGAAGTGTCAAGCGTGGGGCCCTTCTGAGCGCAGGCTGGCTGCTTGCCTGCTAACCCAGGACCGTAGCCTCCAGGTTGTTATCTCCTTGCCCAGGGGCTCTCAGCCTGGTCAGAAAGGCTGAGACCCCCAGGGAAGGCCACCAGGGATCCTCACACACCAGTTTGGGGCAGATGTGTGGCTCGTCCAGCCCTGCTGGCTCCTCCAGGCCCATCCCCCATCCCCATGTGGGCCCCACGTGGGCTCCCTGCTTCAACAGGCTTGTCTGCTGGCCTCCATCGGGCCTAGCCCTAAAGACCGGGAGCTCCCCTCTGCCTGGCTTCCCTGCGTACTGAAGCTGCTGCCCTATTTGGCCTTTCCTCCTTGGAAACGTGCCCCTTGCTGTGTCTGGCCTTGCAGGCTTGGACGTGGCTGACACTCTTGACCACGCCTGCCACTGACCCTGGTGCTCAGGGAATGACCACGTTGCAGACTTGCTTGCCAGCCCCTGGGCCAGCCTCTGCTTCTAACTCGGTGCCGTGGTAGCACGAGCCTGGCCCCCCAAGGAGCTGTGCTCGGATGCAGCCCCTGTGCTTGAGGCGCCTTGTCACCCTGCCAGCTTGAGGGAACGGGAGGCCAGGGATGAGTGCCCTAGGGGACAGCTGGAGCCATTATTAAAGTAACACGTTTACATATGCATTTTTAAAAGTAAAATTTATGTGTGCCAAGACTTCAAGAAATGTAAAATCTGGGCACAAGATCAGTGCTTCCTGTACAGTTTTATGGCATTTATCTGAAACAGTAACTTCAGTCCAACTCTTTCCTGAGAAAATAAAGGCCTTACTGTGTCGTTTGGGGTCTCAGTGTCCACCGAGCCTGTACGAGCTGTGGGCTGGCTGCACTCCTTGTAGACTGAGGACCTTTGCTCCTGGGGCCTCAGGAGGTCTGCCAAGGCCACCAAGGCCGTGGGACTGACGTGCGGTTTCTTCCCTGAGGTGCCACTGTTTTTTAGACAGCAAGCATTTTAAAACACCAATTTTATATTAAAGTAAACAAGGACATGTTACTGAGTTAAAGTAAAATTCACACGAAGTTTTCAAGATAAACTGGAGATTCTAAAACAGGGTTGACAAAACCACTGCCTGAGGGCAAATCCAGCTCGTTGTCTCTTTTTGTAAATAAACTTTTATTGGAACACAGCCACACCCATTCATTTATGAACCGTCTGTGCTGCTTTTGTGCGACAGTGGCAGAGGGGACGAGCTGGGACAGGGACCATCTGGCCCACAAAGCTGAAAGGAGTCACAATCTGGTGCCAAAGAAGTATTTGCCATTGGGCTCTGAAGAAATCTACTCGCTTGGTATCCGCATTGAGCTGTGGCCCCAGAGCTCTATAGTTTGCATATGTGTCCCATTGCCTTTGGGTGTCCACGTTAAGAGAGCACCGAGTGTAGAAGGAGGACTGGCTTTGAAGTCAAGCATCTGTGTCCAAACCTTGGCTTTCACCTCCCTGGCAAAGTTCCTGCCTTGCCCTGAACTTGGCTTCCTCATCCTTAAACCTGTCCTGGCTCAGGCCCCAGGTCACACCCGCCCCACCCCGGTCTTGCCAGCTTGGGGGACCTGTGAGGTCACTTTGGGGGTTCTTTCCAAAGCAGTCGGATGAGCTGATCTTAACCACTTGAGAAACAGCAGAGCAGGAGGAGCAGACTTCTGGGCAAGCAGAGCTGTCGCTCCACTGCGTTTACTGCTCCCGTCCCGGGAGAGTCTCTGAGCCTCTTCTTCTGCTGAGGGTACACATGCTCCTGGGGCCCACAGAAAACAGGGACCCAAAGGGGCTTGTGAGCTCCCAGGGGCCATGCCCTCCGACCCCTCATAGCACAGAAACATCCTCTGTACAGTGTGTTCTAAGACAATTTTTGTTGAATGAATGGTTTCTCTCTGTGCCAGGATTCAGATTTTTTCCTTTTTTCTTTTCTAATTTAATCCAGAAATTGGCCTGGGTTTACCAAAGCCTTGCCAGGGTTTGCAAACAATCAGAGGCACACGGGCTCCATTTCTAACCAGCTTCCAGGAATGTCAGGGCCATGTGGTGATGGTGGGGAAGGCAGCGGGGGACAGGAATGCTTCCTGCTCGTCCTGGGGTGGGGTGGGGGTGCTCTTGAACTGGCCATAGAGCTGCAAACCAGCGAGGGGAGGCGCGGCCCCAAGGCCTGCTCACGTGTCTCTGGCTCTGGTTCCCAGGAAAGAGAAAAACATCTCTGAAACCAGACACTAAAACTTAGTTCCCTAAGTCGAAGGGAATCAAGCAGGGCTCCCAGGCAAGAGGGACGCATTTGGCTTTGGGCTTGGCCACAGCAGGGGAAGGAGAGGGGGGAGGATGGGAGCAGAAGCTCCATTGTCACAGGCACTGGGGTCTGCTGGTGCTGTGGGCCACAGCAAGGCGTTCCTGGCACTGTTCCTGCTCCACGTGCTTGTCTCGCTGGCCTGAGAGCAGGGCCCCATGTGCCACCAGGAGATAGGGCTATCAGAGCCAGTGGTGTGTGTGAGGTGGATACGCTGCTTACAAGAGGGCGGCACGCTCAGATGCTGATGGCAGCCAGGCAGAGGCGTAGCTAGGGAAGAGGATGGCTGCGGACAGTAGGGAGTAGTGGGGACCAGGGTGATAGGAGACACCATGCCCCTGGAGAGCCCCTCCTGAGACCCACTCACTGTAGTCATGTAGGAATAAGCAGGCCCAGTGTTGCCAGCTCTTTTCTTTTCCACGAGAGACTGGAAATCCAACTTTCATAGGAAATCTAATTATTTTTCAATGTCGGCAACACATTGAAATTAAGACCTCACACTACACAAGTGACTGCAGGCAAGTCTGACCAGGCAGTGGGTGGACTGTTCCTTCTGGCTTAGAACAAAGGAGGCGACTTGCCTGCCGTGCTGTGTCCTGTGATGGGGCAGCTCTGCCACCTCCCAGGGCTGCTGTGAGCATGACTCAGGTTAAACAACAGAAAAGTGCTGGGTGCATGGAAAGCATCTCGCGATTGTGAGCCATTCCAGTCACGTGTTTGTTCCTGGGGCACTCTCTGAACCCCTGGTCTAAGTTGGCCCCATTCTGGGCTCTGTGTACAGAAATGAGCAGTCATGTCCCTGCGCTCAGAATGCGTGGAGCATGAAAGGGGTGGGGAGCAGGACGAGGAACGAGTAATGATGCCCTGATTAATGTGGGTACTGATCATGAAATGTAGGCACTACAGGGTGAGAGGGAAACGTGCCTCAGATGAGGGCCACTTGAGCTGCCCCTAATGCAGAGGAAGGGGTTAGTTAGCCAGGGAGGGAGCCTGAGCTGTGCTGGCGCTGCTGTGGTTGGTGGAACGGCAAGTGCGAAGGCCTAGCGGTGTCGCCCCATCACAGAGCATGGCTGGGCCCCGCTGCAGGGTGGGTGCTGGGGGAGAGGCGGGATGTGAGATTGGCAAAGCCTTCTGTGCTGGCCAGGGTCTTGGGATCTACCACCATACTCTTACAGGGGAGTGATGAGGTTGGTTTTGGGTCTTTAAAAAGAAACACCGTCTTTGGGAGTTTGAGGCTTATGCCTTCCATTTTCAGAA
Organism: Pteropus vampyrus; assembly: GCF_000151845.1. NCBI lineage: Eukaryota > Metazoa > Chordata > Mammalia > Chiroptera > Pteropodidae > Pteropus > Pteropus vampyrus. Next base: position 1,620,822 of record NW_011888978.1, on the reverse strand, counting down.
ACGCCTCTGCCCAGGGCCTGAGTTTTCATACACGCTGGCCCTGTGCAAGGGGGCACTTGCATGACATCTCCACATTGCCCAAGGTTCCCTTTCCTGGAGCTCAGAGAGGTGGGTGGCAACGTGGATATGGAAGCTGGAATTGGGAATGAGCCCAGGTGACGTCCTCTCCCCGCTCTTCTTCTTCTTTTTTTTTTTTTTAATCAAGATGAAATGGGTGTGAAGGCATGTCACAGACTCAGCATGCAGGACTGGCTTCCCAGGAGGTAAACGAGCCTGGGAAGGGATGGGAGAGGGGAGGGGATAGAGAGGACAGGAAGGGAAACAGGAAGAAACTGGACAGCACCTATCAAGAAGGTCCCGGAGGAAGCCCGCCCCAAAGTTTGTCCTTACTTGAGCTCCTCTGACCTCCCAACAGCATTCTGTGTCCCGTGCCCACGCCCGGCTCTCCACCTACTTGTGACCCTCCTGGCTCTTCCCTTTGGCTTCTCCATCCTGGGTCTTCCTGTTCTAAGGTTCGCTCAGCTGCCCTGTCCTTTGTCCATTCAGTACATTTCTGTATAGTGCTCACTGCGTACCAGCCGGTGTAGGCGCTGGGAGTGTGGTGGTGAGTAAGCCTGAGGTCCTGCCTGCATGGAGCCCTTTCTAAGGTGGGGGGCCGACAACGGCCCCCACCTTGGATGACAACGAAGCAGACAGAGAATGTCCTCGTGGAGTACCCACGCTGTCCTCCCTCTGCCTCTGCCCCCCAGCACCTCCCTCCCTTCCCCTGGGGAGACCTCCTGATAGCTGACAGAAAAGCTTCTGAGCAGCCTGTCCTTAGCCTCCCTGGGGGAGCTGATGATTGTCAAAGTGGGAGTTAGCATCCCAGAGGACCAGGAGGGCCACGCATCGCCACTCCTCAGTGACAGCTGCAGACAGCTGCGTCGCTCGTCTCTGTAGACTCCAGCAAGGAGGTGACAGCTGAGCCGGAAAAGCAGAGAATGTGGTGCTGCTGGGATCCGGTTTGGGCCAGCATGGGTCATCACTGCTCTGGCCCCCTGTGCTGAGGTGTAGTCCAGCAACCCTGGGGTCCTGCTCCCCTGCCAGGGGGCCCTTAACATTGTGTCTCGGAAGGGTTAGGGTTTCACATAAGGCACCACAAGTTCAATGTGAGATTCTGAGGGCCCACTTACCTGGTTTGCATGTTCAGCACCTGGCCAAGGGCCCGGCATGTAGTAGGTGTCGAGTAAACATCTTTGAATGACCAAATAAGTGAGTAAATGAATTCCCATGAAATGACTATGGTCCCACAGACTCCTATGAAAAAAACAGACCCTACCTGTCCATGAAAAACAAGTCCCAGTAGCCCAAGTGTCCTTGTCCCTTCTTTTTTATGCCCCAGGCTCTTCTCCATTGTGGATGCTGAATGTGTGACTTCACCAGTTCACAGGATCTCACAGCTGTAATTTCAGCAGATTTCCCCAATTGCTCTCCAAAGTCTTTGCCCCGTTCCCACCTGACTCACATGAGCAAGGTTCTCACTTCCTCTGAGCCTCAGCTTCTCCATTGGCAAAACAGATATAACAGTGCTCCCTTGCAGGGCGTGGGGGTGAAAGGTAATGACATGAGGAGGTACCTGGCACAGGTCTTGGAAGGTCAAAGCTGACCAGTAAGATGCTGCCATCCTTCCTTCATCATCTGCCAAACCAGCCTAGCTCTTGTCCCTGAGAAGCTTGGCTCTCATGGGGACATACTCTCCTCCCCTAGGGTAGCAAGAGGACCAGAGCCTGGGTAGTCCCCAGCACAGCCTGCGCCCTCTGCCTGGCTGGGGAGAAGGTCACAGCTGGTTTCGACTGCAGAGCATTCCATGCAGAGGGTGCCGTGTTCTCGGGACATCCCTGGGACGGTAGACGTGGAGTGGGGCAGGCTCAGGGGTCAGAGGGACCATGCTGGCCATATGGGGTGGGTGGGTGGGAACTGAGACCTGATCTTGAAGCTTTGGGAGCCAGCTGGGTTCTAGCACTGAGATACAGAAGGGCCCTGGCTCTCGGGACCCCAGCATAAGGAGGGGACAGTTAACAACCCAACAAATGAGGAGATTTGAGATTGTGATATGCCACAGAGGGAGCAGCCTGGCTGGGAGGGGTGTTTGAGTTAGCATAGTGGGCTCTGTGGGGACATCTCATACTCAAATACGGTGTCCAGGTGTGGGGACGGGGTAGTCCTCGTGCCCCCGCCCCACCCGAGCCAGGCGTTGAGGTGGGCCTGTGAGCTCCCCGCAGTCCTGCAGACCAGAAATGATCTGTGGGAACTTGTGCCTCCAGGACTCAGCCCTTGGTCTGAGTCCCTGGTGTACCTGTGCATTCAGCCATCTCCTCTTCTACCCTTTGTCCCCTTGCTCCACACTTTCAGGTGCCTGTTCTGAGCCTCAGCTCAGGTAGCTGACAATGGGTTTCCCACTGAGTTTGATACAAGCTTTCACTTTGGGAGAGGTGTGTTCACAGCAGAGTCCAGGCAGTGGGCTGTGATGTTGCAAGCAGGGTTGCAGAGAAGCTTCTGGATTCTGCTAGGAGACCACAGATGACAGTCTGAACTGTCACGGTTTCCTCAGTCTCTTCTGGGTCTAAGCCTGCTCCGCAGGGTCTCTCCTTTCCTCCTCATCACTTGGGGTCCCCTGGGGCCCTAGCGATGGTGGGGAGGCTGGCACTAGGGAGAGGAGCAGGTCTGGCCTCTGACCGTTTACCCGGGTTGCTCAGGTGTGCTGGGCCCTCAGCTGGTCCAGGTGCAGTGCCACAGCATCCTGTCCACTTTGCAGCCTCAGCCTCTTCCAGCTCCAGGCCACTACCCGCTCCCCAGTCAGCATAGCTGGGAGCTACTGGAGCCCTCACCCTGCTCGGGGGCTGGGGAGCCAGCTGCCACTGGGCCTGCTCACAGACTCTAGCCATCCCATCTCTTACCTCGCTTAGTGCCTTGTTGCAAGTGGACCTCATTCTTCTGTGTGGTCTCATCTCAAGGTCAAGGTGGGATGCAGGGCCCGTAGTCCTCGGGACCTGTTTGATCCTGAAGGTGTGTCCCGGGGAGCAACAGCAGGGTGGGGACCACGTCCTTGGGTCTGACTTCCTGCCTCTGCTAAGCCAACTCCCCTTACCTCCTTGGTCAGCCAGGATGCTTTCTCCTCTCCTCTTGCTGTCCCTGGGGACTTCCCATGTGCCATGCCCTCCTTCCTCATGGTGGCGTTGCCCCTCTCTCTTTCCTTGGGTCGAAATGATGGTAGGGCAGCAGAAGAATGTGAATTACAGGTGAAATTAAAAATGATTGTTTTCAATGATATTGTAGTGCCAGTTGGACACAGGTGACAGATATCACATCTCAGGGGTGGGGGTCATGCCCCACAAGCTCTGAGATTGGTGGGGAGGGGAGGATGCCTGAGGTCTGCAGAGGGTGTCCCTCCCTGAAAGGGCTGCTCCTGGATGAGACTCCAGGCTGAGCCCCAGAGCTCATAGCTGCCCTGAAGAAGGCAAACTTCTACATTATCACTCAGAGCCAGTCCTGTCTTATTGTCTATTCCAGAACAGAAATTGGCTTCGTCTTCGCATAAGCAAAGTCTCATTACAATGTATTTTCCCAAACAAAAGAGCCCTTGGCCTCACTCCCTGTTCTTTAAGCAGTTTTCCCTCAAGGTTTAAAGATTCCAAGATCAATTTCTCAGACAAGGCTCAAGGACGTTGTCCCAGCTTCCTCTCCCCTGGGTTGGGCTAAGGAGAGTGGCTGCGCCACTTGCCTCATAGTTGGGGCTGAGGTCGTTACAAGGCCTCATTGGCACCGCTGCTGTCACACACTTTCCCCATTTCCTGTTGGTCCACATTCTCCAAAGCTATACACTCATTCATTCATCCAAAACTCTTTACTGATCACCTGCTATGTGCCTGACATTGCTGGGGACACAGCAGTGAGCAGGGAGAGAGAGAGGTTTCTCCTGTACCAAGTGCACAGTCTAGCCTGAGAGCAGCTGTGTTAGTGGGGACTTTAGGGACTTGCTTTGAGGAGGGGACAGTTGTGTCGGGGGGAGAGCATGGAAAACCGGAGGGCACAGCCAGTGCAAAGGCCCCGAGATAGGGATGGGCCCCAAGGCCAGGCCGTGAGGAGAAGGGAGACATTGCACCACAGGGTTTTGACTTTTTTCTGGTTGCAGTGAGAGGGGTGGGGATGGGGGTGAAGCAGGGAAGTAACTGCCCCCTTCCTTTGAAACATATTTATTACTATGACTTTGTTTCTTCAAATGCTCTTCAGATATTTCAACAATTCAGGGTCTGGAAGACAGAATAAGGAATTCTAGGCATGAGACATTGCACGGGCAGCGAGAGAGGCAACCAGGCTTCGAGAAGGCGGGGCCGTAAGAGTGACAGAGAAGCCAGCCAGGCTGGCTTCAAGGGAGCCCTGAGGGCCTGTTCCTGAAGGCATTGGGAAGCCATTGAGGATTTCAGACAGGGGAGGTGGGATTCGCTCTGAGGGGTGACTGACTCAGGAAGAATGGTGTGCATGGCTTGTGGGAGGGACACGAGGTGGTCCTGCCACCTGCGTGCCAATCTGGGCGATGGGATGGAGGTTTGGGGAAGAGGGGGCGTGAGAAGGAGGCAAGGCACTTGGGGGCCACCTGCTGTTTGGTTGCTCTTTTTGCCATGTCTGTCAGCTCTCTGCTCAGCAGAAATGTCATTGCTGTGTCCCTATTAAGGATGTGAGTGATCTGCTGGGACTCTTACTCATCTTTGCACACCCAGGTGGCGCCACAGGCTTCTGGCCTCACAACAGCACCTGAGCAACATCTTGTGGGAGTGGGAGACAGCTGGACTCAGGGGACCTGGGTGATTTCACAGCCCCTTTGGAAAGTTGGCATGGCCTTGGGGGTCAGGGCAGGGCACCTCCTCAGGCCAGTGGAGGACAAGGGTGGTGGGGCCCTCCCCTCAGCACTGTCAGATGGAGCCAGCATGGGGGAGCTTGTTTGCCAGTTGGGGTCTCTGCCGTACCACACCAATGAGCAAGAACTTGACCCAGGCCAGCGGGCACCGTGGGGTCCTGCTTCTGGGAGGGGGTTGCTGGGACCTGGCCTCAGGGGTCCATGAGAAGGGCTCCCAAGAGGGGCCCCATGTTGGGGGCTACCCTTAAGTCCCAGCAGTGAGTGTCACAGAGCAAGGCCGGCCGGCAGCCCAGCCTTCCTTGGAGCAGTAACCTGTGCAGAGCTGTGTCCCCATGTGGGAGGGGTGAAGGCTTCCTAGGGCTGAAGACCATGAAAGGGGTGCCACAGTACAGGGCCACCAAGGTGGGCAGGGCTAGAGGACTCTGAGAGCTGGCTTGTCAGCTGGCCTGACCAGTGGCCTGGCCTCCTCACTAGCTGTCTGCTGGTCACTCTGGACATGCCCTGTCTAGCTCTTCAGCAGCCCAGGAGGCCCAGATTGTCCCCAAGGTCAGAGTCAGGGCACCCAGCCCAGCCGTTAGGAGCAGGCAGCTGATGGGTGGCCTTGAGGATGGAGCCTCCCCATTCTGGACCGGGGCTCAGCAACCTGATATCCCAAGCTCTAGCGGCCTCACCCTACCCCAGGCAGGATGTGGGGAGCTTTAAGCTGAGTGGGGGTTCCTGGGGTTCTGATTATCTCTGCCCCTAAATCCAGAGTCAGGGTCAGACCTGCCCAGTGTCCAAGAAGGACAAAAGACTCCCTTCTCAGGACAAGAGTGGCTGTCCTCAGCTCCATGACAGGGCCAGGAAAGCAGGAGGGTCCTGACAGGCAGGGTCTGGCCAGGAATAGGGAAGGGCCAGCCCTGTGTCCCCTTCCTCCCTGTGGAGACCAGCCCCAGCTTTCCTACAACTCCAGTGGGGCTGACCACCCCTCCTCTCGGCCTCAAAGGGCTGTTGGGAGCATAAGCTGAGATAATTCTGGGTGCTCAGGCCTGAGTCCCTTCTGAATAACAAGGCGGGTTCCCCATCTTCCAGAGGGATTGTGAGCACAGGGTCAGAGTTCACCACGCACACAGGGGTATGTCCCCTTGAGGCCCATCCCAAACCAGCTTTGAGAAGTCAGAGCACAGGCTTCAAGGTAGTGCTGTCAGGGTGTCAAGGGAGCCCTGAGCCTCTCATTTTCTGGGGAGGCTCTGAGGGATGACCCCAGGACCTTCCCTTGTCTCTATTCTTACAGAACAAAGGCAGACTGCTTCCTCTTGCCTGTGAGGGGCTGGGGCTGAGTGTATTCCAGGGCCGTGTAAGAAGTGCCCCCATTCCAACCCAAGTCACCCTCATGTCTATCCCTTCTCTCCAGTTGTCCTCGCATCTGAGCCCTATACTCCACCTCTCAGCTGCTACAGTGGGCACTTCAAACTGCTTTCTGTAAAGGAGCCAGAGGAGTCTTTGTAAAATGCCATGTCGTCATTTCCTGTCTTGGCCCCGTATTGTCCTTTGCTCCTTGAGTAGAGTTGGAAACCTTCTCCTGACCAACCTCAGGAGCCCTCTCCCACCTTCTCTCCTGGAATTCTCCCCCTACCCTGTCCTCTCTGCTAGGAACACACCTCACTGCCTCTGACCCCA
>NW_011888978.1:1601622-1613039 GCF_000151845.1 Pteropus vampyrus | reverse complement strand
GTCCTGTGTCTGCACATACCTGTCCCAGCATGCTATGCCCTGGCAGTGGCCCTCCAGGCTACATACCTGTGGTTTGGGCCCCTTGGGATTTGTTCTCTTGGATGCGGCCATGCAGATCCATCCCTATCTAGCACCCTCTGGGCTCTCTCTGAAACCCAGCGGTACCCCCAGCCATCCAACCCACAGTCCCTGAATCCTCACACATAGCTGGGAGCTGGGCTACCCTTGTAGGCTTCTTCCTGCTGAAGGTTCCCGTGCCTCCATTTCTGCCCTCTGAAGCCCTCCGAGATGTAAAAACTTAGTTTTCCAAAGCTCTGTGAGATAAGGACTTTCACCTTGTTTTACAAGTGGAATTGCACAGCGTGGACTCTTAGGACTCCATCTTGTCAACTGCAGATGACTGGGTGCTGACCCACCCTCTCCAGACTGTGCTGAGTCCTGGTGACATCCATGCTCCTGTAAGTCTGTCAGTGGCCCCTTCCCTATAGAAAAGCCAGGGCGGGGCTTGGACCCAGTATAATCAGGAGGTAAATTTGCTGGACAGAAGGCTCCCGGCATAGGGCTGCCTGGTGCCATCATGCATGTTGTCTCTGCCATCTCATTGCTGCTGTTTTAACACGCTGCAGCAGTGACAGCGACCACTGGCCTCCTTATCTCACATGTCCCCTCTGCCTGCGTGTCCATCCATCATGATTTGATTTTGCTTGTTAACACTCAGATTTCCCAAAGAGTCTTCCTAGTGTTTATAGGTAGCCATTACTGTTGCTCAGATGAGACTATAAAAGCTGGAGTTCAGAGATGGTGCAGTGCTGGCCTGGGATGGTGGAGGGCTCTGCCTTCCCGAAGGGTGGTCAACAGCTTCTGAGCTCAGTCTATGCATGGAAGAGCCGGTAGGGGCGGTGCGTGGCTAGTCCATAGCCCTCCTCTACTCAGTGACGGCATGAGTGGATTGATTCTTTCAGAATTTGTCTTGAGATCTTACCATGTGCTGCTGTGTCCTGGGTGCTGGGATGTGTAGGGTAAATACAGGTGACTATGCAGCTCACAGTGGTGGTGGTTACAAAGAGCTCGAGAAGTAATGGACAGCAATGCAGACCAGACCTGGGGAGGCCCTTCTAGGAGAAGGTGACCGGGAGGCTGGGCCTCCAGGAAGAGAGAGTTTGGTCAGCCAGTGAAGGAGGTTGTGGAGAGTGAGCTGAGGGGGCCGGTCCAGATAAGATATTGAGTGTGTTGGGGTGGAGTCAGCGGGAAGGAAGGTTCTGGCCGTCCTGGACCTGGGGATAACCTGACCAGCGTTTCTAGAAGTCATGCTGGTTATGCCGTGGGGAGTGGGGTCTCGTCACCTTTCCTGTGCCACAGACCCCCTTAACATCTGGCAAGCCCATGGGCACCTGCTCAGAATTATAGTTTTAATAAATTAAAATGCATGAGAATAAACAAGTAATAAAATACAAAGGAAGCTAGTTATATGAGCCGCAGTTATCAAAACAGAGCACAGAAAGCACCTTTGTGACATAGTGGTATCTATTCTTCATTCACACGTTAAAAATTAGGCCTGATGGGTCTATGCTGACCTCCTCCCCAAGTAATGATGAGCGTGGATGACATCGCAACCAGCAGAAGCAACTGTGATGTGATTTCTGCTAGTGACAGTTCTAGCACTGTCCATGCCTCTGGGGTTTGTCACCTACAGTCATCCTTGAAGGAAAGGCCACGTGCAGTTAGAGGCTGGAGCAAACAAAAGGGTCAGTGTCCTGTTCAAATTCAGGCTCCAGGAAAAGAATGCCTGCGCTGGCAGGAGGGAGCACTGAGGAAGGGGTGGAAGTAATCCATGCAGGGGGTGGTGGCTGCAAGGCACGATGGGTAGCACAGTGGGAGAGGAGGGGCTGGATTCAAAGTTGTTGGTGCTGCCCAGTGTACAGTGTGGGAAAGAAGAAGGAGTGTGTGTGTGCGAGGGAGGTCCCAGGGTTCTGGCCTGGGGGCTGGTTGGGTGGTGATAGCATTTGCAAGCTAGGACTGGTCCTGGGGCCTGAGGTTTCTGCTGACGAAGCCTCCCTGATTGTCTTTCAGGTCAACGAAATCTACCACGATGAGTCTTTGGGAGCCCACATCAATGTGGTCCTGGTGCGGATAATTTTGCTGAGCCCTGGGAAGGTGAGTGAACGCTCGCCGGGGTCGGAGGGGCATCCAGCAGGCACAAGCCTTCTGTGAAGACATTGGTGTCCACCCAACCACACTGCCTCTCCTGGCCACCCTGTGCTTCCTGTAAGAAACAAGAAACTTAGGAGCCACCCCTGTTTTCCAGCTCCCCTTTCACGCTTGTTTAAAAATGTAGATTTTGTTATTGTTCAGGTGTGGTGAGGCCAACAGACCAGGAGCTAATTGCCATGGAAAAGATGATTTATTAGTCACAGATCCCGCCACGCAGGGCTACACGAGGAGGCACCAGAATTGGTCCGGAGGCAGTGGGAGGGAGGAGACAGTGTGGGCAAAAGCCTTTATTGTGGCTTCAGCAGGAAGGAATGGGCAAAGTGGAGTAAACAAGAGTAGGACTGGCCACTTTGAATCATTTCAGCAGGCTGTGGGACATAGGGCTGTCCCTCATCCTCTGGTGCCTGTCTCCAGGTTGATCAGGGCAGAGGACAGTGGCCCGGAGTGTAAGAAAGGGGTGCCTGGGACTGGACTCTGGGTTGGCTGGTTTGCATTTGAGGAGCACGCTCCACAGTGAATTGTTCACCGTATTTAGGAATTGGCTACCCCAGGAGGATCAGCAAGGCCCCTGATGTCAGAGCATCAAAAACACATGTTAACACACCCCTCACTTGGACTGCTGCTCCATTTTCAACCCTGTGTTCATCCCATCATAGTTTAGATGAAGACTCTGCCCCACCGGGCTATCCTGCCCTTCTTACCTCCTCTCACTATGACGCTTGGAGCCACTGTGACACTTGGAGCTACTCTCCCAGCAGCATGCACAGGTCTCTGCATGATCTGTGCATCAGGGGGAGAGCCCCTGGAGACCGGGGACAGGAAGGTGCCATGCAAGAAGAGATATGATGAAGGAAGGATTCCAAAAAAAAAAAAAAAAAAGTAAAAAAAACTCCATAATAAGTCCCATAACTATGGAAGGCACTCAACGTCTTCACTGTTGTCAAAGTTATCTTAAAATTACTTCTAAATAGGGAGTCAGATTATCTACTTTTGCCAGTGCATTCTTATTCTTTTGCAAGGAATTGTTAAGCAAGGACAGTATAATGCCATATACAGATACACACACACACACACACACACACACACACATTTTGAAATCCACCCAATTTTCTTTTATAGCTAATGTGGTTCCTACACTCAACACTGCCAAGGGTAGCGTGTCCAAGATAAAGTACAGACCGGTGTCACTTCTAAAAATAGATGTGAAAATCCTGAGGCATTAAGAGTTTAATTCAATAACACATAAGGAGACAGTCCCACCACGATGAATGGGGTTTATCCTAGGGATGCGATGATGGTTTGCTCTCAGGAAGTCTGTTCATAGAATTACTCACATCTGTGTGCCTAATGACAAAGCATCATCCAACAAACACTCTTTGAAGGGCTCCTGTGTGTCCAAGTGCTGTACTGGGTGACTGAAATGGTCCCCGACTGCTTCTAAGGCATGGATACGGACTTGGAAACAATTATATAGAAGGTTCTGGGGCTCACTTGGTGGTGAAATTTGGGCCATGCAATCCTTCCTTACGAGGTCAGGGCAAGTGATGGGAGAAGTGACTTTTCAGTTACAGGAAGGGAGTGAAAGGGGTAAGTCCCAACATAAGGATGTTTCGGGTTCAAAGGCTAAAAGGGAGAGAAAACAGGATGTGTTGGAGGAACAGAGAGCAGCTGGATCTGAACTGAGGGAAAAATGCAACGACGGGGCAGCAAGAGTTGACACTGAAGAAGCCAGAAGGAGCAAATCGTGAGGGACTGTGTGACTCGCCAAGGGCTTTGGTTTGCTCTCGAGGGCAGTTTCAAGCAGGAGAATGACATGATTTGATTTGTGTTGTTTTTAAATTTTATTTTTTTAAATTTACATATAGTTGGTATACAGTATTATGTTAGTTATATTCATTTCAGGTGCACGATACAGCATTTTGACATTCTTATACCTGACAATATGCCGATCATGTTAAGTCTCATAATTATGTCACCGTGGAAACTTGTCATGTTATTATTGACTATATTCCCTTTCACCTTATTATCCATCTTCCTATCCCCTCCTTTCTAGTCACCATCCCTTTGGTCTCTGTTTCTATGAGTCTGTTTTTGTTTGTTCATTTGATTTTGTTGTTTTGTTTTTTAGATTCCACATGTAAGTGAAAACATACAGTGTTTATCTTTCTCTGTCTGACTTATTTCACTTAGCTTAATATGATGAAGACATGGAAAAAAGGGAATCCTCATGCACAGTATGGAGATTCCTCGAAAAGCTAAAAAATAGAACTACCAAAAGCAATCCCACTTCTGGGTACTTATCCGAAGAAAATGAAAACACTAATTCGAAAAGATATATGTACCCTGATTTGCATTTCTAAGAAGATCCCTGGGCTCCTGTGTGTAGAGCTGTTGGGTGTGAGAGACCTTGGCTTAGGAGAGTATGAGTCCCACTGAAAGGGGAACAATGGCAGGCTGTGCTGGGACCATGGCCACAGGGATGGAGAAAGGAGGGTAAACAAAGGAGAGCTTTAGGGACTAAGTCAGGAGAGCGAGGTCACTGAGTGGGTGAAGATGAAGAGGCGCTGTGTCTGTGCCTTGAGCAGCCAGGTAGCTGGTGATGAGAACACGGGAGGGGAAGCGCGGTGTGGGGGAGGAGGTGAGTTCAGCGGCAATGTGTTGTTTGAAGTACCTGGTGCCATCCCAGTGGGGACAGCCAGGGAGAGGCTGGCATGGGGGTCTGTAGCCTGGAGAGAAGAGATGAGCCTTGTTTGCAAAGCCACAGGTGGGGTTCACAGGGAAGCATGCCAAGTCAAGTCTGGGGTGTCTGAGAGAGACGCCCCCCGACTCTGAAGGCATGGGCAGAACAGGGGTATGATCGGCTCCCTAGGAGCAGAGAGGGTATCTCTTGGTTTTTAAAAAATCTGAAAACTAGTAACAGATGGTAACATGACAACCAAAATGATTTCAAAGGTGGAAAAAGAAGCAAATGTCTCTAAAAGTGTTATGCATAGCTAATTCTTAGGATGTTCATAGATATTTACGCATAAAAACAGACGGGTTCCATGGTCAAGTAAGTCTGAAAAATGCCTGTAAAACAAAGTAAAGCAGGCATTCCTTAACACAATTTTCTCAGAGCCTTTATTATGCAAATATGCACATTGAATCTCCAAGAGATGGATCAGTGTGCACAGCTTCTCAAACCCATTCTTCAACAGAACCTGTCTCCTCATCAACATTCGACAGAATTTGCTTTGGGAAATGCTTCCTTTGTAGTAAAACTGGCAACAAGAAAGAGACACAATGCTTTATTACTGAGGTCTAGGCAATTCTAGACAATGTCAAATGACATGACACTGATGTTGGGAAGAGCAGATAAAATTATAATTGTTTACTGATAATTGTGTGTCTGCAAAACCCAAAGGAATCCATTGTATAACTTTTACAGTAAATAAAGGACTTCAGTGGCATGGCCAAATAGAAGATAATTATACCAAAATTGATGATTTCTGTGTGAACCCACAATGCCCTGGTAATAGGGGTAATAAGGAGAGAAAAGTTACCTTCGCAATAGTAACCAAAAATATAAAATACTTGCAATTTCCCTAACAGCTCAGACCCAGGACGGATAAGAAGAAAACTGCACATTGTTAATGATAGAAAAAAAAAGTAAATGAAAAGATACATGCTGTCCCTTTTGGGAAGACTGGGTATAAGAGAGAAGTGGATTTTTCCCAGATTAATAATTAGAAATTTGATGAAATGATTCTAAGTTTCATCTAGAAACAAATAGTCGTGAAGGGCTGGGAAAGCTTTGGAGGCCAAGCAAATAAAAAGAGATTTACTTCAAACATCTTGTAAAGTGAAAATAATTAAAATCATACCGTATTTGCATAAATGTTAAAAAATCTATTGAACAAAATATGTAGTTCTAAAATAATATGTGATAAATATAAAAAGAACAGTTAAGTGTTATAAATAAATATGATAAATGTAAATTTCATATATAGTAAATTTCAAGCATAATAAATAAATCATATAAATATAGGCCAATGAAACATACAAAGAAGAAAGTATTGTTCGTGAAGCGCTTCCTAAGCATAAATACAGTAGAAGGAATTGTAAAGGAGATAGATATATTTGAATATTTGAAATATAAATCTTCTGTCAAAAAATACCATTAAAAGGCAAACCATAAGTAAGAAAAATATTTGCAATATGGCAAAGATATCCTAATATATAAAGAGCTCTTATCAAAAATAGGAAAAACAGAACTGGCAGTAGAAATAAGTAGGTAACAGGAGAAGACATACAAATGGCCAAAGAGGGGTGAAAGATTTAACTTTGATCAAAGAAATAACACAATTGATCATTTTTAAAACACCAACTGTGTTAAGGTTAAGAAGAGAGATTTACCGCTGCTTTGGGCAAATGAAGCAGCCACCTCTCTGGCACGAGTATAAATATGTACACATTTCTAGAAGGAAATGCGACAATATTTATCACTGCCCTTAAAAAGGGCCTTCGCATTTTCCCATCATTCATTTCTGTGGCTCCGTCCCCAAGCACCTGTCAGAGCTGCAGATGAAGTTGCAGCAGCAAGTCATCAGTCAGGGCCTCATTTCAGAGTGTAAACAACTGGAAACAACCTCATTGCCCCCGGCAGGGCTCTGGCAGATAATGACAGAACGTCAGTGTGGCCTGTAAGTCCCGTTTCAAAGTGTGTCAAAAGGCAAAGGTAAGTTTGTTTGTTTGTTTTAAACGATATGAATTTACAGTATGATCTTGATTTTGTGTACAACTCTGTTTATAGAAGGTACTAGAAGGAACATATCAACTATGAGCAGTATTCACCAGATTGTGGGTTTTTATTTTCTTCTTTGTACTTTACTGACTTTTCTTAATTTATTGTGATAAGCCTGTTTCTTTTAGAACCCAAACAGTGCCTTTTTAATTATAAAAAAATAATTTACATTTCAAAAAGTCATTTGAAAGTGGTAGAGTCCGAGTAATCCTGTGTAACTGAAGGAGGGAGGGTCTTAACGGGCCCGAAGGAGGGTTTGCACCACTGTGCCATGGGGCTCTGTCATGTCCAGCATTCGTTCCTGATTTGAAGGAGGACATGGAAGGGAATCTACCTCTTCTCTGTGGTGGGTCGGGGGTGGTTGGGGAGGGGTCTGTGTTCTGCCTTGTGGGCACTGTCTTACCTTTCCTGTGGCTGGGCCTGGGACTCCACTGTCTGCGTCCCTGGGGAACTTTTGGGTGAGCCGTCTCGATGTGCAGGTACCTCCCTTGCAGCCATGACCAGTCTGTCCCTGCCCCTCGTGTGCCACCTCATGGGAAAAGGTTCTGCTTTCCTGGGGCCATGTTGATACCCCCACGTTACCTGTAGGCAGAGGCGGAGTGGTAAGGGGAATGATCATGTACCCTTTTGTCAGGTTGCTCTCCCCAAGGACAGTATGGGAACAGCACAGTTCTTGGGGCTACCTGGAGCCCACAGCCAGCAAGGCGGGTGGGCGGAGCCCATGTGGGCATGGGGCAGCCTCCAGGAGACCAGGCCCAGTGCAGTGAGGGCTGAGAGGGCCCAAGGGGACTAACATCCTCCTCACCTCCTTGCCTGCCTACTGGGAAGGGTTTTGAAAATTGGTGATGGCGAGAAGACTGGAGGGGAGCACAAGGGCTGAGTGAGTGGGTCCAGAGCTAAGTCCAGAGCATGGTCACCGAACCCCAGCAGGGGGCTCAGCAGATTGGCCTCAGTGGAGTCAGAATAGAGGCCACACCAGGAAGTGGGGGACGGCCGCCCCACGCCGTCTCTAGTCTCCTCAGCCTGGCCAGGAAATCACAGGGCCAGACTGATGCTCTGTCCTCCTTTGAAGAGCTGCTGGGCTGTGAAGGGGAAGTGAAGTCCAGGGTGTGAGTCTTGATTCCTTTAGGAAAGACAGGCTGCAGAATGCAGGCAGAGGAGTGGCTGGACGAGGAGAGACTACGTGAAGACCCCACCAAAGAGGACAGCGTCTCTGGGAAGGGGGTCACATGCTTAACCAGGGGCTCTGGGTGGCTTAAGGACACTATCATGGGCTGCAGGGCTTGGGAACAATGTCTGTGGGAAAGAAGAGGCCGTCCCACGGACCTAGAGTGATCAGACAACATGGGAGGTGATAATCCATGGGAAGCGGCTGTGAGAGCCAAGGCCCCAGCCAGACCCATGGAGCATCTCAATGCTGAAGGTCCATTGCTGACCAATACATCTGCAAAATACATTTAAAAGGAACTATTAGAAAAGAGAAATGTGACAATAACCAAGATATGCACAAATATTATTAAATTTCATATAGACATAAAATCACTCTATCCAATTGCTATACATGTTTCTCATTTCTGCATTTACCATGCGTGGATAGTAACAGTTTGTGTCCAATGGCCACAGATTCCACTTGGCACAGCATCCAGGTGAGGCGTTGTTTTCAGTTCTCCAAGGGACGTATGTTGTGGGAAGCAGGAGGACGTGTGCCCAGATGGGTCCTGGGAACTGCCTGCTCTTGGGAGTAGAGCTCAAGTTCCCTGTGAGGTCACAAGCAAACAAGCTCGTTTCGGGAATCAGAACTGGGTGAGGTGTCCTGGATGGAGTGGCCAGGCAGGCAACTGCTCAGCGAGAGCTGAGGGCCAGAGGCACAGCAATGGCAGTCCGGGAGTACAGTTTGGCTCACCATGAGGATGAATTCTCATGGACTGCTCTTCAAGAAACTATGTGTTTCCCGTTAAGTAGTGAGGCCCCCATCCCTGGAAGGATTCAAGCCCGGCAAAACCGAGGTGGCTGCAGCCAGGACCTTTGTGAGAAGAGGGGCCTGAACTATGTCCTCCTGAGGTCCCAGGGAATTCTGGGGGCTCTGAGGCTGAGACCCAGGCTTGGGGCAGAAAGTAGCCCAGGTGTTCAGATCCTGTTTTTATTCCAAATTGTGACAGAAATAGACCAGCTCCCCCACGCCTGTCCCCAGCCCAGGCCCCCTAGACTCCAGCAGGAATAAAATTGGTAGCACTTGTGTGAGTGACATGTTGTTTGTCTTCCAGCTTATGAGAAGCCTCTGAGTTATCTCAAGTTTTTCCCAAAACATTTTTCTCCATTTCTTAAAAAAAAAAAGAAAAAAAAAACCCAGCAGAAGAAAAGAGATTATTTTATTTTATATGATATGCCATCAGCCAGGGAGCAGAACATGGACTGCACTTGACGGTTGCGTAGCAACTGGCTTTTCGATTGATTTTTTGAGAAGGCACAAAAGCTACTGAACTGTTCTCACTTTAAATATTTCCTCGGATGAGGAAAATCAAAACAAATGGAAGTCAGAGACTTGAGGACAATCAGAGAAGAGCAACAGGTATCTTGCCATGATGAGGCATGACCACTCATAGGAGTTCTTCAGCCTTGGAGGGGAAGGTCTGAGAGATTCTGAGCCTCTCAGTGGGTTCTGGGGCTGAGGGTTCAGCATGCCCAGAACCATGGCTCGGGGTTCAAAGGCTCAGTGCCACCGTCCTCTTACTGTGTGTCCTGGGCCATCAGCCACCTGCTCTGGATGTCAGCTTCTCCACCTGTGTGAGGGGCAGTGTAGGGGTTCTAGAACACCCCAGGAACAGCCTGTGATCTCTCCAGAGTCTGGGTCCCAGCCTCAACCTGATGGGGGCCAGGCATGGGGGCCAGCCCCTGGTCATCCTGGCCCCTGATGAGCCAGACCTGCCAGGGTCCATAGAAGGACAAAAAATGCTGGGCTGGACCTGCCCCAGGAGGTCCGCTGCAGCTGTGCCAGGAAGGGTCGTGCTGAGACACCTGTGCTGGTCGCCTGGCTTTCTCCAGGAAAGGCCTCCCGGCCGTAGGGAGGATGGCTAGAACATGCTCTGATGACAAGGGTCCAGGCAGGGAAATGAGGAGCAGGCCTCCTGGCCTTACTGGTGTTGCGATTCCAAGCTGCCTATTGTGATGAGAGCTGAGCTCTTCACCGACCTGAGCTTTGGGAGAAGACCCCCAGCCTTAGTGCCCATGCTGCCCCCCGCCAGGGGGACGTGGTGTGAATTCTGGCCATGTTGATCCTTGTGGGATCTTCAGTGAGTTATTTGACATCACTGAAACTTAGTGTCTCCAGTAAGACGAGCACATACTAGCAATGACAGCAGGAATAAGAATGTTCCTATGAGTTACCCATCTGTTGTACGCACTTGGGGTCAGGCCCTGTCTGTCGCCCCGTAGGTGACGTCACTCCCTTCTCCATCACTACAGCTCTGTGGGGCAATCACAGCATCACCCCCACCTGACAATGAGGACCCTGGCTCCAAGAGGCCAGCGGCCTGCCAGGATCACTTAGTCATGAGTCACTTGGCTTTGGGAAGGAGGAGCCGGATACATACACCAGAGGCTGGGGAGCACGAGCTCCAGGCTCCTTGCCCTTGCTCCCCTCAAGGGTTCCCCATGCCAGCCAGTCCCCAAGGAGGGCAACTTTGCCATCCCCCAGGGGGATACTAATGGCATCTAACAGGTAGGGGCTGGGGCACAGAGGTCAGTCCCCACAGCAGAGAAGTAAGTGGCCCCAGATGTCAGCAGTGCAGGGGTAGAGAAGTGCGCTTGTCTTTTCGCAGGCCTGGGCTCTGTGCCTGCTGTCCTCTTTCCTGCATGCTCGGGAAAGTGGTCCAAGGCAGGACCACCCTGGGGCTAGGGCAGCTGAGAAGGCTTTGGTGGACTGAAGCCAAACCCTCTGGGACATGAGCCCCCAGAGCTCCAGGCAATGCCTTTGAGGGCACTACAGAGACTTGAGTCATCTCTCATCTTTATCATCATGGTCACGACAGCGATAGGACAAGGAACATCAGTAGGTGTTGACTGTTAAGATCAGAAGTCCCTGCTCTTGGCTTTTCACTGCAGTTGTGCCCATTTTGCAGATGAGGAGCTGGGGACAGAGAAGGAACCTGTCCAAGAACGCAGAGCAGATAACGGATGAACAACTGTCTGATCCCACAGCTCTAGGCCCTCGTGCTGCCCAGGGGAGCCCCACCTGTCACCATCTGGTACCCTGGCGAGCTGCTGGACAGGCTTGGGGTCTGTGGGGATCCCTTGGGGACGGTGGCCTCAGGTCTCCTGGACTGAAGGAGGAAAGAGCATAAATAATTCGGCTCATTCAAGAGCAAACAGTGGAAATGTCAGAGAGTGGTGATGGCAACAGAACTCTTGGGGCAGGTCTTAATTG
>NW_011888978.1:1598859-1600847 GCF_000151845.1 Pteropus vampyrus | reverse complement strand
GATCCCAGATACCACAGGAAGCTGGGTGTGAGAATTTTTCTTAATTGACACAGGCATCGCTCTCAGCCTCTCTCTGTCACTTCTGAAGGACAGAACAAGTCTCGTCTGCTCTCTCGGAGGGGACCACAGCTCACACTCTGTGGTACATGGCAAGAACGTGGAATGGCAGGGCCTAGGGTGCCCCAGAAAGGGGCCCATCTGAGCACTGTATGGCCGCAGGAAGCCGGGGAGGAGGCCGGGTCTGGGCAGGTCCCATGGCTTAGACCTTCGTCCTGGGCCCCAGGCCTGCCCCGTGTGCTGGTGTCTTTGCCTGGACATCACTGTCTGTGAGGGGCCTTCAAGGCACAAGAGAAGGCTGGGTCAGCAATCAGGAGGTGGGGCCTGGGGTATAGGAGGCAGGAGCTCGTGGGTGTTTGTTTTGGGGGCTGCCACTAGGCTAAGCAAACCTGCTTCAGCCAGTTTTCTGTCCTTTTGAACCTCTGCTCCACCAACCTAACTTGGGTCCCAGGCCGGCCCTGGCAGGGGCAGGCAGAACACCTGGACTAATCAATCACTCCCAGCTGCACCCCAAGAAGTGGGAGAGGTCCCTCAAACAAAACTGCCCAGCTCTTCTTAAGCGAGCAAGCTGGGCCTGAAAAGGCCATCCCTCGACTGTGTCCCTGGGCGCTGCAGACCCCACACTTTCCCTTCAGGTTTTCAGTCCTTTCCTCATGCCTCCTGCATAGGCCCTGTTGCCAGAAACCTGCGTCCTCCCCACTTGCCAGCCCAGTCACCTCCCTTTCTTATCTCCTTCCATCTTGGGTCCTGACTCTGCTGACATTACACCGTCCATCTCAGTGGCCACCATCCCTCCCCACCGTCTCCACTCCCTTCTCATTGACCCAGAAAACTCTTTCTGAAATGCACATGGGCCCTGTGCCTGCCATGGGGCTCAAGGTTGAGGTCAGGTCGCAGAATGGCCCCAGGCCCCCACAGCCCCCTGAACGCTCCAGACCCAGAAAGGATGAGGCCCTTGTTTCCTCGTGCTCATCTGAGCTGGGCCAGGACCTTGAGAAGGTTGGGAGGTGAGCAGAGAAATAAGAAGTAAAAGCAGCTCCACATCTTGATGCCTGAATGCTGACATCATCCTCCTCCTCGACCTCTCAGGATGTCCCCCGTCCATCCGTCCAGGCTGTAGGCTCCCAGGGCCCGCTGCTCGGTGGCCATTTATTTCATACTCCCCAAGGCTAGTATGCCTGGTGCAGCCCCACCAAGCCCTTCTCTCTAACTCTCTCCTCCGAGTCTCTTCAGAATCCAAAATCTGGGAGGGGGTCCCAGATGGTTTCTGCTCTGAGCCCTGCAGCACAAACCCCCGTGGGCTGGAGAACATAAGTGGCAGGCTGCCTTCTTGGAATAGGCAAGGGAAAGACAAGGCAAGAACAAAACACAAATCGATATCTCAATAAATTATCCTGCCACAGCAGTGAGATCACTTTGGCTGCCGAGAGGCGCTGGAAACCTGGGCTGGACCTGGGGAGCCCAGCGTCTGGGAGGGAGGAGGGGCTGGCCAGTGTCGGTCCAGTCTGGAAGGATGTGAGGAGGGGCTGTCCTCCTGGGGACTTTTATACTAAGGATCTCAACCTGGTAGCCAGGGGAATGTGTTTTGTTTTGTGCATGCAACTTATTTTATTTTTAGCCAACATTTACTAGGAGGTAGGCTTCTTTGTAAAAGCCAGATTTAAAGATTGGCCCAAGAAATCCAGTCTGTTCTTGTGTGCCAGCAGTAGGGGGCGCTGTCATTGCCCCCTCGGGTGGGCACGAGCTCCTTGATTTGCTACAGTCCTCGCCACTCCCTATCGCCCCCGCTTTCTTGACCATCATAGAACATATTGCTCTGTCCTCACCCCTTCTAAACTGGCCAAATCAAAGAATTATTTTTCTTTCGACCAGCCTGCCTCACTGATTTATATTGCCCACCTTGGCCCTGAAGGCATTTGGATTTACAACAT
>NW_011888978.1:1593890-1597529 GCF_000151845.1 Pteropus vampyrus | reverse complement strand
GAGGGTGGGCAGAGCCATCATGGAGAATAACCTGATATTTGGGCTGAGAGACACAGCCTTGGAGGAGACAAAACCCCTTTCTCTTGAGGGGACCTAGCAAGGCTGCTGAGCTGGACCCCAGGCCTTACGGAGGAGAGAGGGTGGCACTCTAGGGGGCTCTGCAGCCTATGTGAAGTGGTCAGCGGCCTTTGTGATGATCCTCTGATTTGGACTTGGGCTGGCAATCTCAAGTTCAATGGGGTATAACCACAAGACCCCAAACTCTAGCATCTAATCCAATCCACCCATAAGAGTCCCTTCCTTCTCATTCCACCTGAAGCTCATTCCCTAGAAAGGAGATCCTTTCTCTTGGTCCCTCCTTCAGACCTGTGACTTCTCAAGCTATGACCTCTGGAAGTAGCTACCACCCGCCTGACCTGGAGGGGTCTGGCTTGGGCGTGATGCAGATGCCTTTCCCCTCCTCAGCCTCTCTCACATCAGCCTGGTGGGCGAGGTCATGCTGAGAAACAAACAACCTCCACGTCCCAGCAGCTCACAACAAAAATTTATTTCCTGCTCATGCTATGTGTTCCACATGAGTTGGCAGAGGACTCTGGTCTCTGGGTGTCACTCAGAGCCTGGGTGGCAGAGCAGCCATCATCTCAACATTGTTGGTTCGCCTGCCAGAGAGGAGAAATTTCTGGGGGGGTGTTTCATGGGGGCAAGTAAATGCTCCAACCAAGAAGAGACACATCACTTTGGTTCACAGCTTGTTGGCCAGAGCTGGTATGTGCTTCCTTCAATCACGGTGGTGGGACAGGGGCAAGAAGTATGCCTCCTTTCCCTTTCTCCAGCTTTTGCTGGGCTATCCTCTCTGTGCCTGTGTCTAACAGGTCATGATCACCAGACCCCTCACTCCAGTCTATGACTTACTTCATTAGGACTCAATCTATTTTTTTTTTTTATAACAATTAATCTTATCTCCCAGCGGCAGTTGGCTCTGTGCTTGCGACTTGGGACTGGTCTGCCATTGTGTAGATCACGGGCTGGGATAACACACAAGATTCCTGGAAATGACCAGTCCTCCCTGGCCTTGAATCATTCTCCTTCCTTGTGGGACATCCTGGCTTACTAACAATATCCTAGACCTACTCTTTGCTGCTTATTCACACAAAGAGAGATGTTTGGCTATGCTTGATGGATAGATTTATGGGAGAAAAGAAACAACGCTTACACACGTCTACCAAGAAATGTGTATCCCTGCTTAAAGAGGTGTGTCTTTAAAGAGGAAAAGATGGTGCCCAGGACTCTTCCCTCAGTGAGAACCGCGTTAGTGGTGGGAATATGTGGTGGAAGTTGAAACTGAAGTGCCCGGTGTGAAGAGTGAGAGAGAAAGGGATGTGCGCCACTTGCAGGAGCCTTCCTTTTGAGATGCTTCGTGCATGTTTTATTTAGGGAGGCAGTTTAGAGCAAGGGGCTGAATATAGACTTTGGTTTCAGGTTTCCTGGGTTCAGATCTCTACTCTGCTCTCTAGCCGTGTGACCTAGGAGGCTTTACTTGGCTTCTCCCAGCCTCAGTTTCCCTCCTCTCAGCGTGGTTGTGAGGCCTGAATGCCAGCACCACAGAGCAGAGCATGGCCAGCCTCGGCTATCAGTTGTGTCACCATACGAAGTGGTGTACGACTGGTCCTCTCCATGGCTCCTGAGGGGTCAGCTCTACGCTCCTGTGCTTTTTGTGGTCCCCTTGCTGTTTCTGCTGGAGTTTTTTTCCCTGTTGTGTTGTTTTCTGAATATTTCTTCAAACAGGATGAAAACATAGAGTTCTCTCCATTTCTCTGGGCTCACAAGCCATGTTGGGATTTATTTGTGCATTGCCTGAACTGAGAGCTCTTTGGGGTGAGGCCTATGTGGCATTTGCCTCCTGTCCAGTGCCTGACAAAACACGGGGATCCCTGAAAATGGGATGGGCTGAATGGGTTATTAGAGGCCTTAGATGACCTCAGAGCTTTGCTTCCACATCTCACCTGAAAACTGTGCAGTGACTTTATGTATGACTGAAGAGCCAAGAATAGAGCCAAGTAGGAACCGGGTCTTGAGAGGGACTGGGGAGTGGCCTTCGTGCCACCTGGGCTAGATCTCTAGTGGATGGGCTGTGTCAACACACCAGGCTGCTCAACCTCCAGCTGGATGCTAACTCTTCGGTGTCTCTCCTGCCCCTGCAGTCCACGAGCCTTATCGAGA
This sequence comes from Pteropus vampyrus, assembly GCF_000151845.1. Lineage (NCBI taxonomy): Eukaryota > Metazoa > Chordata > Mammalia > Chiroptera > Pteropodidae > Pteropus > Pteropus vampyrus. The sequence goes on along the minus strand of NW_011888978.1, from coordinate 1,595,309 downwards.
TTGGGAACCCCTCCCAGAGCCTGGAGAATGTCTGCCGCTGGGCCTACCTCCAGCAGAAGCCAGACACAAGCCATGACGAATACCATGATCACGCTATCTTCCTCACACGGCAGGACTTTGGGCCTTCGGGGATGCAAGGTGAGCCTCACCCCTGATGGGTTTGGAGAGGCAGGTCCTGGCAGCCTTGGCCCCAGCCAGGGAAGAGTGTCAGGCTGGGGTCCGTGCCAGTCACCCCTGGCTCTCAAAAACCACCAGGGCCTCTGCTATTTCCCAGAGGAAGCCAAATCCTCTGGGGAAATAGTGAAGATCAGAAGGTTAGTGAAGATCAGGTGGTTAAAATGGGCAGAGTCTGGGGCTGGCAGCCCAGGAACCAGATAGGACCTGAGGCTGGGTTTCAGAATTGTTTGTTGTCCCCGGTGTTTAAAATACAAATTTGAATAAGTTTTCAACCATCGACAGTTTAGAGATTTCACATAAAAATTTAAACTATGTAAAACTGACAGATCTAAAAGAAAAGTTAACAAGTCTACAATCATGGTTGAATATTTTAATGTATTTTTCTTAGTAATGGAAAGAACAACAGATAAGAAAATCAGTAAGGAAACAAAAGATTTGAATTAAACAACCGGACCTAATTGGTATATATAGGATACTACACCAGACGACTTGAGAATGCCCAGTCTTTAAGAGTTCACATGAAAATAGACCCAGATAGGCTATGCTGGGTCATAGGAAAATCTCAACAAAGCATAAAAGATCAAAACCACACAGAATATATTCCTTGACCATGACCAAACTGGAAAAGAAAGATAACTTGAAAAATTATGAATTTCTAGAAATTAAACAATATACTCATAAATAATCCACGGTTCAAAGAAGAAATAACAGTAGAAATTGAAGATTTTTTAAACTGAATGATGACAATATGACATATCAAAACTTGTAGATAGAGCTAACACAATGATTAGATTAGTGTTTATAGGCTTAAGAGCATTTATTTTTTAAAAAAAGACTGAAAAATCAATCATAGAAACATCTATCTCAACAAATTTGATAAAGAACAACACTAAATTCAACAAAAAATGAAAGAAGGAAATTATAAAGGTAAGTTAAAATGAAAAACAATAATACAATAGAGAAAATAATTTGGGTTTCAAATTTGCTTTGATTTATTTAAAATCAAAACATAGATTAAAACAGAATAGCCCTGAACAATACTAATTTTAAACAGGAAAGAAAGAAAATACAAATTTACTAAAATCATGAATGTAAAAGGGACATCATTACAAATTTTATTTAAAAAAGATAATAAGATTTTATCTTATTTTGAACAGCTTTGTGTCAATAAATTTTCCAGTTTAGTGAAAGATAAAAATTCCTTGAAAAATGAAATCTGAGAAAAAATAGAAAATCTGAATG
>NW_011888978.1:1584366-1591251 GCF_000151845.1 Pteropus vampyrus | reverse complement strand
GAACATGAATGATACGTAAATATCAGAAAAGGTGCTGAAGCTCAGTAGACATTGGAGAAATGCAATCAAAACCACAATTGGAAACCATGACACACCTAATAGAATGGTTACAAAAAACAAGACTGAAAATCCCACATCTGGGTGAGGATAGGAATATGCAATTCTCATCTTCCTCTGATAGGAAGAGAAATCGGTGCAACTTCTTTGGAAAACTGGTCAGCAGCATCCATTAACACTGAGCAAAAACTCACCCAGCAGTAGCACACCTAGACGGCACCCCCAGAAATGCAGGCACATGTCACTAAAAGATTGTGCAGGGATGTTCGAAGAAGCATTACTTATAACTAACTCTTAAACATGGAATAACTTAAATCCATCAAATCCAGGAGAGCGGATAAAGAAACTATGATAATAATCATATAATAACCAGAACTGCAGCCACACACCACATCATGGATGAGTCTCACACATAGAATGCTGAGCGACAAGCCAGACAGAGAAGATTATATACTTAGGATTCCATTTACTCCAACTTTGAAAGTGGGCAAACCTAATCTGTGCTGTTAAAAGTCAGGGTAGTAGGGAGGAGGGGCGAGTCACAAGCAGAGGCTTCTAGAGTGCAGGGAAAGTTTTATTTCTTGACCAGGGAGGTGCCCACCCAGTTGTGATCACTTTGTGATAATTCATTAGTTATGTCCTTATGGACATACTTCAAAAGAAAGGGCAATCTGTACAAAAATATTTATTCAGAAACGTGGACCTATTTCACCCACTGCATCCTCCATGGGTAGTCATTTTTGTTAGTTTCTGGTTGATCATTCCAGTAATTCCTTTTATAAACATATGCATATTTATATGACACAGGTGCTTACTCTTACCCCCAACCCCCACCTTCTTCCCTGGAACATTACATGCTGCTCTGCAGCTTCCTCTACCCTCTTAGCTGGCTCTCTCTGCTGACCACCTGCTCATATTTGCCTAAAGAGGGAGACTTCTCAAGTGATACTGGTCAGGATAAGAAAATTAGTTTCTGTCAATAAACCATCACTGGCACTAGAGTGACTCCCTTTGCCACACTAATCAGCACCACAATGGGACGTGGGTGGGAACAGAGAATGTGATTTCAGTCCCACTGAGCACAGAGCAAGGCTTCTAGTTGGTGTCAGTGCCCTTTCCAGTCCTACTGCAGATAGCCAGCTGACAAATAGAGCACTGTTGGCTGTGTTGTCCCCATGGAAGCTCTAATGGGAGCAGTACTATTCCAGAGGAGGGGAAACTGATGCAACAGTTTAATTAAGTAAACTCTTCCTTCATCTAAAAATATGAAAGGACAGCCAAGGATTACCAGACATTAAAAAAAATTATGACATGAAAAAGATGGACCAAGATGGAAAACACAATTAGAAAACCGACTCCAGAAGAAACAGAGATAATTTAGAAAATAGAAAAGAACTTTTTAAATAGTAATATTCCCAGAATGTTTGGGAAAATACATTTATGAACCCAGGAACAGGTTGCTAGGAAGAATGAGAGAACAAGAAAGAGTTTTTATGAAATTAAAGATATGATGCATAAAATAGAAAGTTCAAAAGCTGAAGTAAAGAGTCAAGGGCATTCAAAAAGATTAAAATATGAGAGAAAAGTTAGGAGATACAGACAATTCAGGAGGTATGATATGTATCTAATAAGATTTGCACAAAGGGAGAACAACAACAAAATAAGAGGGAAGGATATTGAGAGAACTGATAAAAATACTTTTTGAAATCTTCAGATCATAAAGGCCTATATAACGCTGAATAGGGTAAATGAGAAATACTTGCAAAGGCACATACTCATCTGCAAGCTTCACATTCAGAGGACAAAGAGAAGATCTCAAAGTTCTGCTCTGACGCAGTGACTCAAGAACAATCATTTCAGCATCCACAGAGCAAAATATACTTGAAGATACAGATTTTCTTGTTTATTCCAGAGGGAAAAGACAATTGTTAGATTACTATACTTGTACACGCAAGTCTAAAACCAGCACACCCATCACACTTTCTTCCCTTCTCTGTTTTTGCTTTAAACAAACTGCCTTGGGATCTGCCTGTGGGGTCTCAGGGGAGCAAGGCGAGGTCAGGCTTCCCAGTGTTGAGGACCCTTACTTTGCGGGCCTCTAGGACCCTCGGGTGTCTGTGGCACACACAACTCTGTACACACTTCTTCATCATGTCCGGGTCCAAATGGCAGGCCACATTCCCTGGTTGTGCTCAGTTTTAGGTGGGGTCTCAGTGTCAGGCCCCAAACACCCCCCACCCCTCCTCCCCAGCCCCGACTCCTGTCAGTGGGAATGTGTTGGTCCTCTAGGCTTCTCTGGGACATCTAAGGAAAACTAGTGACCAGGCTCTGCCCAACAGGGGCACAGTCTTCCATAGGCCAGCCTTGAAGGCCTTCACGTCCTCTGGCTGGGCTGTCCCGGGTCCCTCAGGCCTGCCCTTGCTCCCTGTTGGCCTCCGCTTCCCAGGGCGGCACAGGGTAACTGCATTGGCAAAATGCAGCAAGTCCCTCGTTATCAGCTGTGAAGTCAGAGCCACTTGGCTGGGGGTGGGGGTGGCTGGAGGGTCACTGTGCATCCATGTCAGGGTTATGCCTACTGCCACTGCCACTTTTTGCCCTCACTCCCCCTCTGGAGGAGGGGGAACCTTCAGTACGAATGTGGCTCAGTCTTCTCAGCCAGAGCACAGGATTGGCGAGCCAAGGACTCTGTGGGCCTCATCATCCATGCTCGGTGCCCTCAGTCCACTCAGCTTGTCCCCTCTGTGTGGCCAGCAGGGCAAGGCAGCATGCTGGCTGTCCCTGCTCACTCTGCTGGGGAGCCCACCTTCACTGCAGCCCCCTACGCCCTCTGGAAATGGGTCTGGCTGGGGTCTTATAGTGAAGACCTTCTTGTGGTGGACTTGGGGTGTGATGCCAGGCAGACCAGGGGCCAGAAGGTCACTCAGCCAGGCAGGAAGGGGGGATGTGGCATGAAAGAGAATGGCAGGTGGGAGGCTGCTGAGGTGGCAGAGTCCTCCCAGGTAAGACCTGGGCTTGGGCAACAGACCCCAGCTGCAGGGTGGACACTGATGGGTAGGGCTGAGGCCTGCTGCCAGGGGAAGAGTCTCCTGAGCTGTACCAGCCAGGGGCAGTTGACTGCTCATTGGCCCAGTGGACGGCGGAGGGCATTGGGTCTAGGGTCCCCTTTTTTGGTTCGGGCTCTGGGTCTGGGAGCTGGAGCCACCCCTTGTCTCCTCCTAGGCTATGCTCCTGTCACTGGGATGTGCCACCCTGTCCGCAGTTGTACCCTGAACCACGAGGATGGCTTCTCCTCAGCGTTTGTGGTGGCCCATGAAACCGGCCATGTGTAAGTGGCCTCACCGTCCGGTTGTTTGGAGCCCAAGGGGCCCTGCTGCTCCTCTGTGCCCTGAGAGGGACACACCCCACATGAAAAGTACTGGATGGGATGTCCTGTTCTCCCAGCACTATACACCAGGCCCGGGGGCCACTTCCTATTGAGGGAACGTTTCAAAGGAAGAGCTGAGTGGGTGTGGTAATGCCATCAAGGCCCAGGTGGGTCCCTGCCCCATTTTACAGGTGAATAACTGAGGACCCAAGGGAGGCTTATCCAGGAACGGCAAGTGAGGTGGGGTGTGTGTGCCCCAGGCACCCCTGGATCTTGGGGCTGGTTGTGCATGGTGGGCGCCTTCACAGTCTGTTGGGTTTGTGTGGGCGTGTGTGGAGGGGGTGCCTGAACAGCTGGGCTTTGATGCCTCTGCCTCACTGCATCCTCACACCACACCGCCCTGCCTTGGGGACAGCATGCTGACGGGGCTGCTGCTGGATGCCATCTCCCCAGCGAGCCCCAAGCTGTAAGACTCTGGCTGGTGGAGAATCGATACTACCAGGCTCAGGGCAGACCAGACAAACAGAGGTCCAAGGGCCCAGCAGAGGGAGGTTAAAGGGCCCTCCTGGCATTTGGGTGGGGTGCAGCTAACAGGTCAGTGTGGCCAGGGGGGTTCCAGTGAGGCTGCTTGGCTCCCACACAGGCTGGGCATGGAACATGACGGGCAGGGCAACCGCTGTGGTGACGAGGTACGGCTGGGCAGCATCATGGCGCCCCTGGTGCAGGCAGCCTTCCACCGATTCCACTGGTCCCGCTGCAGCCAGCAGGAGCTGAGCCGCTACCTGCAGTGAGTGCCACCCTGTGTCCCTGAGGGTGACCGGCAGCCCCGGGCTCAGCTGTGGGAGGGTGCATGTCCCCGTGTGCTGGGCCCAGCGGAGCCCCCAGACTTCGAGTCCTCCAATCTCAGGCGCAGGGGAGAAAGAGGGAAAAGGCAGTGCAGGTTTCTGTGGAGGGGGGAGTGTCCCACTGTTGGGGTCACCTTTAATGGACACCTGGGATCTAGGTAAGTGAAGTCCTGGGTAACTAACACCAAGGAACAGAGACGCATCAGGGAAACTGAGGCAGCACAGCTGAGAGCTAGGATTTGCAGACAGGCCTACCACCATGGCTCCAGAAGGGGCCTCGTCTGCCTCACGGGTTGGATGGCCAGTCCGCTGAAGGCAGCTGGCAGCCTCCACGTGTCCCCTCACAGCTCCTATGACTGCCTGAGGGATGACCCATTTGCCCACGACTGGCCAGCGCTGCCCCAGCTCCCCGGGCTGCACTACCCCATGAACGAGCAGTGCCGCTTCGACTTTGGCCTGGGCTACATGATGTGCACCGCGGTGAGTGTCAGGGGAGCCTGCACCTCTGGGGCTTAGTGGGACAGGCTTCTCAAATGGCGGTATCTCCCTCCTCACCCACCACCCCTCGTCCTGTCACACCCTGGGCACGCTCAGCCAGTCCAGACTTGGTCCTGTGCAGAGAGCACAGCACTGACAAGGCCTGTGATCCGGGGATCAGCAGGGGATGGTGAGGGATCTGGTGAGGCCCCCGGGGTGGCCTGTAGAGCTCAGGATAGCTTCCCTAGGAAGAAGCCAGGCGTGAAGGCTGAGGGGGAGGGTCTCCAGGAGCAGGAGTCACAGTGCGAAGGTCTAGAGGTGAGGGGACATAGCATGCAAAGGAGCAACCAGTTGTCCCCTAGGGTTGAGTGCCAGGACAGGGCAGTCAGCAGGAACTGGTCATCAAAACTGAGTGTCTCTGCTGCTCGAGGCCCACGCTGTGTGAAGCAGTGTAGCAAGAGCTCTAGTGCCTGGTCGTGTCTGACCCAGTACTCATCTCACCTGCATGTAGGAAGTAAGCAAAGCACTCCCATTTTACAGATGAGGAAACTGAGGCCCAGATTGGCTAGGTAAACTGCTTAAGGCCACATCGGGCATGATGCAGGCATGACAGCTTAAAGGACGTGGTGGGTGGTGGGGAGCTCCGGAAAGGTCTGAAGAGCAGTGGCGTGGCCAGGTCTGTATCTCTCAGGGACGTCCTGGAGGAAGGGCCAGACAGTTCAGGAAAGAGATAACATGAGGTCCAGAGGACCGAGGCCGCGGCTGGAGCAAGGGCAGGGCCTGCTGGAGCAGAGGGGAAAGCTTTAGGAGAGAGTTGAGAGGTGGACTTTACAGCAGGGGAACAGTGGGTGACCTTAGGGCCCTGTAGTGACAGCCCTTCCCTGTCACCAACCACTCCTGCCTGGACCAAAGGGATGCTCACCCTGCCCTTGTGCCAGACACACTGGCTTCCAGCTGATCTGTCCAACAGGCTCCACGAGGGGTGCAGCCACCAGCGGCGGGAGGCTGGAGAGGCCCAGTAGCCCACAGGGACTAGAAGTAGCAGTTGTACCCTCAAGGTTCCATGGCCCTGGAGTCACATGGAGCTCAGGGCACCCACTGGCCACACAGGCCTGTCACAGACAGCCACGTTGTGCCTGGTTCTACAGTAGAAGTGCGAGGGAAGTGCCCTGGCTAGCGGCTGGTGCTCTCTTCCAGTTCCGGACCTTTGACCCCTGCAAGCAGCTGTGGTGCAGCCACCCTGACAACCCCTACTTTTGCAAGACCAAGAAGGGCCCCCCTCTGGATGGAACCATGTGTGCACCTGGCAAGGTGAGTTGGGGCAGAGGGCAGGGCCTGTGACACTCAGATCTCCAGGGACAGTCCCTTCAGCACCTGTAGGCTAAGGCCAGGGAGCTCCTCAGGGCCCATGCAGCCTTCTCCTACCTCCTTTTTAACACCCCCCCCCACACACACACACACAAAGACACAGCACACTCAGCTTCCCCCATTGTGCTTCTCACGCAAAATTCCTTCTGTTTGAGCAAACTTGATGTCTCAGAGCTCCTCACTGTGCTTCGACACCCCCACTTCAGAAACTCCCTCCTCTGAGGAGCAGTTTCTGGGTTCCCTGCATATTATGAGCGACTGGGTCACTCCACCTTAAGGCCAGCATTGAGGTCTGACGGTTGCTGGGTCCCCAGGCCCAGCATCAGGCTTAGCCTCTTCACCTGCAGAACCTTGGTGTTTGCTGGGCTGACTTGTGCCTGAAGTTCTCACCAGCACCGGTCATCCACCCAGGCCCACCTGCTACTCTCCAGCAAATCTGCACCAAAAAACCCATCTTTCTCCAGTCCTTCCTGCCTAACTCTGGGCCTGATTCTCATTGGCTCAGATAAAGCTTCACGCCCACTCCTTGGCCAATCACTTGCTAGGGGGCTGGTTTATGCAGACGAGCCTAAGCCTGGGTCCCAGACCGCCAGGGCCCTGCCCTAGAAAATACTGCTGACAGCCTGAGGGAAGGGGTGGGGATCTGAGGTTCCTCCAAGTGGATCTTAAAATCTGCTTAATTTTATTTTGTTCCTGGTGATGCTTCTTAAAGCTGCAGATTTCCAGGCCCTCCCCTGAAGATTTTGTTTTGGCATAAGAATCAGGAATTGTTTT
>NW_011888978.1:1577878-1583397 GCF_000151845.1 Pteropus vampyrus | reverse complement strand
GGAACCCACTGACCTGGCCATGGCCCCTCACTCTTTTCGATGGTAGAACCCTTTGTTAATTTAGCCTAGTAAATAAAATTGCCATTTCTGTATTAAAAGATAGAGTTGTACTGATTGAGGGGGCAGAGCTGGAACTCAGCTTAGCCTGCCCCGGTCCACAAGAGCACAGGCTGAAAACTGTCCTGAATCAGGGATTCTTGGTATGGGAAGGGGGGTGGGGTGGGGTGGGGTGGCAGTGGAGGGACAAAGGGAGAGAGGAGGAGGGAGGGCTCCTCTTCTGGGCCTATCGGAATCTTCCATCTGTGTGCATTTGTAAGTTTTGATACCTACTTACCATGGCAGTGTAATTTTGTTTGAAAGATCATTATCTCTTACTTCTCCTTTTCCAGCCAAAAAAGCCACAGGGGCCAGGAGAGAGGGGGAGCTGGGAGGGAGCAGGGAGTAAAGTCTGGCCAGGTTGGAGAAGCAGCAGATCATCTTGGGCTGGCCATTGACCTTGACCTTGGCTTGACCTTGGCCATTCCTCTCTTCCTCTTTGTCCCTGGGTCCCCCAGTAGAGTCACAGCCTGGTATCCTCATTGTCACACTCCCCAGTGGGCCATTCCAAGCACATTTTCCATCTTGGCCTCCACTGCCACATCACATTCCTGTCACACACAGTTCTGTGTGTCCAAAATTTCCAAGGGACAGAGCACTCTGTGTCTGCCTTCTCTACATAAGATGACCTTATGTAGAAGGAGCAGGATGACAGATGAGCCTTTTAGCTCATGGCTCACTCACCGTGGGGCCGGTAGGCAGGGGATGCCAGCAGCACCTTTGGGTTCAGAACCCTGTGTCTTGGCAAGATGAGGCAGACAGGACTAGGGTACTTAGGGCCAGGGCATGTGTGACTTTCTCATGGAACCCAGTTTTGGGTGGGTGGCTGAGAAGAGATAGATGACGTGTCGCCCTTGGACAAAGAAGCGCACAATGGACCTTAGGCTGAGGAAGCTCCACGTCCCTCAACTCCATATCTATCCATCCATTTATTCATTCATTCACTCATTCATTCTATGTGTCAGGCCTGCTCCACCTCCATTGGACCTGCTGTCTGTGCCTGTGGGGGTTGGCCATGAATGTGAGGAGACAGCAGTGACATGTGGCAAGGAGAAGGATGGGGAGTGGCCTCTCGGGGAGCTCAGAGGACTCCTGATGGAGAGAAGTGGGAGCAGCACTCCAAGTGGGGGTCTGCACTAGGTGGGGGCATGGTGAGGATGGTGAAGAGAGGAGTGTTTCAAAATTAGTGTATTTATAGGATTAATATTAATTCAAGTAGAATGAAGCCAACAGATTGAGAATGATTGCCATTGAAAAGAAAATTTGTTTCTCACATATCCTAAAAGGAGTGTCCCGCCCCTACTCCCTGTCACATCACGGTGGGGGGAGGGGGACGGACACCAGGAAGCGTCAGGGTAAGTCAAGAGGCAGAGACCACTGATGGTGGGGGAGATGGAAGGATTGAGCGGACTGAGATGGTGCTTCCTGTGTTGGCTCGGTGTCCTGCCCTGTCCAGGGTGCTGGAGATGTGGCTCAGAGTTGCTCTCTGAGGGGTATGTCCTGTACACAGCTTTACTCAGATACCCGAGAGGCAGGGCCAGGTCACTGCAGGCAGGGCTGGTGGGCTTGCCTTGCCCTTCCTGCCTGAGGCAGGTCAGGATAGTGGGCGGGGTGTAGGCCCAGCAGGTCCAAGGTTGGCTCTTTCTCGGTGTGTGTTGGTGGGATAAGTCCTCTTTGTACTCTCTCATTCACAGAGAGTGTTTTGGGGAAGAAACACCAACCTTAAGTTTTCATGAACTTCCTAGAAAGACTGTTTCAGAGATGCGTGGCTGGTGCAACAGCCCCAGATTGCCCCTGTGTCGTGCTCGTGTTTCCTGCATAACTGAGAACTGGCAGGCAGGAATAGTGGCAGGGACAACCCAGGGTCTGGGCACAAGAAGTCAAGCACTGGGTCCTTCCTTCCTCACTGTGTGACCCTGAGCCATCCTTTCCTCCTCAGGCAAGTCACCTAAGTGACCAATTGCTGATCTTCATATCCCAGGCTCCTGGCCTATGTTATCCACTGGGGACATGCTGGTGGGTGGGGGACAGACACTCAGGACCTCAGCAGATCAGAAATGCTAAATGTGTACTTCCTGGAACAGAACGGTCTGCCTCTTAGGCTTCCTGGTCCACCAGGCCCTGGGTGAATTGGTGCTGTCTGCAGCACTTGGCCCATGAGGTGGCCTGGTCAAGTTTATCCCAGGGTTCCATGATGGGCTCCATCATGTGCCTTTGTGCTTTGAAATATCAAAGTCTCTCTACTGGATGAAATATTTGAAAGCATTTAAACATATGCTATGTGGCATTTAAATAATATTAAACATGTTTCTTTTATAATAATGCTGAAGTATCAAAGTATGAAGTTGTGCATTCAGGGTAACTGCATGCTATTAAACTCTCATGGTCATCCAGGAGGAAATAAACCAAAATGTTAGAGGAACGGCTTCTGTGTGGTGGGGTTAGGGTGTCGGGGAAGGATGTGGGGCTCAGGATGGTTCCTGGGCAGACACATGCACGAAGGGAGAGAGGAAAGAGGTCATAGTCTGTTCAGTGCCTGGTGTAGATGGCAGTGAAAGGTGACCCAGTCATACAGGGTCTTTGATGCCCAGCCGAGGGTTAGTCTTCATCTTTCTGCGGGGGAGCCCACAGAAGGTTTGAGAGAGAGCAGGGCTGGCTTTCCTGTGAAGCTTATGGTGTGTCAGCTCACCTTCACTTGCCTGGGTCCCTTTCAAGGCCCTGGGCGGGGCCTCACAATATGTTCACATGGTCGTATGTTTTCTTAAATTTTATAAAAGTAAGATATGTTAAGTGTAATCCATTAAGATCACTTTTATTTTCACTCTACCTTCTCCTCTGATACATTTCTGGTGTTGGCTGGCATGAGAGTGGCTATGGGTGCCTTGTGGCTTTTAGCTAAGAAGAAATTGGACTCGGGATATATTTATTGGCTTATTTATATGGTTCTCAGTATCTCTCGTGTGTAGTTAAATTATTGTATCTGTCCAGGCATAAGAATAACTTCCAGAAAAACTTCTACTGCCACTGTCAACTCGCCCATGGCCGTAGCAAGAGGGTGTGCTATGTGCAGCCCACTCTCCTGAACCCAGTGGGGGAAAAGGTACCTCTTGATACCCGAGGTCATGACTGCTTCTATAGTTTGCAATAGTTTATGGTTTTTTTTTTTTGAGGGAGGAGTTGTCTTGCTGATGGGACACTTTAAACACAGACTGACTTGAATATTTCTTTAGAAAGGCCAAGTGTAACAAACTGGTCTGCTCGTCTGAAAGCCGCTCAAACCTTCAAACATACATATTACAAAAAATAAGGGAAACCTGAATGCAAATGGGATACAAAAAGTTTATTCAAAATATTGATAAAGCTTTCCCAACCAGTTTAACTGCAATTTTGAAGGTCATTTTGGAATGCTTCCATAAAATAATGGAGAAACTACAGACTTCTGATCTGGCTATAACTTTCTTTTATCATTTCTGAATTTACTTATTAATGAAAATTCATATAAAAATGAATGGAAGATAAATACGAGTTTTAAAAATGAGCTTAGAAATTGATAGAAATAACTTTGACTTCAAAAATATAATTGTAACCAAAAAAAAAAAAGAAAAAGGTTCAGATCAAACCAGAAGCAGCCATTCATTAGGAGGAAGAGAAGTGTCAACGAGATGTAACAGACTCTTGAAACACTTGACAACCCAATTAACGATGAGGGCTGACTCTAATGAACACATTGGAAAGCGTTTAAACTTCTTTCTGATTAGACTGAAATGCTGACAACACCAAACACACCGTGAAGCTCAGAGTATTACCCCGACGTAAGGGTGTCCGTCCGGCAGCAACAATAGCCAAGTACTACTGATTTAAAGAGCATTTAAAATCAGGATCCAACCAAGAAAATATGAAATGCTGTAAAATCCACATCAGTAAGCAGAATAGATAGTAGTTTCTCCAAATTTGATCATCCTAAATGCTCACATGACATCACTAGTAACTTCTCTACATTATCAATAATAAAGAAAAAATTTCTCTCAACATGCTAGAGCAGAGGCTGGCAAGCTATAGCCCCCGGGCCAATCCCACCTGCCACCTCTTTCTCCCTCCTAACAGCTTTAGGAAGCTGTGATTCATGTTTAATTTCACCCATTTAAAGTGTGCAATTCAATGGTTTTTGATATATTCACAAATTTGTACAACCATCATGACAATCAAAATTTAGAACCTCTTTGTCACTCCAAAAAGAAGTCCCATACCCATTAGCGGTCACTCCAATTCATCCATCCCTCCTTCCAGCTCTCAGTTCTAGGCCATCATTAATCTACTTTCCATCTCCATAGATTTGTCTCTTCTGGGCATTTCATATAAATGGAATACTGTACAATATGTGTCATCCTGTGACTGGCTTAATTCGGTTAACATAATGTTTTCACAGTTCATCCATGTTGCAGCATGTATCAGTGCTTTATTCCTTTTTATTGCTGGATAATAATAATTGTATGGATATACTGTGTTTTAATTATCCATTTATTAGCTGATGGATATTTGAATTGTTTCCACTTTTCAGCTCTTACGAGAAATTCTGCTATGAACATTTGTGTACAAGTTATTGCATGGGTGTGTCATTTCTCATGGGTATATACCTAGGAGTGAAATTGTCAGATCTGATGGTAACCGTGTTTAACATTTTGAGAAAATACCTGACTTTTTCCCAAAGCAGCTGCACCTTTTTACATTCCGACTAGCAATCTACGAGGGTTTGGTTTTCTCCACATCCTCCCCAAGGCTCATTGTCTGTGTTTTTATTATAACCATACCAGTGGATGTGAAGTGTTATCTCATTGTGGTTTTGATTTGCATTTTCCTAGTGACCTATGATGTCAAGCATCTTTTCATGAGCTTAATGGCAATTTGGATATATCTTTTTTAGATAAATGTCTGTTTATATTCTTTGCTTATTTTTGCATGATTTATCTTTTTATTGTTGAATAAGAGTTCTTTCTACACAAGAACAAGTATACAGGTGCCTTATGAGGCTTGTCAGATGTGTGGCTTGCAAATATTTTTTCCTGTTCTGTGAGTTGTCTTTTCACTTTTGTGATATTGTTTGATGCACAAAAGTTTTTCATTCTGGTAAAGCCCAGTCTCAATATTATTTTTTCGTTTCCAAAGCTTTTGGTGTTGTCTCTAAGAAACCACTGCCATTAGGTCAAGAAGATGTGTTCCTGTGTTTTATCCTAAGAGTTTAGCTCTTACATGTAGACCTTTGATCCATTTTCAGTAGTTATTGGGTGTGGTGTGAGGAAGGGGTCCAAGCTGATACTTTTGCACGTGGATATCCAGTTGTCCTTGCACCATTTGTTGAAGAGACTCGTCTTTTACAATTGAATTGTCTTAGCGCCTTTATCAAAAAGCATTTGACCATATGTAAC
>NW_011888978.1:1570331-1575853 GCF_000151845.1 Pteropus vampyrus | reverse complement strand
TGTTTTGACAATGCCTTTAGGCATGAATTTCCTTGTGCTCTGTCTAAACAAAGTCAGTTCCTTCAGGGAGAACTATGGAGCTCTCTGTTCTTCTTTTCCTCTTGGGAAGACCACTGTCCCACTGCACTGGAGCTAGGGATAGGGTGGCCCAATTCTCCCAGAGTGACACCAGATAGGTTACTGGATAGGGTGGTAACCCTGGTGTTCTTGGTTTGCCCCTTTCCGCATGGAACCTCTGCCCCACAAGCGAGCTGGGGAGGGGCTTTCGGGATCCAGTGTTCTTGGTCTGTCATACCTGGGGGACAGCCTCTACCCCGGGAGTGGGGCTGGGTGGGCAAAGGGAGCCCCAGTCCTATTGGCTGCCCTACCTGACATAGACTATAATGTAGAGCCGGGAGGTATGGAAGGTGCCAGTGGCCTGCCTCGCCCAGGGTGAAACTGTAGCCCCAGCCTGGGAGGTGAGGGTAGAGGGAGCTCCCTCTTCTAGGCAGCAAAGCTTCCATCACACTGAGTTGGGGAAGAGATGCAAGAGGATTGTGGCTCAAATGCCACAGACTTTCACTGTTCTTACCAAGATTTAGCAGATTTTCTTGAATAAATGTTTCTCCATTTATTGTATTGACCTTAGGACAATTTCCAGATACTTTAAATGGTTGTTTTTAAAAATGATTAAAAAACATCAGCTAAGTGGTTGGTTGTTTTACTGAGGAGAGAGTTCACCAAGCTCCTTACAACTCTATTCTTGAAGTTTCTATTTGCTGTTTGTTTTTACAAACAAAGTTTTATTGGAACACAGTCGTCTGAGTTTATTTATATGTTGTCTGTAGCCGCTTTCATGCTCCAATGACAGAGTTAAGTAGTGGCAACAGAGATCACTTAGCCTATGGAGTCTAAAATAGTTACTCTCTGGCGCTTACAGAAAAAGTTTGCTGTGGAATGACTGACTACATTATCTTTCTGTCTCTCTATGGAAAAAAACATTACAAAATTATTGTCATGTGAAGAGGGAATGAAAGAGTACACAATGAGAATTTCGGGAAAACTTGTGTCAGTCAATTATTTTGAAAAAAAATCATTGTTCTCCACTGTTGGTGGTTTGTGGTGTTGGTCAGTTTCTAGATTTTTAAATTGTTGTGATGTATTTTCTTATTCTAAATTGATATTCTATTTCATACCTAATTTAGTACTTTTAATTTTGCGATCTTCTTAAGATGGGCCTCCAAATTGTGTAAGCGTCCTCCCTGTAGGAGGAAGGGGAGCAGTGTGATTAGGTTCAAGTTGTAGACTGTGTCCCCTCCTCTCCAGTGTTCTACTTTCTATCTTAATGAATTTTTACCATGTTAACATGCTGCCTGAACTTTGTTTCCATATTTTCTTTAAATTGACTTTTCTATTTAAGCAAGTAGATCTGATATGTCTGTGGAATCACTAGCTTGATGTGCCACTTGCATCTTTTTTAGTGTTCCCTGTGTGACATGGTGTGGGGCAGGCTCTGGCTGTGGGGACAGAGTAGGCTGGACAGGAGCAGAAGATGGTGGGAGGCCAGGGCAGTGGTCGGGGGTGCTGGGTGGGCCGACACCTCATGAGGCCTCCCGAGGGGCTTGGAGATTCTAGGGGTGAGCAGGGCCCCCTCTCCCTTTGCCTCTAGGGCCTCGCGGACACTGCAGGATGAAGGGGAGGGGCATGCGAGTGGTGGGTCAAGGAAGTGAACTTCTGTCTTCCAGCACTGCTTTAAAGGGCACTGCATCTGGCTGACACCTGACATCCTCAAACGGGACGGCAACTGGGGTGCCTGGACACCCTTCGGCTCCTGCTCGCGCACCTGCGGCACAGGTGTTAAGTTCAGGACCCGCCAGTGCGACAACCCACAGTGAGTTGACCCTGACGTTTCCCAGCCCTCCTGGGTGGCAGCTGCTGTCCCAGAGGCCCCTCCCTATCCTGCAAGGCCCCTGTGGCTGCACAACAGTTCTAGAGAGGGTGCGCAGGCCCGCAGCCCCTCTTCGCCCTCCCTGGAAGGAAGCTGAGACTCAGAGAGGGAGGCTCATAGCCCAGACCACACAGCCTGCTGCAGGCAGAGCTGGCCCAGGAGACCTGGAAATTCAGTCCCCTGCACCTTCCTCTAGGCACTGGCTAAACAGAGAACAGAAATTGGGCATAAGGACGGGGAGGGCTCCCTTGGGCCCCAGGGAGCAACTATTTGCAGCCAGCCAAGGGGCAGGGGCAAGCGACATGTCACCTGTGGCCAGCTGCCTAGGGGAGAGACAGCCTGGAGAGGCTGCCTCCAAGCCCATCAGATTCTTACCATGCTCCCTCTCCTGCTTCCCAGGCATGTCCTCCCTACCCACTCTCTGTCCCTCTCTTCCCACCCCACCTTATAAATATCTCTCGGGTTTGTGTCCCCTTCTTTATTCATGCTCACGCCACTCCCCCTGCCTGAACCCTTGGCCTGGGCCTCACTCAGTGCAGTGCTCATAGAGAGGGGCAATGTGGAGCCAGAGGGCTTGAGCCCTGCCACCTTCTGTGGCTGGGGTGGGTCAGTGAGCCCTGGGCTTCAGGCAGCCTGCCCATAGGGTCATTGTGGGTACGGGTATAGTAACGTGAATGATGCTTGGCATGTGGGAAGAGATCCTCTCAGATGGCAGCTCACTGGATTTCCACCTGCCCATTACAGGCCCCTCAGCTGCCTGGAGACATGTGGCTTTTCTCTTTCTTTCTTTGGCTTGTCCAGTGTTTTTAAAGACTTTGATTTACATGAAAATATTTAAAATGTAGAATTTAATATAAAAAACCAAACCAGATTTCCAGCTTTCAAATTGGGTGTCATAACAATGCCAGGCCCACATACAGGCCCACATACAGCCATCTTCACGTACCTCCTCCACCCCCGGGACTTCTTAGATACTAGGGTTGGGGCCCTAAACCCTGGGCCTCAGTCCCCAGCTCATCCCCTTTCTGTGGGCCCTGCCATGTTCCCAGCAAAAATCGTACATGACTTTCTGTGCATCTGTGTTTTTCCAGGGGAACCGGTCTCTAGCTTCACATCTCAGAGGAGCCTGTGACCCCCAAATTTAAGCCCCACAGGTCTCCGGGACCTGTCCAGACTGTCTGGGAGGGAGCTGGAGGGGCTGAGCAATCACAGCTCTGGGAGGAAGGGTCAGGTCCACACTCGTCAGAAGGACCCATCTCAGCTGCCCCTTCCCGTGCTGAGGGAATGACTTGGGCCCAAGGTGCACAGTTGGGGAGCAGGTCTGGCCTGACTCTCCTGCCTGCTGTGGGCATCCAGGTCCTGACTCTTCCTGCTTGATGCCAGGCCCTGGGCTCTGGTGGACTCACCCTCTGGCCTGGTTCTTGGGGGAACTCATGTGGTCTCAGAGTGGGGAGAAGTCCATATTCTGTCCCTTCTCACCTGCGTACTCTAGGGATTTTTCTCCTCTTGCTGGCCCAGTCTCCTTGGTGGCAGCAGGAGACAGGGGCAGCAGCTGTGACAGGAGCAAAGCTATCAAGATAACCTATGAGCCTGTCTGTTCAGAAAGCCGTCAGTCCCAGAGAGTAGCCAACCCCTGCCCAGTGCCTCTGCATCAGTGACTGTCAGACAGCGTTGATACGGCCACACAGAGCTATGGCAACTGCTCGGCAATGCCAGCCTCATCCGCGTCAGCAGAAGACACGCAGCTGCAGTGACCCAAGCACTTCCCAGATCCCAGGCTCCATGCAGCCTTCTTGTCAGCACCCCATGGGCCACTCCTTTCATTTGTCCTCCAGGCAGTAACTGCCAGAACTCACACTGCCCCGTTTTAGGTGTACTCCCTGCGCTAGTCTGCAGCTTTTCCTGTGACATTGGGACAAGTGTGAGGACACCTCCGCATAGTCCCTAGTTGGACCCTGCTTGCAGGACAGAGTTCCCACCGTGTTCTAAGCTATCTCCACTCTTGTGATTGAGAAATTGCAAATGATCCAGTCTCTAGCTCCTCACCTGTTCTCCCTTCCCCACATTCTCCAGCTCCCACTCAATTTTGGGGTTATAAGGATTCCATTCCAATAAAGATGCCTGCTGCCTGGGCTGGCCAGGGGCTCTGGCGACAGCTGGCCCTTCCTGCTGTTTCCCCACCCACACCTGCTGCACGGATGTCCCGGGCTCCCCACTCCTACACCCAGGCCTGCTCCCACTACTAGTGACACCCTTGTTGGTGTTCTTATTCCCATTTGTGACCTGATGGCAACCTCAGAGTTGCCCTTTCTTCCAATCTCTCCTCAAACACTGAGACCTCTTGGTTCTTCCTCCTTTCTCGGATCATTACTTCCACGGAGTCCCGTGAGAGCACAGCAGGTGTAAGGGGACTCATGGAGGCCAGCTCCTTTTCACTTCTACTGTGCTGCAACGGTAGTCACTGCCACTTGTCAAGAACAAAGCATGGCTTTTGCTCAAGTCTCAGGTTCTGCTTGGCTCTGCCACACCTGGCAAGTGGTGACACTGAGGCCCCCAGAGCTCCTCCCAGGTGCTGGCCTGCCACTCCTCATCCCCCGTCTGTCAGATGCACCTGCCGGTGCCTTTGCTGTGGGGCTAGTGCATTGTGGACTGGTGCTGTTCTCAGCGAACTGAGGGAATGAGAGACATGCAGCCCAAACTCTCTGAGGTGGAGGGAGGTGGGCTGAGTGTTTGCTCGTGAAGAGCCTAAACAGTGGGATTCCACGACTTCACAGTTGCCTTCTGAGTTCCCACCCTGGGTCAAGCACAGGCCTGGACCGGGATGCAGAGGACGCACCACTGGGTTGGGTCCCTCTACTCAGCAGAGCTGCTCCTGACCCTCGAGATTCAGGGCGCTCCCTATTCCCACAAGTGGCACCCTGAGTGCTGGCCTCTTCCTGGTGGCACCAGGCTGCATGTCCTTTGCTTTCTCCTCCAGCCCTGCTAACGGGGGCCGTACCTGCTCGGGTATGGGCTACGATTTCCAGCTTTGCAACACGCAGGACTGCCCTGACAGCCTGGCCGACTTCCGCGAGGAGCAGTGCCGCCAGTGGGACCTGTACTTTGAGCACGGAGATGCCCAGCACCACTGGCTGCCCCACGAGCACCGGGATGGTGAGTCTCTGAGTGGGGGGTGGAGTGAGTGCCCAGAGGACAGGTCAGTGGGTGGACTGGGCTCCTGATGTCCTGTGCCACTGATTTTATGTGGGCAAAACTTCTGGCAGAGGGCCTACCAGCAAAGCCCACCCTGGTGGTGTGGCTGCCGGGCACCCCCTGGGTGGAAGCTGGGGGCTCCAGGCAGGACAGCAGTCCCAGAAGAGCCAGAAAACAGCCTGGCCAAGGATGCAGGGGAGGGTGCGGGAGTGGGGAGGCCTGGTGAGTGCCCGGTCCTGCTGTCACCACCTGGTGGGTGAGGCTGGCCCTGTGCTGTGAGGCCCACCCAGGGATGGGGCAGAGACAGTGCTGGGCCACCCTGCCAAGGAAGCAGGTTACCTATAGCCTTCTAGTCTTTCAGTCAGGACTCAGCTCCCAGTATCAGAAAACATGACTCCAACTG
>NW_011888978.1:1569884-1570281 GCF_000151845.1 Pteropus vampyrus | reverse complement strand
TCCTGATGTCCTGTGCCACTGATTTTATGTGGGCAAAACTTCTGGCAGAGGGCCTACCAGCAAAGCCCACCCTGGTGGTGTGGCTGCCGGGCACCTCCTGGGTGGAAGCTGGGGGCTCCAGGCAGGACAGCAGTCCCAGAAGAGCCAGAAAACAGCCTGGCCAAGGATGCAGGGGAGGGTGCAGGAGTGGGGAGGCCTGGTGAGTGCCCGGTCCCGCTGTCACCACCTGGTGGGTGAGGCTGGCCCTGTGCTGTGAGGCCCACCCAGGGATGGGGCAGAGACAGGGATGGGGCGGAGACAGCGCTGGGCCACCCTGCCAAGGAAGCAGGTTACCTATAGCCTTCTAGTCTTTCAGTCAGGACTCAGCTCCCAGTATCAGAAAACATGACTCCAACTG
>NW_011888978.1:1567051-1569564 GCF_000151845.1 Pteropus vampyrus | reverse complement strand
GTGGTGACTGCAGGGTGAGTGCCGCAGGGCCGGTGCGGGGGCCAGGGCGGTAGCTTCCTGGGGTTGTTGAGGACTTGTTGCGCTTCAGCAGGCAGAGTGTCAGAAACAGCACCTGGAGCAGGGCAGGCTCTCAGCAAGTGCTGGTCTGCTGTCCCCTGCATTGGGGGCTCTCAGCCTTGTGCGTGCCTCGGAGCCATCGGCAGCTCGGGGCCCCTCCTGAGACTGACTCCCAGGTGGAGGCGGGGTCCAGGAGCGTGAGTTTTAGGAGCTCCCCAGGCCATTCCGAGGCACCCCGTCCCTGGGTGCCCCTGTGAAGCACTGCCACATCCTTGCACTCCGCTGGGCCCTGGACAGCTTACTTTTTCACAGTGGCCTGCCATGGGTCTCGTTGGTTTGGCTCTTTGTAGAAATGCCTGCTGTTTTCTGTTGTTATGTGTTTAGCTTCAATCTCAGGCTGACACACGAAACAAGTGTGGAGTGATCTCAGCATGTGGCAGTGACCTGAGCACAGACTTGCCCCTGCCAGACTCCCTAGAAACAACGGAAAACCTCTGTAGTTTGAGCAGACAGGCCTGACTGTAGGTGTCATAGAGGCTGACTCTCCTCAAGAAGTTTCTGGCAGAATGCCACAGGCACACCTGCATGAGGAGGGAGGCCGGGAGAACCTAGGGCTTCTCCGCATTCATGTAGGATGGTCCCTGAGGTTAAGGAGGCTCCACCGAGACACAGAGACAGGGGTGGAAGATGCTGGCTTGGCTTGAGTCTCGCAGGGAGGCCAGGCCACATGATCTGCTCAGACAGTGAAGCCAAATCTTCAGAAACAAAGATAGCAGAGGTCCCTCTGTACCCCTTGTACTTTGATTTATGGAGGTGATTGTGTGATGCCCCAGAGAGGTCAATGCCATTGAAAAAAGAATTTATTACTTACCCTTCTCAAAGAAGGGCATGCTATGCTGTGCAGAGCCACATGTGGAAGCACCAGGTTAGTCAGAAGGCAGAAAGGAGCAGAGAAAGCCTAGGCTGGAACTTGTGTTATGGTTTCCATGGGAATAGCAGGCAGGGCAAGGCAAACAGTTTCGGATTGGCCGTTTTGAATCATTCCAGCAGATCTCAGCTATAAAGGTGGTCTCAGAGTTGCCTGCTGCCTGGCCTGGGATGATTTCCCCAGGTGAAATAGTATTCTGACCTGTGAGAGATAAAGCAGGTGGCTGGGGGTTTGGCTCGTTTGCATCTGAAAGGCCTCCTCCCAACCCAGCCCTTGGCCATCTCTAAGACACCCATCTCTGGCTAGTCCTGGGACATCATAAGACACAGAATATTTTAAAAACCATGACTAATACAGGCAGTAAGCATGGGAAACATTTAATAGCAGACGTAGCTCTACATGGCAGCTGTAAATATGGCTGTAAACCTAACAGAAGATTCAGAGCACCAATTCGCCTTCTTCGTGGGAGCAGCTGGGAGCTTCAAAAACAAAGATATTTATTTACATTTCTCTATGACCATATTGCAAATGTTAGAAAACAGGCGAGACAGGAAGGAAAAACGCACAAAGGACATGGGCGGTAGAAAGATGAACTGCATGAGTCCTAACACTACAAGCGAACGTGAAACTCTTATTTTAGAAGAATCTAATAGCGGGTGGAAAAATACTATCCAAGTGATTGCTGTCAGTTAGAGAATATCAAAACACAATGACTCTGGAAAGTTAAAAGTGAAATGGCAGCAAAGATGTATGCACACATAATACGTACACCGCAGGGAATCAAAAGAATCAAGAATTAAATGAGGCTTCCAGGGTCATTTTGTTTTGATAAAGGACACAATCTACTACCTCGATAAAGGAATTACATGCTATAAAATATGTCATCTAAAAACTGCTATGAAAAAAGGAGAAGTGGAAATGAGCTGCCATATTTCCTTCTCTAATAACTCATGGGTAGGATTTCATGACAGATCAGAAGGGAGGAAAGCCGCACCCCATTAGCTATGTGCCCCTCACCATGTGGCAGGTACCCCACCATCACCACCAGCATCCCCACCTCGGCTTGAACTGAAATGGAACCAAGTGGTCACCCTCGTTTGGTTGTGCGAGTAGCAGCAGCAGCCATGTGGAGCCACTCAGGGACACGTGGCCATCCCAACCTGACCTGTCATTGGCCCCATTAACCCTTTTAAGGTCTGAAGTGAGGTTTCAGGCCAATAAGAGAGCCCTGTACTTCACTGGCTTCTTGGACTTGGTTAAAGTCCTAGTATCATCTCCCCCTAGTTCACTTACAGCGGGATATCAGATATCCCAAAGGTCTGTGGACGTGTGCCAAAGGTGGATGTTCCCGAGCCGGGGGGGTGCCTGCCTGGGCTGGATGGTCACAGCACCTGAGATGAGCTGGCCAGCAGCTGCCCGAACAAAAATCCACTGTGTTAAACATCCCTCTGGGTGGCAGGCAGGGCCCTGATTTCACAAGTAGTGAAAGGTGAAAAGAAAATGTGTGTTAGAATGGAGGAGAAATAGC
>NW_011888978.1:1556200-1566061 GCF_000151845.1 Pteropus vampyrus | reverse complement strand
ATCAAAGATTGGCTATGTAGGACCCACCGATTCAGGCAGAAACCCAAATAATGTTTCGATTAGGAAATGAAGGTAATGGGTGTTTATGAGAAAGGGAAGGGGAACAATAACGTCCATAGGAGGAAGGCATTTCTATTGGTGCAGGTAACATAACACAGGGATGTTAAGTCTAAACAGTGTTTTTAATTTTCGGTCCTGTGGTCATCAGTCCAATAGTCAGAATAACTACTTCTTTCTTGTTATTTTTGTAGACAGTTCTTTGAGGCACAGTGTTGCTTTAGGCGCAATCCAAAGGTTATTTTGCCCCATTTTAACATCTTAAAGATTTGAGGCCTAAGACATGTGAGGCAGTTCCTGTGGGGTGACAGCTCCAACTCCATTTTAAAGTGGCTCCATTTATTACTTTTTTACAGTACGATTGCTTAAATGATTAGCCATTGGTGATTGATTCAGTCTCCAGCCACTCTCCCCTCCCTGGAGGTCAGGAAGTGGGGCTGAAACTTCCAAGCCCCTAATGACATGGTTGGTTCTCCTGGCAACCAGCCCCCATCCTTAGGTGTGCCCCAAAGTTAGCATAACAAAAGACACCGGTGTAGCTCTCAGCACTAGAAATCCCAAGAGTTTTAAGAGCTCTGTGCCAGAAATAGATGAAGACCAAATATGTATTTATTATAAATCTAAATATGTATTTATTATATGTATTTATTATAAATCTAATATCGCAGCTGCCCTGGCCTGGAAAGGATTCTCTCACACTGCTTCTTCCCCCCAGTCCTCCTCAGCATCACCTCCATCCTTCACTGAGGTCACACTCTGTGCCAGGCAGCATGTTCATAAGGACCATCTCCTCTTACCTTGGCAATAGCCCTGGCAAGGGGGGCTGCTCGGACTCCGTGTTACAAACATGAAAACAAACTCAGAGTTTCTCTTAAGACCACATGGCCAGCATGTGGCACATTTGTGCTTTAAGCTCAGACTTCTGTGCCTTAAACTTAAAAGACCAAAATTTCCCCCAGTTTATCATGTTCCCTTCCTTTGCTAATTTTGTTCTCCCATAAATCATTTTTTAAAAAAGAACATGTTCGTTTTGTTATTTTTCACACTTACTTCCAAAAAAAAAAAAAAAGATTCAAAAGGCTTATAATCATACAGATCAATAAACCCAAAGATTGTGAATTTCTGCACACACATTAAAAAATGATGCACGAACTGCTGCTCTGTACCCTCTTCATGGTCTAGAGCCCCTGCCCTAAAGGGTCCTTGTAAGACAAATGTCAAAAATATAAGAGCAAAGGGAGATGAAAAAGGCCTCTCTCAAGGTGGTGGTAAGAGGGTCTTGAGGTGAGAATTCGCTCTGAGCTTCCTGAAAGCCAGGGCAAAGAGGGAAACATGTGATGCCATGCCACACTCTAGGCCAGGGAGATTCGAGCAGCTCAGGAGAGGTCATTTTCCCTGCTGAGCCAGGAGAGTGGTTGGTGTGGATGTTGGTATGAGAGTGGTCTTGGGCCCTAAGCCCACAGGGGCTGCTCCCTGTAGAGCCTCTGTGGTCTGAGAATGACACACTGTCAGAGATTTAGAGAGTAGAAGAGACTGAGTTATCACTGCCTCTACCAAATGGCCCTGAACAATGGAACGTTCCGTTCTGTGTGGAATAATTTTCGCTACCGGAGGGGGCAGTGTTGAGAGGATTTGTTACGAGAATGAAGGCAAAAGTATTTCTACAACTCTGGTCACCTCCTGTCCAGACACCTGAAGACAAACCGAAGAGGACCTTGTGTTCTGGGAGCAATGTGGAGGCTGGGGCAGCCAGGCCTAAGCTGTGGGTGGGAGCCCGGGGCGGGATGCAGGGAGGGGGCGCTGCGTGACCCTGGGAGAAGGGGCAGAAGCCAGGTCCGAGTTACAGCCCTCGGGACAGAAACGTTCATTTGGAGGCCAGACTGCCAAGCTAGGACGGTCTCAGGATGTGGCCCTATTCGTCCGTGCAGAATCCTCTGAAGTCACACTGTCCAGATGAGCGAATGAGCGAGGGAAGTGGCTGGTCCTCAGCAAGGCGCGTAAAGTCTGTCTTACTCCAAAGCCCTGTCTCCTTCCCCTGTGTTGGAAATTGCTAAGAAGGGATGGCCAGGGAACAGGCACCAAGGCCCTGGGGACACAAGTCAGGCCAGAGCACGAGTGGGGAAGGGGTCTCACGTGTACACTGCACTCCCCTACCCCCCCCGCAGAAGGTGGGCTGCGATGGGGTGATCGGCTCCAGCAAGCAAGAGGACAAGTGTGGCGTGTGTGGAGGGGACAACACCCACTGCAAAGTGGTCAAGGGCACGTTCACACGCTCACCCAAGAAGCTGGGTGAGTGAGCTCCTCCCTCGGCCTTGCAGCCTGAATGTCCCCAGCGCCTGGCAGGGAAATGTGGGATGGACTCATCCCTGGGACTCTGTCTGGGTTCCTGACTGCTCTGGGGATGATCTGGGAGGCTGGGGTCATGGGGGAACCTAAGTCAGGACAGCTTGAGCCAGGCCCCGCGGGGGTGGGGGACAGGGAGAGTAGGGGCCTGGGTCACGAGGTCCGGGCAGAGGATGCCAGGATACAGGTCTGTATGGTGGATCTCAGATGTTTATTTGGGGGGCCAAGGGGCCCCCTGCCCTTTAAGCCTGCGGGACAACTGCGGGTCCCCCAGCTGGCTGCCAACAGGACTACCCTTTACTGGTCAGTGCAGGTTGCTGCCTCTCTGGGTGGACGGTCAGGGACCATGAAACACTGGGGGGCCTCGAGTCACTTTTAGAGTGAAGCCCTCCATGCCTCATCTGCACCCGAGCAGACCCTCCTCTCACTTGGCTTTGTCTCCCCACATCCCAACAAAGGTTATATCAAGATGTTTGAGATCCCAGTAGGAGCCAGACACCTGCTCATCCAGGAGGCAGACAATACCGGCCATCACCTGGGTGAGTCTCAGAGCCCAGTGACAGCAGATCTGCAGGCTGGCTCCTCTGGGGATCGGCAGAGACCCTAAAGTCCGAGGCCCGGCTGGGGGTGCCCACCTTCCCGTTCCTGGCTTGGCCCACATGGCCCACCAGAAGGCAGGCGGGTGTGTAAGCAGCAGAGTCCTGGGCAGTAGCAGCACCCCTCCCCTCACCCTAGCCAGCAAGTGCAGCCTGCTAGTTTCCCCTCGGTGTGCCTGGATCTCGGGGGTCATGGTCAGTACTCCCTCTGCCGTTCTCAGCCATCAAGAACCTGGAGACAGGCAAGTTCATTTTAAACGAAGAGAACGAGGTGGGTCCCACTTCCAAATCGTTCATCGCCATGGGTGTGGAGTGGGAGTACCGCGACGAGGACGGCCGGGAGAC
Organism: Pteropus vampyrus; assembly: GCF_000151845.1. Classification (NCBI taxonomy): domain Eukaryota; kingdom Metazoa; phylum Chordata; class Mammalia; order Chiroptera; family Pteropodidae; genus Pteropus; species Pteropus vampyrus. Next base: position 1,562,720 of record NW_011888978.1, on the reverse strand, counting down.
ATTGCAGAGCATGGGTCCCCTGCATGGCACCATTGCCGTTCTGGTGAGTCCAGGCAGGGGCCAGGCCCGCCCCCTCCTGGGTGCCCAGGCCAGGGGCAGGTGACCACTGGGGAAGGGACAGAGGGTCTTGGCACCCTGAGCTTTCCAGCATCCTTCTGGCCACACTTGGAACGGCCCATTCTTTGGACCAAGGATCCCTATCTAAGTGTCAGGAATGGACATGGAGCTGCCAGTCGGGGCTCAGTCCCTGGGTGACCTCAGGCCAACTCTCCTCCAGAAGGACACTTACAGCCACCTCTCATGCTCCTTCACATCTGCCATCAACTCTAAGCCCTGCCACACCCTGGGAGTGACTGATGGGGCTCAGGATGTTGGACCACCAGACCAGGTCACACTGAACTTTGTCCCTGAGCAGGACTGGGCCTCAGGTCTCCTGAGTTCAGGACCACAGGCTGCCCCTGTTTATGAGGGGACGGAGGGGCCTTGATTTTCTAATCACATTTTAAAAGTTAATTTTAATTGTATAAGTAATATACTTTATCTGTAAAAAAAATTCATACCCTGGAGAATAAGCCCCGGGTGCCCCCAACCAAAAGGAACATACTGTAGCTGACCCCACACCACACACCCTGTCCCACGGCGTGTGCTCTGCTCTCCTTGTCCCCGGGATTGCTGGTGACCCGCCTGTGTCACTGCACACACGGGTGGGCTCAGGACCCGTGCTTTCTGTGTGGGTAAATTTGTCTGCTTGCTCAAATGTATTTGTAATCCCCAAATCAACGCTTGAGGTGCTCTTCACATTGGCAGACAAGTGCAGAGCAGTGAAAACGTGTCACCTGACGCCCAGCCGAGGTGGAACGAGGTGACACTGCTTCTCGGTTCAGCTCCTGCTGTAAACAAGTGTCTTTTTCGCAGTCTGTGTAGCACCGCGTTTTCCACATTTTTGTGCTTTCATGGGATAATTTGCTGTTTAAAATGTCCCCGAGTGCTGCTGAGGTGCCGGTGTCCATGTGTGGCAGGCGCGTTAGATGAGCTTCCTTCAGGCCTGAGTCAGCGCAGTGGCCTGAGTTCACTGTTAGCAATTAACACCTTATCTTAATAAGATGCCTTTACACAGAAGGACCCATAAAGTAAGGTTATGTGTTGACCGTGGATGAAAATGTCACAACCAGAGGCTCACAGGAATGCTGACCTTATATCTCCTGTGAACAGGGGTTCAGCGTTGGGGGCTTTCTAGAACATTCTACCACAGATAGCGAAGCTGGGCTGTGAGTGAGCCTCAACGGGCCTTTCTAAAGTGGCTTCCAGGAGATGGGGAATGGGTCAGGCACATTCACGGCCATGTGGGGCGCAGGTCATCCCGCAGGGAGCCACCCGGATCTCGCTGACATACAAATACATGATCCACGAGGACTCGCTCAATGTGGACGACAACCAGGTCCTGGAAGATGACTCCGCAGGCTACGAGTGGGCCCTTAAGAAGTGGTCTCCATGCTCCAAGCCCTGCGGCGGAGGTGAGGGGCCTTCTCGGGGTCAGGGCCCTGGAGGAAGTGGGGCCTGAGCGGGGAGGGTATTCCAGGAGAGGGGCATCTTGAGCCCACAGTGCCCTGCTGACCACCTGGCCCAAGGTGTGTGTCAGGCATGAGAAGTCTGGCCCTAGGGGCCGGAGTGGCCGAGGCAGTGAACTTGCCCTGGGACGGGGCAGAGGGCAAGGAAGAGGGTAGAGTTCAGGGTAGCAGGCCAGACGCAGCCAGGGCACATGTGGGGCTTGGAAGATGCCAGCATGAAGCTGCCTCGGTGTGGGAGGCAGGAGCTGGCCTGGCAGGAGGTTGCCATGAGGGCGTCCTGGATGGGTTACTGTGGCTTTGTGAGGCAGGGCACAGGGAGACATGGGCTGTGCTGGAGATGGGTGGAGGGCCCCTATGCAGTAGTCTCTCCCTGTTCTTGTTCAGAAAGGCCTCCCAGGCCTTCCCGGGGCAAGGCTGTGTGCAGAGGGGCCCCTCCTGCCACAGGCTTCACAGAGGCCATGGTTGGGGGAGACATAGATATGGACAAGAAGTTCTGATTTGCCCAGTGTGCTCACTGCTTCTGGGGGGCTGGACAAGATCAGAGCAGGAGAAGACAGCTTGGCAGGCAGGAGCAGGTAGCCAGGACAGACCTCCCTCAGATGCCATGTGGGATCCGTGCCTAGAGGACGAGGAGGAGTTTGCCAAGGGCCTGGGCCAGCCACTCCCTGGTGCAGGCAGATAGTGGGCCCCTCTTCCAGAGCTTCTGCCTGGGTGGTGGTGCCCAGCCTGCTGCTGGGCCTCCTCAACCCCCTGGATCTCATCTGCATGTCCTGTTGACTCTCGCTCCCATGTATCTCTTGGGCCCATCTGCTATTCCCATCTTCCCAATCCTGGCACCACCCTCACTCCCCACCAGCCTTCATGTGTTCACTTTCTCCCAGAGTGACCTATTAAAGGGGCAGATCAGACCATATCCCTTCCCTTTGTCATAGTCTTCAGCAGCTCCCTCTGTTCTTGGGATAAAAAAAAACAAAAAAATTCTCCTCACGGCCTCAGAAGTTCAGGCAACTTGATGGCCTGTTCTACTGCCCACACCGGTCTTAGGTGCTTCTCCTAGGCATGCCGTGCTTTTGCCTCAGGGCCTTTGCACAAGCTGTCTCCTCCCCCGGGAGCCCCTCCGCTACATTCCCACTAAAGCCTCCAGACAGCACTGTGATGCCTCCAGAGGCCCAGGCTGGATCAGGCTGTCCAGCCATATTTTCTTGTGTCTTGCTCGCTAGGCCAAGGTTTCATGACTTCGGCACTGCTGACATCTCAAGTTCTATAATTTTCTGTTTGGAGCTGTCCCACGCAGGGGTGTGTCCCAGCTAGTGCCTGCAAATGCCAGTAGCACCCGCCCCCTCCGGACATTGCCAAGTGTCCCCAGGGGCAAAATTGCCCTCAGTTGAGAACTGCTGCAGTAGACTGTTGGGGGAGGAAACTTGCAGGAAGTTTTCCCATGTTTAGCCAACTCCTGGCTCATACCAGATTCTCGGGGCATATTAATTCAAGGTGGAATAAATGGCTAAGCGACAGGAGAGGAAATGAAACCTTCCCTCCTGTCCCAAGAGGCCAACCAAGGGGCCAGGGAGAAGGCGGTCACTCTCTCTGGCCTCTTACCCTTCTGTGTCTAGCTCGGGACTGGCTTGGGTACCCTGCCCTATTCTCTACCCTGTCAGAGTGGTGGAGAAAACTGGGCTGAAGATGCCAGTGAACCTGCCCCTCCGCAGCCCCTGGAGAGACCACACTGCTCCAGTGAGCCCCCTCAAACTCTTGTCCTCAGGGTCCCAGTTCACCAAGTATGGCTGTCGCCGGAGGCTGGACCTCAAGATGGTACATCGAGGCTTCTGTGACACCCTCGTGAAACCCAAAGCCATCCGCCGGGCTTGCAACCCCCAGGAGTGCTCCCAGCCCGTGTGAGTGCCCAAGGCTGTCTAGGGCCCCCGAGTGGTTCTGAGCCTCACACCTCCCGAGATGCTTGAGGTGCTCTTCACATTGGCAGACAAGTGCAGAGCAGTGGAAACGTGTCACCTGACGCCCAGCCGAGGTGGAACGAGGTGACACTGCTTCTCGGTTCAGCTCCTGCTGTAAACAAGTGTCTTTTTCGCAGTCTGTGTAGCACCGCGTTTTCCACATTTTTGTGCTTTCATGGGACAATTTGCTGTTTAAAATGTCCCCGAGTGCTGCTGAGGTGCCGGTGTCCATGTGTGGCAGGCGCGTTAGATGAGCTTCCTTCAGGCCTGAGTCAGTGCAGTGGCCTGAGTTCACTGTTAGCAATTAACACCTTATCTTAATAAGATGCCTTTACACAGAAGGACCCATAAAGTAAGGTTATGTGTTGACCGTGGATGAAAATGTCACAACCAGAGGCTCATAGGAATGCTGACCTTATATCTCCTGTGAACAGGGGTTCAGCGTTGGGGGCTTTCTAGAACATTCTACCACAGATAGCGAAGCTGGGCTGTGAGTGAGCCTCAACGGGCCTTTCTAAAGTGGCTTCCAGGAGGTGGGGAATGGGTCAGGCACATTCACGGCCATGTGGGGCGCAGGTCATCCCGCAGGGAGCCACCCGGATCTCGCTGACATACAAATACATGATCCACGAGGACTCGCTCAATGTGGACGACAACCAGGTCCTGGAAGATGACTCCGCAGGCTACGAGTGGGCCCTTAAGAAGTGGTCTCCATGCTCCAAGCCCTGCGGCGGAGGTGAGGGGCCTTCTCGGGGTCAGGGCCCTGGAGGAAGTGGGGCCTGAGCGGGGAGGGTATTCCAGGAGAGGGGCATCTTGAGCCCACAGTGCCCTGCTGACCACCTGGCCCAAGGTGTGTGTCAGGCATGAGAAGTCTGGCCCTAGGGGCCGGAGTGGCCGAGGCAGTGAACTTGCCCTGGGACGGGGCAGAGGGCAAGGAAGAGGGTAGAGTTCAGGGTAGCAGGCCAGACGCAGCCAGGGCACATGTGGGGCTTGGAAGATGCCAGCATGAAGCTGCCTCGGTGTGGGAGGCAGGAGCTGGCCTGGCAGGAGGTTGCCATGAGGGCGTCCTGGATGGGTTACTGTGGCTTTGTGAGGCAGGGCACAGGGAGACATGGGCTGTGCTGGAGATGGGTGGAGGGCCCCTATGCAGTAGTCTCTCCCTGTTCTTGTTCAGAAAGGCCTCCCAGGCCTTCCCGGGGCAAGGCTGTGTGCAGAGGGGCCCCTCCTGCCACAGGCTTCACAGAGGCCATGGTTGGGGGAGACATAGATATGGACAAGAAGTTCTGATTTGCCCAGTGTGCTCACTGCTTCTGGGGGGCTGGACAAGATCAGAGCAGGAGAAGACAGCTTGGCAGGCAGGAGCAGGTAGCCAGGACAGACCTCCCTCAGATGCCATGTGGGATCCGTGCCTAGAGGACGAGGAGGAGTTTGCCAAGGGCCTGGGCCAGCCACTCCCTGGTGCAGGCAGATAGTGGGCCCCTCTTCCAGAGCTTCTGCCTGGGTGGTGGTGCCCAGCCTGCTGCTGGGCCTCCTCAACCCCCTGGATCTCATCTGCATGTCCTGTTGACTCTCGCTCCCATGTATCTCTTGGGCCCATCTGCTATTCCCATCTTCCCAATCCTGGCACCACCCTCACTCCCCACCAGCCTTCATGTGTTCACTTTCTCCCAGAGTGACCTATTAAAGGGGCAGATCAGACCATATCCCTTCCCTTTGTCATAGTCTTCAGCAGCTCCCTCTGTTCTTGGGATAAAAAAAAACAAAAAAATTCTCCTCACGGCCTCAGAAGTTCAGGCAACTTGATGGCCTGTTCTACTGCCCACACCGGTCTTAGGTGCTTCTCCTAGGCATGCCGTGCTTTTGCCTCAGGGCCTTTGCACAAGCTGTCTCCTCCCCCGGGAGCCCCTCCGCTACATTCCCACTAAAGCCTCCAGACAGCACTGTGATGCCTCCAGAGGCCCAGGCTGGATCAGGCTGTCCAGCCATATTTTCTTGTGTCTTGCTCGCTAGGCCAAGGTTTCATGACTTCGGCACTGCTGACATCTCAAGTTCTATAATTTTCTGTTTGGAGCTGTCCCACGCAGGGGTGTGTCCCAGCTAGTGCCTGCAAATGCCAGTAGCACCCGCCCCCTCCGGACATTGCCAAGTGTCCCCAGGGGCAAAATTGCCCTCAGTTGAGAACTGCTGCAGTAGACTGTTGGGGGAGGAAACTTGCAGGAAGTTTTCCCATGTTTAGCCAACTCCTGGCTCATACCAGATTCTCGGGGCATATTAATTCAAGGTGGAATAAATGGCTAAGCGACAGGAGAGGAAATGAAACCTTCCCTCCTGTCCCAAGAGGCCAACCAAGGGGCCAGGGAGAAGGCGGTCACTCTCTCTGGCCTCTTACCCTTCTGTGTCTAGCTCGGGACTGGCTTGGGTACCCTGCCCTATTCTCTACCCTGTCAGAGTGGTGGAGAAAACTGGGCTGAAGATGCCAGTGAACCTGCCCCTCCGCAGCCCCTGGAGAGACCACACTGCTCCAGTGAGCCCCCTCAAACTCTTGTCCTCAGGGTCCCAGTTCACCAAGTATGGCTGTCGCCGGAGGCTGGACCTCAAGATGGTACATCGAGGCTTCTGTGACACCCTCGTGAAACCCAAAGCCATCCGCCGGGCTTGCAACCCCCAGGAGTGCTCCCAGCCCGTGTGAGTGCCCAAGGCTGTCTAGGGCCCCCGAGTGGTTCTGAGCCTCACACCTCCCGAGATGTTCGATGGGTTCTTTCTCGCTCACCACATTGCGTGGGGTCTAACATGATGCAGGCTGTATGCTACACCCCTGCTTCTGAGCTGCAAAACCGAAACAACACGGTGCACCTTAGAAATGGCAAGCGGTAATGCTCGGAAACTGAGGGGAAATTAAGGCCCAAGGAGTGCAGGGCTGGCTTCTGGTCCTATGGGAGACATTTCCCAGACAGTTCACTGTAGCAGCTGCATCCTTGTCCCCCAGCCCCAGGGGTTGGC
>NW_011888978.1:1551107-1555275 GCF_000151845.1 Pteropus vampyrus | reverse complement strand
CAGTCCAGAGGAAGCCGGGCACATGCCTCCAGGTGTCCCCTGGAGTAGAAGTCACCAGGGGTGTGCTTAATTCTCCCAACAATGATGTATGACAACACACATGAAGTGCTGCCAACCAGGGAGCACCCGAGCCTGGATGTCCAGGTTTGCTCTGGGGATCAGTCGTGTAGGCATAGATGCTTGCGTGGGTGATAACATCCGGTACTGAAGCTCCAGGCTTCCGGTGGGAAAGCAGGCGCTCATCAGAAATCACAGTGTTCCTGTAAACCGACTGGTGCAGTGTGACTCAGGCCTCAGGCATGAAAACCACTCATCCCAGACAGAACATCCCATAACTTGGTTGCCAGCTGCCGCCCAAGGGTCAGTCCCCAAAACAGGCATTTCCTGAGACTGGGGGGTTTGAGCAACCACATCTGCTGAGTCAACGCTTTCCCACGCGCAGGGTGAGGTTGTGAGAATTACCCTTAGGCAGGGCTGGGCCAGTTGTGAGCTAAGTCTGGGCGTGACTGCTTCTGCTGCCCCCTGGCCACCCCCCCGTCCCCGGTGGGTAAGGCAGAGGGGGCCGGGCTGGAGGGGCCAGCGAGGGTGCTGTTGATTTAGAGCCTTGTGGGAGGTTCAGGGGGAGAGGTCCTCTGCCAGAGCCTCCTGGGCTCACTTAGAACCTCCCCAGTGGCCCAGTGCACAGCAGGTTTCCCTGGGCCTTGGGCCACCTCCAGCCAGAGCACCCAGAAGTGCCAGGCCCTGTGTAGCTTCTCTCTTTAACTCACAGTGACTCAGAGACATAAGCATGTGTGTCCCCTCTTCAGAGCCCCAGGACATCGAGGCAGCCTCCCAAGGCTGAGGCAAGGCCGGACAGGCTTGTAGCCCACAGTGTCCCCTCTGCCCATTACCACCTCGCACGTGTTAGGGGGTCACATGCATGGGAGGTCTTCCAGGCCCAAAGCAGTGTGAGAGGTGGCCCCTGACTACTGACTCTCCACCTGCAGTGCTCGGTGACCTGTGGTGACGGCATCCAGGAGCGGCCGGTGCTTTGCCGTACCGCGGACGACAGCTTCGGGGTCTGTCGGGAGGAGCGGCCTGAGACGGCGAGGATCTGCGAGCTCGGCCCATGTCCCGGTAAGCCCTCTGCTGCCCTTCCCCCGGGCCGCAGCATGCGAGCCCCGGGACCAAGGGCAGGGCCAGGCCAATGCAGCTCTTCCCACAAGAGGCCGACTCAGCATCCCTAACCTTGAAGGAGAAGCTGAGCCCTCTTAGGCCAGGTTGGGCCGTTCCTAGCAGGAGACGCAGGGCACTGCTCATCGCTGTCAGGCCAGGTCCATCCCTGCCTTCCTGACATCCCCTGTTGCTCTGGGAGATGGAACCAGACGCCCAGTGACAGCACAGAGGGGCTCAGCCAAACAGGCACCTGTGCCCAGCCCTGCCCAGAAAACAACTAGAACACTGGCTACATGCAGAGACACCTTGGCAAGTACCAAGCATGCGACCTCTTTGGTCCCCAAAACAGCTCAAGACATAGACCCCACTACAAGTGCTATCTACAGCAGGGATCCCCAACTGTGGCCTGTTAGGAACCAGGCCGCACAGCAAGAAGTGAGTGGTGGGCGAGAGAGCGAAGCTTCATCTGTATTTACAGCGGCTCCCCAGGGCTAGCATCACCGCCTCAGCTCCACCTCAGATCCTTGGGCATTAGATTCTCATAGGAGCACTGGATCCTGATGCCAAAAAGGTTGAGGAGCAGTGGTCTACAGAGAAGGGAGATTGGGGTCGGGTGTGCCTGCCCCCTCAGCTGGGGGTTAGATCCAGGGTTCCCTTGGTCCCTGTGTTCCTGGAGAGGGCAGTGGGTGCCCTGCTCGGTAGGCATAGGATGAGGTGTAGAAGAGCATCACACAGATCAGAGCTGTAGCTGCGCCGCAGCTGACACCCCGGATGCATGGTGCGGGGAGGCAGGAGGCTGGGGTCCACCTGTCACGAGGGAGAGCCTTGAGCAGCACGCTGAGAAGTTGGGCCCCTCCGTGGCCCCTTCCAGGATGCAGGGGCTGTAGAGCAGGGGCCGGGGCCTCGCCTGCTGCCCCAGCAGCCACAGCCCCTTTCTCTTTTCTCTAGGAAACGTGTCTGACCCCTCCAAGAAGAGCTACGTGGTGCAGTGGCTGTCCCGACAGGACCCCGACTCGCCGGTCCAGACCTCGTCAAGTAACCGGCCCGTTTATAACTCTGCCTCTGCCCTCCAGTGCATGCCCTGCGCCCTGTGGAGCTTGCCGTGGGCTCCCCTCCTCTCTTTCTATGGAAAACTCCCCTGACTCCTCCTGAGGGCTCTTGGTTGAATCTGTTTTCTCTGGGCCTCTGTGCTCGACCATCTCCTTTGGAGCCACCTGGCTTACCTGGCCGGGAGGGCCAGCCTTGCAGAGGCATTGCCCGGGCATTCGCCTCTTGTGGGAGGCCAGGACCTGGTTGGTGATATCTTGTAAAGGGTCAAAGATCTGTCATGGTGCTGGAGGGGCCAGAGGCCAAAGTGCAAATGTGACCACTTAGTGACCTGTTCGCGGGGCCACATCCCTCCAGGCTGGAGCTGCAGGTCGGAAGTTGAGGGGAAGCCTGCCCATCCCCTTTCAGACGCGCCCACCCCGAGGCAAGCGAGGCCACGGTGGTCTCCGGCATGCGGTTCTGCGCCGCCAAGCTAGGTGGTGGCACAGTGCCGGGTGTCCAGCGGTGCATCGGGGGTTCCCGCTGCCTCTGCTGCTGCTGCTGCTGCTGCTGACCCTGTGCTGAGTGTGTCCTCCTGACTCGTGCTTCCTGTGGCCTTTGTGTCCTACTTACACAGCCCAAGCCCCCATGCCCTGTCTCCTCGGGGAGTTCAGGTCAAATGGAGGAGGATGTATCCCTCCAGTGAGACATAGGGATACTCTACCACTCCCACTCTCTGTCCTTTAGCTCCAATGGCCTTTCCTCATTGTGTGCACCTGACCCCATCCACAGGGGTGAGAGAGAGAGAGAGAGAGAGAGAGAGAGAGAGAGAGAGATTGAGAGAGAGAGAGAGAGAGAGACTGTGATGTGGGTGCAGCCGCCTTCCAGTGTGAACAACTACAGAATTACCTCAATTTTTATTGCTTTTTTGCTTAGACAAAATTATGTAGAAAATGCCTTAAAGTTGAAAGGTAACAGAAGTGGCTGCTAACTCCAGCTTCAGAGGGGGACTTGATCCAGGTAAGAGGCCGGTAGTGCAGGTCTAGGCAGGGGCGGTCCGAGTCACCCACCTCTGGCCAAGGATAAGGTTTCCCAATCACGTGGCTTGGCTCCCTGAGCCCCTTGGTCTGTGTGGTGACCAAGGCACTCTCTAGCCACCCGTGCAGTAAGATCGGTGACCAGTGGGCGCTGACTGTTGCAGGAGCCCTTGGAGGCTCCCACAGCACTGCCTTACACCAGAGGGCACATGCCTGGCCCCTCAAGTGACCTGTGTAGCACCCTGCGTCACTCCCACCACCTGCCCCAGTCCTATCCACCTGTGAATAGCATCCCTGCCAACTGCGCCAGCCTCCGGCACTAATTACTGTTATGTAAATACTTGGTGTGTAACGCATACTAATTCTCATGACTGTTAACTTCCAACTTTGACGAGGCCATGTGAGTGACACGAGTGACTCTGGGAAGGTGCAATATGCTCTGGGCGTTGTGCTCTGTCTATATGCACTTTGGTTTATCAGGGATATTTTATTAGTGTTTTTTATGTATTTATGACGTATTATATAGGTTCCATTGTCGTCGCTTTTCTGGTTTTTTTTTTTTATGAGACGTTAGTGTGTGCCAAAGTGACTGTGAAAATGATCTTTTATTCTTATTAACGCTGGAAAGACTTCCTGTCATGCAGCCCACAAATAAACTCAATAAAAGTTCAGTGAAACTGGGTGCTTGGGTTTCGCACGCTGCTGGCTGGCTCCTTCTCTTCACCTCCGTGGCTGACGGCACTGTGGACCCATGGGTGCCCTTCTGTCGCATTAGTTCCTTAGTTTCTAATTCAAATGACTTTACCGCCCCTCTTCCCCCTGCTCAACGTAGATGTTTAGGGTCCTTTCCCCACGGAGACATATACCACCTCCCCAGGCATTTTTCAAAATGTGACAGCAGCCTGAAGACAGTCCATCAGGATTTTGAGTTCTGAACCGTTCGTGCTAAA
>NW_011888978.1:1546420-1550960 GCF_000151845.1 Pteropus vampyrus | reverse complement strand
GAGACAGTGCTGGTCCAGGTCCCTCTACCCTGAACTGCCACCAGGCTGCTGCACTGGTGCTTGAGACAGCTGTCTGCTCTCTGTTCAGGGAGAGGAGGTGCCTATGTGCCCCAGCAGAGTCTGGGTCAGCAGAACGGCAAAGGCAGCAGTGGTTCTGGGCACCTGGCCTGAGACATTCACAGGTGTATGCTCAGCCGAGCCCGCCCTCAGGAGCCACAGGGCCTGTGCATTTGCTCACCTTGCTAACAAGGACCAGACAGAAGGTCAGGGTCCAGCAGGGACCTCCTGATATGGGGCCTGAGAGGCGTTCTGTGGTGGGCATCTCCTTTTTCCCTTTCCTGGAAAGAGGTCGCATGCCAGGGAGGAGGGAGATCATGAGAAAGGATGGCACGGGGCCACCCTGCGTCATGGCTATGGGCTCCAGGGCACAGTACCATGCCCAGGTGTCGGTCAGTGGGGTGGGGGTCACGGTAGCTGCGGCTGAGTCCAGCCTGCCCAGAGCTCTGATCATTCAAGAATTCCAGCCCAAGACAGACAAGGAGACCAAGGCAACTTGTGTCTGACAGACCTGCATCCATCCAGCCCCTTCCCAGGAGAGGTCTCACCCAAAGGGCTCCTTGCTATGTGCTTGGGAACAGCCAAGGCAACAGAGGGTGCGTGGGTGGACAAGGGATGCCGACCTATCAAAGGCACAATGGCAAATGACGCTTGGCCAAGAAGAGAGAATGAAGTTTTCTTCACCCTGGTCCTTTCCAAAGTGTGGGGATGGAGGTGACTTAAGTGGCTCCTAAACGTGGCCTGAGTGCTACCGAGCAGCCCCTTCCTGTCTCGTTCTCCATCACGAGCGCCTGGGAAGGAAGCCTCGCTCCATGCGAGTTCTGGCATCTCTCTCACGCTTGCTCATATCTCTCCAGCTCAAATATGTGCAGGCTGGGGTATCGCTCTCGAATTTGAGGAGTTAAAATTGGACTTACAAACTGACATAAGAGGACTTAAACCTGTTCTTTGTATTCGTGTTTTGGGTCACCTTATTACTACATGAGTTTTCCAGGAACGGTAGTAGTATAAAATTTTCATCTAAAATAAATTTTAAGTTAAAAAAAAAAAAAGAGTTATAGGAAGAAACTATTAAGCAAATAGTAACATGGGTGGTGGTCAGATATAGCCATGATTGTGGGGATGGCACACAGACGACTTCAACTTATAAAATATGAGTTTACTGTCAATGGTCTGTTCATGAAAGGCAATAAATAGGTATTGCCCAGAGTTAATTGCTGCTGGAAATGGCTGAAGATCAAGTATTGTGAAACAGAAGTTTTTATCTTGGTAGAGAACCTGGGCCCATCAGCGCCTTAGGACGCATCGCTATCTCGGGCGGCTCTCTGCTTGGTGATACTACTAAAAAGTACACAACCTTTGACGTCTTTTTAAGAGTGGTGGTTAATGATTATTTTGAAATTTTTTTGGGCTGATATTAGCATAGCCAAGCTCTCGGTCAGTAACTTTCTCAATTATTTATTCATTCATTGAATTAATTTTTAAAAACCTTAAAGCAATGCAGTCCAATCAGACCCAGAAGTCCAATATGTACGCCAGGTGAGGGAAGGGACCCTGGAGAAGGGAGCCTGGCCACAGGCTGTGGCCTGCCTGTCTGTGACACGAAGAAGGACTGCTCCTCACAATTCGTCCATTTGCTTAGCAACATGTGCCAAGTGCTGTCTGTGTCAAGCTCTGATCCAGGCACTGGGGACACTGCCAAGCACCTGACCGGAAGTCGGCAAACTTTTTCTCTCAAGGGCGACATAGTAAATGCTTTAGGTGTCAGGGGCCACGTAGCCCCTGTTACAACTACTCAGCTCTGCCTTTGTGATGGGAAAGCAGCGAGTACAATCTTACTTACAGAACTGGGTGGGGACCTACTTGGCCTGAGAGCATTGTTGGCTGACCCTCTGCCCTAGGCCACAGTGAGGGGTGCTCCTCAGCCAGGTAGGAGACAGTGAGGGAGGTGTTTAATACCCTTCTTGTTACGCTTGAAGGAAAAGGCTCAGGTGACAGGTGACAGGAGAGGGCGAAGCTATGTGGCAGGGGCTGCCCTCCTCCCATCAGCACTGCTAGGCAGGCTCTGCCCTGTTCTGTGCCGTTGCTCCTAGCAAGAGCACCCTTGCGTCAACCTGAGATCTGTGACCATTGGTTTTCACCCAGCTCGCCTCCGTGGCTGACAGTAAAGGAGGAGGGCCCAGGAATGGGGAAGGAAGCGTGGGGGCAGTTCTGAGCAACCCCACCTCCCCCAGCTTCAAACAGGACTGTTCAGATTCCATCTGTCATATACTTTGGGCATCTGTGTCAGTTTTCATCTACCAGTTTTCAAACCCTGAAAGCCACATCTCTGGATCTGCCAGCTTGACTTCTGGATTCGGCCCTTGGCTCTCAGCTGCCTGCCCGCCCGCCTCTCTCCCCCAACGTCGTGAGCCTGTGGCTTGTTCTCAAGGTCAGGAAAACCAGGGCTTGTCCCGAACAGCCTGCTGGTGTTCATCTCTTCGAACCATGGGTCCTGCAGCCAGTCACACCTCCACCCGATTTTAGAAGCTCAGAGCCAAAGCCGAGTCCACCTCTGGTGGTAGGTGCGCCTCCGTGTGTTCTGGCCGGTGACGCTGCTATTTTAAAATCCACGATTTCCGTGTTTGTTATTCACATTTATATTTTTCATGTTTATTAATTTATGTGTTCTTTGATTCACTGTTTTAGGCTCTGAGGATAGAGGGAGGGTCCAAATATAGCTTGGGGCTCTGCCCTTCGGAGCTTTCAGAATAATGAAAAGTCAGGCATTAGTCACCTTATCCGACAATTAAATGTGAACCTGCCAACTGGGATGAAGTGCCGAGAAGGGGAGACACGTGGCAGCAGGTGGCCACATCCTGGTGGGATTGAATGTCCTGAGAGGGGTCAAGGAGTGTCTACCTGAGGAAAGCGTGTTTCAGCTGAGCCTGGAGAATGAGATGCGAGTGGCTGGAGGAAGAAGGGAGGCACAGAATGTGCAAAGTCCCTGTGGCCAGCAGGAGCACAGTGCAGAGCATGTCCGAGACCTGTATGTGGCTGTTGAGGTGATGGGACAGGTCTTCCTTCTGAAAACAACAAGAGGTAATGCAAGGGCTTCAATCAGAACAGTGATGTGGTCACATCTCCAGCTGAAAAGCCACATTCTGACTGGAGCAGCATAGCTAGACAAGGAGGAAGGATGGAGATAGGCAGGCAGAGAGGAGGCTCTTAGCAGTGCAGCCAAGACGCAAGGCAACTTGAGCCCGTGGGAGAGGATGTGGACGTATCTGAGAGGGTCCAGGAGGACAAGCTGATGGACTTAGAGGTGACTGGATAGGGAATGCTGGGGTCTGGTGTGTGCACCTGAAAGGCTGTCCTCGGAGACACGTAGTGGCAGCATGAGTCACACCTGAGGAGAGTGAGGGAAAAGGAGGGTGCAGTGGAGGTTTGTGTGGGAGGTTTGGGGCCCTCCCTGTGGAGAGCAGTGTCAGACAAGAAACAGCAGGCAGAGCTGGGCCTGTGGAGACTGGGGATTGGGAATTTATAATCGACTAAATATCTCTGTTATGTGGCTCATTCTTTCATGCTGAATGAATTTTTGTACATCATCTAAGTGTTTGTATTGTGTATAGAATGAGGTGGTGGGGAAAACGGAAGAGGAATGGAAATTTGGGAAGACAATAGAGCGAAGCGGGGAGTGGGGGCAAGAGGATCTGGGTGGGTTGGATTAACACAGGTGCAGACAGAGTCGAGACAGCCTGGGAGAAGGCAGCCATGCGGAGAGAGAGCGGCAACGAGGGCTTCTGAAGAGAAAGTCAGGGCTCTCCATGCAAGCTGACCATGAATGACAATTTCTTGGGTGGGAAGGAGGTGGGGTATGCTGGGCACAATGGTTAGCCTATGTGAAGCTGTCAAGCTATACAGCGGTTGGCTGGGAAACAGCTAGATGCTCAGATGGCAGGGCATGGGGCTCTCGGGTAAGTTGAAGCAAGTGGAAGAAAGCCCGGCCAAGCTCAGGTCATTTTTAATTTCCCTTAAGGCACTTTTCAGAAACGAAAATCACCTGGGCAATGCAAGTGAGGACAGAAAGAAAACATGAAGGGTGTGGTGAGGACACAGCCGAGGCTCTGGAATCTGCTCCATTGGGTTTTAGGATTTGGTTCTTTTAGGTATAATTTTGTTCTAGTTACCGATTGTAGATTACTATAATCCAACTCTGCTACACAATTTCATTGGGGTTACCACGGGAATGTCTCATGTAAAGACCTGACGAAGTCCCATTTCTTAGGATGAGCTTGGAATCACAGACGGGCCTCGCTTCTGTCTCAAACTTTGAAAGATACCAAAAAATATGGACTCAGCTGGGGCCTGCTTGAGGCGGGGAGCACTGCTCACGGCTTGCACTCCAGGGCAAGGCTCCCAGGCGCCGCTGACAAGAAAGCCACACAGACTTATCGCGTGAGCTCGCTTGCCTCTGTGCTGTCTCTGGGCTCTTTCCAATGCC
>NW_011888978.1:1538323-1545885 GCF_000151845.1 Pteropus vampyrus | reverse complement strand
GTGGATGTGCCCTACAAGATCCACAGCCTGGATGACGAAGTCCAGCCACCCAACCTAATCCCTCGACGGCCGAGCCGATATGAAAAGACCAGAAACCAAAGAATCCAAGAGCTCATGGATGAGATGAGGAAGAAGAAGATGCTCGGATAGTTGTAATAAAATGGAAAGGCAGCATCCATAGCAGTTTGTTCTTGCTTGTAGAGATATTCCATGGGATGGCGAATCCTGTGTCATGGAGATGAAGTCAAAATTTCTGATTCCAAAGGTTTTGAGAAAACAGAGGGAGGATGACATAAAAAATATATGTATATATATGGTCGTGAGCATGTGGCAACAAGGTGAGCACATGGGTTTCCCGGTCCTAGAATGTTCTAAGTCTCGTCCTGGGGCTTGGCATGGGCGGGATGGCCCACAACTCCCGGCAGTGCGGGTGGGCAGGAGGGCTAACTTGGAGAGCGAGAAACCATTGGCCTCAAGTTTCTGAGCAGTGACTGGGGATCTTCCTTTCCTCAGTGGTGACAACCGAGGACATTTCCTTCCAATCCCTGGGCCAAGGCACAAGCCTCATGGGGACTTGTAGGCGAAATGGTGACGTATTTACTAACTAATCAGTCACTAAGATGAGCACAGTGATGCTGTGAACTCCAGTGCCCTTGAGAGCCAGGCAGGTGGCAAGGATGAGTGTGGTGGCCAGCTGGGTAACGGGACAACCTGAGAGCTTTGACCGTCAGCTCCAGCATTGCTGCCTTCGTGATAGCTGGGCCCTGTTACCAGATAACATGCTTTTCTGTAGAAGTCTAGATTTTTGTCTAAAAATTCTCAGTCCTTAAAGGTCACTTCTAAATATTAGAAGGAGGGCTAGGAGTCTGCTAGGGTCGAAGCCTCTGGTCCCCAGACTTGGCCTGACACGGGCTTGCAAGTTAAGGACTTGGGGAAAGCTCCGGCTGTGCTGAGCATCTCAGCCAGGTCTGTGCTGGAAAGCTGTCCACTTCTGAGAAAGTACCGAGAACCCTGTAAGTGGGGCTTGAAGGTAGACCTGAACAATGGGCCACATTTCCTGCGGGAGGAGAAGTGGCCGGGTGCTCCAGGCCTTGTTCCTCTCCACAAACCGGCCATGCTTGTCCCCTCTGGCCAGCCTGGCCTCAGCCCTGCAGCTTCCCAAAGAGGCTCTCTCCTCTCCGAGTGCATCGGAAGGAGAGGCCTGCGCTCTGCTGGAAAGCCCAGTGAGTGATCAAGGCCCTGACTGTCCCAGAGGGGTGGGACTGAAGCCACCAGGGTGGCCACATCCAAAGGACCCGCGAAGGGGCTTGTGGTGGGTTTGCCCTGCCCCTACTTCCATCCTTTAGAAGTCTCAGCAGTGAGCCACAAGACCGTCCTCCGATGGGAGGCACCAGGTGGGGGTGGGGAGAGCTTGCTCTGTCTTTTGTTCTTTCCAAACTGTACTGACTTCTCTTTATGGCAGAATGGTGCTTTGTGAGCAAGATGTGAATGAGAGAGAAATAGGAAGGGAGTGGGGGTGGATGGGAAGACGATGGCTGATTTTTACCTCTTCCTGCATGGAGAGTAACAGGCCCCTTAAACATCTCCAAATTACAAGACCTGGGGGCACATTTGCTCCTTAGCTGGGCCTACCCTGACACATAATTCTTGAGCTTTTCATATCCAGAAAAGTTCTAAAGCCTTTTTATTCTTGCCAGTCATAGATCTTAGAGAACTCTTTCTTATTTAAATCCCCGCTACATGGACAAGAATACTGAGGCTCAGGATGACACCGTGACAGCTACTTTATATCGAGTTTTGCGGTGCTAAATCTCTGTCTGAATCTGTGCATGTGTGTGGGTGTGTCTCTGTGTGTGGTCTAAGGGACAAAGTGAGGGTGTGGGACATAGTGAAAACCATCTCTGGAATGAGGCTTAACCTTCCAGCTGGGTGATACCCAGCACCCTCTCCCCTGGCATACCTGCCTCCCTCCCCTCTGCCTCCACGTCAAACACGTGCTCTTACGTGCTCCAGGGTCTCAAAAAACTTGCTGGCTCCTAAGAACCAAATCAGCTCCTTTTGGAAAAAACATTTTTGAACATTTCTCACAGTAGCACTCCTTCCTTAATAAGACGTGGTCAAAGCACTTTTACAAACCTGCCTCTATAATGAGGTACGGGTCTCTCTGCTTTCCCCCTTCATTTGAGCCCCTGACAACTGGTGCTATTCACAGCCTGAAGGACTGGCAGCTCTTGCTTGGGTCCGTCCTAGAATGTAAAAAAGTCCGGGTGACAAACCCTGGCCAGAGAGTACCACTCAGTTTACCCAGCCTGGGGGCATTGGGATGGGAACACGCCATTCCCCAATCCCTGCAAAACAGGGCTGCGTGTCTGGGGCTGGAGGTCTTCGGGAAACCCCAGGGAGACGTTGCCAGGGGTACCTGTCATTTGCTGGAGGAAGAGAGATGCCCTCTTGGAGCTGTAGGCCAGTGTGGCTATAGCCCCACATGCCATACTCTGTGCCTTGGACCATACAGCCGTAGAACTCTCCAGAACTAGACGGTCCTCAGAGGTCTATCTGTCCGAGGAACACAGTGCTCACCCCGCTCCGAGGAGCTACAAGCCTCCACTGAGCTTGGTGCAATGGAGAGCAGACTTAACAGCAGTCCTGAGCTTCCAGACGCAGCACTTGTCCGTGTCCCTGGGCTCCTGCCTCCTGGGGGGCGGCACAAGCACACGAGACTCAGATGATATCTGTCCACACTTCTGATAAAATCAGCCAAGATGCCTGAGAGTCACTTTATGTTCATGGGGAGACTTGTGCCAGAGTTTAGGGACATGGCTCTCTGATCTGCTCCTTTTGGAAAACCAATGGAATCTCACATATAAGCCTTTCATTTGTATTTTAAGGGTTTTTGTTTGCTTCTTTGTTTGGAGTCTATAAATGGTGCTCAATAGCAAAGTCTTTATCAGATGAAGCATTATGACTATGCACTCCTGGATGACAGGCGGCCACCACAGGAATCACCATGGTGCTGGAATCAAATTACACTTTATCTTACTGATCGCAGCAATCAATACATTTATTTTCTGTATAGTAAAATTTGGTTCCTTGATTTTATAACTTATTAAAGTCAAACGTCTGTGTTTTAGCACATTATGCCTGTGTTTATGTTCTTACCTCGACTGCACTCATCCCCCATCCCAACTCGAACCTGAGCAGATGAAAGGATGCACTGCCCTCATGAGGCCAGGGGAGGGGGCACCAGTAGGCACTGAGCAAGGACCCTGTAAAAAGTGAGAGGTACCCGGAAAGACCCAGCCCTCTCCTAGCTACTCATGGAGCTGGCTCTCCACGTGACTGACTCAGCCCACAGCTCCCAAGGAAACCTTTGGTTCAGAGAGGATATGAAGAATCTCCAGGCACTTCCTCTTCCTCCCTGGTGACAATTCTCTTCCAGAGTTAGGGCTTCTGAAAAAAATACTAGTGCTGAGTTTAATTTTAATTTCAGAGAAACGACAAAAAGTTTTTTAGTATAAGTATGTCTTGTTTTTATACTAAAAGGATTTTTGTTGTTTCTCCGAAATTCAAATCTAACTAAGAATCTTGTATTTTTCTTTGCTAAATTTGGTAACCCTACCCATAATCGGTGTTTCGCTTTTAAAGACAAGTCCATTCACTCTGGCCCTCTTTGATATTAGTGGGTGCTGGGAAAGAGGGAGCTTGAGGTTGGAGGAGGAGATGTCTCCTGTTACCCCAGGCTGAGGAGGAGGCAGATGCTGTGTCAGTGCTGGAGAAAAGGAACAATCAGAAATCTTACTCATTTGTACGGAGACTGGAGGTGGCTTGGGAATGCACTGGATCTTTCATCTTATTCATGGTAATTTGTTTTGACTTCATCTTTATAACACAGTTAGTTCTTAACAACGGAGGAAAGGAAGTTGGAATAGGTGTGTGTGAGTCTGTGTATTCGGAGTTGGGGAGGGAGTGCAGCTTGGTAAGCAGAACCGGCTTGAGATGAAATATTTGCAAAGGTCATTCATAACTGAATAGTCTGGATAGGTTATTTCAGAAAACAGGCCTGGGTTATAGAGGAAGTAGGAAGGAAGCCCCAACCTGTGCTTTCTGAAGAACGTGGATAAATGGTTAAGAGGAGCCAAATGATGTAATTACAGAGGTTGTGGCTACCATGCCCTCCTCTGTGTATTTTGTAAGTTCCTGAACAGTCACACCATGATCATACCCATTAGCTTATACCCCATCCCAAGGGAACACAATACACTCCTATCCTTAGAGGCCACGGGGCCACTTCCTTCTGTACCTCATGGCCCCACACAGTTGTTTCTTTTCTTGTGATATTAGATATTGCTAAGCCATACTCCCATTACTGTACATTCAAATACTTGTCTGCACACCCCAAATCATGCATGTCTTAGAGGGTCTTTTCTTACACTCTTAACTTTCGCACATAGGAGCTTTCACATTCATGACCAAGTGGAGACTGGATAAGAAGTGCTTGCCTGTCAGAGTAAGACTTCCATATCGTTCCCTGTGTGTGTGTGTGTGGGGGGCCACCCCAGGACTGTTGAACCTCAAGTACATATAAAGATACACAAAACAGTGTGTGACTCCCCATGGTGCATAGAAGCTACCAATGCCTTGGTTCAACTAAGGTTCTTCTAGTTTCTTTAAGTGAACACTTAGATCACTGATTTTCAACCTTTTTAGTTCTATGCATTTGTGGCTATAAATTTCCCTCTAAGCACTGCTTTAGCTATACCCCCTCCCCAATTTTGATATTTCACATATTTATTATCATTCCATTCTAAATATTTTCCTACTTTCCTTGTGACTTCTTCTTTGACCTGAGGATTATTTTAAAGATGTTGCTTAATTTCCAAACGTTAGGGGATTTTCTAGTTATGAATTGTTACAGATTTCTAGCTTAGTATACTGTGGTCAGAAAACATTTTCTGAAAGATTTCAACCTTTTGAAATTTGTTGTAGCTGGATTTATGGTCCAGCAGGTGGTCAATTTTTGTAAGTATTGTGCGTTGCTTGAAAAGAATATTGGCAATTATTGGTTATACTATCTTATTCATTATTTCAAGTTTGTTAATTCGTTATTCAAATCTTTTATATCTTGATTTTTGTGTCTTCTTGTTCTATTAATCTGATAAAAAGTAATTTTAATACCTCCCACTGATTGTGGGTTTTTCTACTCCTTGCAGTTTTATCATATTTTCCAATCTTAAAAAAAAAAAAAAAAAGCTATTTTACTATTTTGAGGCCATATTAATGGGAGCATACAAATTTCTAATTATATCTTTCTTGGTAATATTATTATTTTACATTTATGAATTAACCAATTTTATTTGCAGAAATAATTTGTCTTGAAACATTTCTCCCTGTTAATATAGCTATATCAGCTGTATCAGTTTTCTTTCGGTTAATGGCTTCACAATATAACATCTTCCATTCCTTTACTTTCAAATTGTCTATGTCCTATGTGTTCTATTTGTAGTTTGTAAACATAATATTTAATATAGTCTAACATTTTAATATTTTGATTAGACCATTTAGTCCATTACATTTACTATCATCACTGATACTGGTGCTCTTATATCTACCTTTTTCTGTGCTGTTTATCCTGACTATTTTGTATGGTTTTTTTCCTCATCTTTCTTGCTTTCTTTTGGATTGGGTGCTTTTTTCCCCATTCTATTTTAGCCCTCAGTTAGTTTCGAAGCCACATAGTGCTTTTCTCTTATTTCAATGAGTACTCAAGAAATTTCAACATGCATTCTTAACTTATCAAAATCTATCATGACTCTTAAAGTAACCATCTCTCCAACAATGCAACAGAATAGTCTTCTCAAACTATCTGTACTAAAATAAACTTTTAACATTTTCATTTCATTGTGGACTAATAAAATATAAAAGAATTAATAGATTAATAAAGCAGAAAAGCAAAGACATACAAAATACACACTAGAAAACAGAAACTTAATCATAAGATTATAGAATGCTTCCCCTCCCCAACACCTGACCACCACAGCAACAAGGCTCCAGGATGAAAGCAGTGGATTACAACTAAGAGAGCTGTAAGACAAAACTATTTAAAAAGGAATTCTTAGGTAACCCAAAGACAATAGGAAAGTGAAAAACTAATTCACACATACACACACAGAGAGAAATGAGAGGAAAGTGAAGCTTCTGGCACCTACGGCTACAACAAACATTAAACACTGCCCAAGTCTTAAAGATTAATACGAAAGCTCACAGTCAAAGCCTGAGTACCCCACTTCCTGTGACCAGATACATCACGTTCAGCTTTCAAAAAAATGTTACAAGGCATGCTAAAAAGTAAGGAAAAGACACTGCGAAGAGACAAAGCAAGCATCAGAATCTGACTCAGATATAACACCAAGTTATCAGATAGGGAATTTAAAACAACTCCGATTAGTATGTTAAGAGCTCTAACGGACAGTAGACAACATGCATTAATATAAGCAGATATATGGAAAGTCTAAAAAGAGAATAAAAGGAAGTGCTGAAATTGAAACCACTGCAACAGAAATGAAGAATGCCTTTGATGGGCTCATCAGCAGACTGGACGGAGCCAACAATGATATGTGATCTTGAAGCTACGTCAATAGAAACTTCCAAACTGAAATGCAAAGGAAAAAAAGAACGAAAAAGATGGGATAAGTTTTGCATCTCCATTGCCCCAAGATTCCTGCCTAATGGTACTTATTCAAGAAAGTACATTCTGACCTCATATGTGCCCTGGAGTAGTTACAACTCTTTGATCAATGATTTTGTGATTGTCTAATTTTCTTTGATAACATTTACCAAAATTATACTTTAAGAATTTTTTCTGTACATGAACACCACCATCCATAATTAAGAAAGTGTTAATAAACTAGCCTTTCTGAGGTAAAGAAACCATATATCTACAAAATTATTTTTTTTTTCAGATTTTGGACAACAGACAACACACAACTCTAATTCCTGAGTGAAAATAACAAAAGTGAGTCCTTAATACCTCAACTTTCTACCTGGAGGCACTTTACAGAACATGGTTAAGAAAAGAGGAGCCCAGTCAGAACACAACAGTCTTTCTGAGGTGAAAAGACATAAATCAAAGTTTGCAGCTGTTGGAATGTCTGGAATGTCTGGTACAAACTACAAGAATAGAAGGTAGCTGCTCAGAGAAGTAGCTCCGGAAATCTGCAGGATTATCCTTGAATTTTAGGCTGAATAAACTGCAAATATGCAGTGAAAAAAGTGTCTGTGGAAGGGCAAAGAACAAATATCTGGGAACTGTGAAAAGAACAAAGATTCTAGAGTTGACACAAGGTTGAACACAATGAAGTTCCAGACAGTCAGAGGGAAGAGATCTTGATGAGGGCCCAAGCCTTCAGGTGATGGCCTAGAAAGGCTACACCTAAGGAGGCAGGTACTCCTAGTCCTGGAGTAAATGGAACTCTACATCTACATGCCTATAGATTAAACGTTTGTGTCCCCCAAAATTCATGTTGAAATCTCGTCCCCAATGTGACAGTATGTGGAGGTGGTAC
>NW_011888978.1:1534785-1537083 GCF_000151845.1 Pteropus vampyrus | reverse complement strand
TGATGAGGGCCCAAGCCTTCAGGTGATGGCCTAGTAAGGCTACACCTAAGGAGGCAGGTACTCCTAGTCCTGGAGTAAATGGTACTCTACATCTACATGCCTATAGATTAAACGTTTGTGTCCCCCAAAATTCATGTTGAAATCTCGTCCCCAATGTGACAGTATGTGGAGGTGGTACTTTCGGAAGTATGTAAGTAATCCCTAATGAATAGGATTCATGCCCTTTCATGAAGAGGTCCCAGAGAGCTTCCCTATCCCCTTCTACTATATGAGGACATATCAAGAAGATTGCCATTAATGAGCCAGAAAGTGGGCCCTTACCAGACGCTGAAGCTGCTGGTAACTTGATCTTGGGCTCTCAGTCACTAGAATTGTGAGGAATAAATTTCTACTGTTTATAAGCCCCCCAGTCTATGATATTTTGTTATAGCAGCTCGGATAGACTAAGGCACACACTAACAGAGCTTGAAAACAAACCTCTCTAAAGGACAGAGGCATAAATCAATGGACTAGCATGGGGTCCAGAAATAGAACCACATATACATAATCAACTGGTTTTTTTTTAAAGATGAAAAAGCGAGTCAATGTAGAAAGGATGGTCCTTTTCAAAGAATGGTGCTGAAACAGCTGGATGTCCACAAGCAAAAAAGAAAAACTAAACTAAACTAAACTAAAAAATAATAAAGCAAAAGACAAACAAAAGAAGCCTTATCCTATACTTCACACCTTATACAAAAATTAACTCGAGGTGGATCATAGATTTAAATGCAAAACATATAATTTAAAAACTTCCAGAAGAAAGCATAGGTGAAAATCTTTGTAGTATTGGGTTAGGCAAAGATTTCTTAGACATGATCTATAAAATCTTTTAAAAAAATTAATGAACTTCTAATATCAGCTCCATATTTACCACATAGCACAATACATTTTAGATTCTGAAGTATTAGAGAGCATGTTTATTATCAATTCTTATGGATTTTTGGAATATTTAGGCATACACACACAGTGGATTACTTTTGTTTTCTAAAGACACTGTTAAAACATAGGAAGTGAAGCCACATAACTGGGGCAAGATATTTTCAAATTACTTAGTTGACAAGAGACTTGTATACAGACTGCATAAAAACTCTTGAGTCTCAGCAATAAACAAAGAAACCTCTTCCCTCATACAGTTGAAGATTTGAACAGACACTTCACTAAAGAAAATGAGTGAATGGCAAGTAAGCACATGAAAGATGATCAAAATCACTAATCATTGGAAAAATGCTTTTTAAAACCACAATGGGATAACATTACTAACCTGTTATTATGATTAAAGTGGAAAACAAACAGATAAAATAAACCTTGACAACACCAAGTGCTGGTAAGGACACAGAGCAAGGGGAACTCTGACATACTGTTCCTGGTAATAAAAATTGGAACAAACAGTTTGACAAACAGTTGGACAGCATCCCACAAACTTAAAAATTTACTTTCCATGCGACCCAGCAATCCTATTCTGAAGATTTACCCAATAAAAATAAAAATAAACACATACACAAATGGAACAGGAGATCTAAGACAAAAAGTTTGATATGTCATAATGGGAATACCAGAAGAAGAAAGAATGGAGCAGAAGAAATATTTGAAGTAGTAATGGCTGAGAATTTTCCCAAATCAAATAACCAACACCAAATCACAGACCAAGGAAGCTCAGAGAACAATAAACAGGATCAATACCCTCAAAATGAACAAACTGCAAAAAAAAAAAAAAAAGAGAAAAATTTTAAAAAGATGCCAGAAGGGAAAAAAAAAACTTACTTATCCAGGAACAATAAAATTTATGTCAAACTTCTCATAACAAACCGTGCAAGCAAGAAGAGTTGAGTGAAATATTAAAAATGTTAAAAGAAAAAAATCCCACCAACCTAGAATTCTGTATTCAGTAAAGTTATCCTTTACAAGTGAAGCAGTCTTTTTCATAACAGGTTTGCCGCCAGAACACAGGTGTCGTAAATATCAATGCTATATCTAAGCCAAAATGAGAAAAGAAAAGACTCATATCACATCACCGTCATTGGACACATAGATTCCAGCAAGTCTACCACAAATGGTCACCTAATTTACAAATATGGTGGGATTGACAAAAGAACCATAGAAAAATTTGAGAAGGAGGCTGCTGAGGTGGGGAAGGGCTCCTTCAAGTATGCCTGGGTCTTGGATAAATTAAAAGCTGAATGTGAGTGTGGTACCACCATTGATATCTCCCTGTGGAAATTCAAGACCAGAAAGTATTATGTAACCATCATTGATGCCCCA
>NW_011888978.1:1529935-1533730 GCF_000151845.1 Pteropus vampyrus | reverse complement strand
AGCAGTGGACAAGAAGGCAGCTGGAGCTGGCAAGGTCACCAAGTCTGCCCAGAAAGCTCAGAAGGCTAAATGAATATTACCCCCAAAACCTGCCCCAGACTTAATCAATGGTGGAAGAACGTTCTCAGAACTATTTGTCTCAATTGGCCATTTAAGTTTAATAGTAAGTTAATGGTAATAGTTAATGATCACAATGCATCATAAAACCTTCAGAAGGAAAGGAGAATGTTTTGTGGACCATTTTGTGTGTGTGTGTGTGTGTGTGTGTGTGTGTGTTTTTAAGTTATTAGTTTTTAAAATCAGTACTTTTTAAAGGAAACAACTTGACCAAAAATCTGTCACAGCATTTCGAGACCCCATAAAAACAAAGTTTAATGAGAAAAAAAAGTGAAGGAGAAATACAGACTTTCTCAGACAAATAAAAATTGAGGGGATCTTGGGGGTGGCTCCATAGTGTAGTGGTTAGCACGTCTGCTTTGCACGCAGAAGGTCCTGGGTTCGCACCCCAGGTGGAGCCATGGGTCATACCCCGGCTGCACCAGGCCCCTGGTGCACCAGGCCAGGGTGCATGCCTCGAGCGTGTGGGAGGGGATACCCTGCCTCCAGAGATCCAGCTCTTAAGGGGCAACAGCAACATCTATGGGTCAAGGGTGGAAGTGTGTGTGTGGGGAAATAAATAAATAAAAGCTATTTTTAAAAATATTGAGGGGATATGTCCTCAGGAAATCTGCCTTGCACAGAATGTTAAAAGAAGTTCTCCAGAGAGAAGGAAGATGATATAGGTCAGAAACTCTAAACTACATAACAAAAGGCAGAACCTCAAAGAAGAAATAAATGACGGTAAAATAAAATTTCCTATTTTTCTTATTCTTAATTAATCTAATAGATAACTAATTGTCCAAAGTAACAAGAGCAACAATGTATTGAGTGATTATTGCCTCTGAATAAGTAAAATAAATGGCAGCAATGCAATAAGGAGTGAGAAGGAAGAATTGAGAAGACTCTTTTTTAAGGTCCCTGTACTACATGTGAAGCAGTATAGTATTATTTGAAAGTGGACATAGATTAGTTGTAAATGTATATTGCCAACTCTGGGGCAAGCACTAAAATTTTTTTAAAAGAAATATATTGATATGCCAAGAGAGGAGAAAATGGAATCATATCAAATTCTCAATTAAAATCAGAGAAGACAGAAAAAGAGGGAAAATAAGGAATAAAGAACAAGTACAATGAATAGCAAGTAGTTATAAACCTGGTAGATATTAACCTAGTGGTATCAATAATCACTTTCAATGGGAATAGTCTAAATACACTAATTAAAAGATAGAAACTGCATAATGGATAAAAAACAAGACCCACCTATATATTGTCTACAAGAAACCCACTTTAATTATAAACACACAGATCGATTAAAAATAAAAAGAATGCAGTAAGATATATCATGCTAGCGCTAATCAGAAGAGCTGGAGTAACTATATTAATTTCAGACAAAGTATACTTCAGAACAAAGAAAATTATCAGAAATACAGAGGGGCGTTACATGATAAAGGGGTCGATTCTCAAAGCAAACACAACAAACCTTAATGTGTATACACTTAACAATAAGAGCTTCAAAATAGTTGAAGCAAAACATGATAGAACAGCAAAGAGAAATAGACAAATAAACTATTAATAGCTGCAGATTTAACCTCTCTTGTCAGTGACAGACCCAGCAGACAGAAATCCAGTCGGCACACAGCTGAATACAGCAGAACCACCAATCCAATGAGCTAGCTGACATAAAAGGTTTCATTCAAAAACAGCAGAATATGTTTCATTCAAAAACATATTCTTTTCAAGCTCACATAAAATATTCACCAAGATAGACCACATTCTAGCCATAAAACAGACCTTAACAAATTTAAAAGAATAGAAATCATATAAAGTATGTAGTCAGACTAAACCGAATTACCCTAGAAATTCATCATAGAAATATAGCTGGGAATTCCCCCAAATATTGGAAATTAAACAACATACTTTTAAATAACACAGGGTCAAAGAAAAAGTCTCAAGAGAAACTAAAAATATTTTTAATTCAATGAAAATACGATTTATCAAAATCTCTGGGATGCAGTAAAAAAAGCATTTGGAGGGAAATTTATAGCATTCCATGCAAAAATTAGAAAAGAAGAAGAACCTAAAATCAATAATTCAAGGTCTTACCATAGGAAACTGGAGAATGAAGAACAATATAAATCTATATTGCAGAAGGAAAAAATAAGTAAAATAAACAATAAAAATTGGAGCATAAGTCAATAAAATTGAAAATAGCAAATCAGTAAAGAAAATAAACAAAACCAAAAGCTGGTTCTTTGAAAAGATCAATAAAATTGAACTTCTAGCAAGGCTAAGCAAGAAAAAAGAAAGAAGACACAGTATCCCTGCTCACAGGTAAACAATAGAGAGAAAATTTGGAAAATATAAAATGGAATTTCTCATCATAGCATAATTCACAATAATTAAAAACTTAAAACAAGGCTACAACCAAAGTAAGTTTCTGAGTGCATCACTTGTTGGCTAAGCAAGGAAATCTGTTTACTGATGGTAAATTAATTGTGTTTGACAGCAGCAGCCAAAGGAATACATTCAGAGAAAATAAATTTACCTTTCAATGAGAACAATTGTTCCAAGAGTTGAGGGCATTGTGAGCAATATCAAGTCATTGAAGAATAAGGCAGATGATTTGAAATGGTTTTCCTTGGCTTTCGATGAATAAACAGATGTTAATAATAGCATTCAGTTGTTGTTTATTGATGAGTCAATATCCACTTTAAAATGACTTAAAAATTAGCCTTTATAAATATCCTGTATGGAACAACTACAAACAAAAATATTTTTAAGGAAGTTGAAATAACACTCAGTATAATCCGAAGTGGAACCTGCTAAGATGTGTTTCAACAGATGGTAAAAATATGTAGAGAGCCGAAGAGGCTTAGTTGAACGACGTACAAAGCTTGTGAAAATGTAAGGTGTTTTAAACCTGTGGTTATTTATTGGTGACGATATTTGAGTCTATTATGTCTTATTGAACAATAAGTGTCAACGGTGAACCTCCTTTGCTCTTGTGGACCTAACTGTTGTCAGTTCTGTGAAGTGTTTTGTTTTGTTTTGTTTTTGTTTTGTTTTTAGAAATAGAAGCTGACTTGCTCTGCTGCACAGCAGTTCAATGACTTAGCAGTAGTAAAGTTTTACTGCACTTTTTAAAACCCAAGGCTGATAACGAAATTTTTCTGAATGAAAATAACGAAATTTTTCTGAACAAGAACTGTGTTGGACCACAATGATTAAGCATAAGGTGGCTTTGGAAATTAGCTTTTGCTGCAAACTTAATCAATGTTTCTTAATGACTTCAACCTAAAATTAAGAGGCAAATCAGAGCTTCTATGCAAAATTTATTCTGCTATAAAATCATTTCAATGACAACTAACATTTAAATCACAAGTAATGTCAAGATGCTTTATACGCATCCCACACTGTTAAAATTTAAAACAAGAAATGATATCTCCATTCCCACAAATATTTTCTGCAGATATAGATTCTGAGTACAAACTTAAGTTCCATCAGCAGTTTTTTGGATCTCAATGCAAGAGCAAAGGTAATTTCCATACAGCTGCTCCTTGACTCAGGATGGGGTTACGTCTCAATAAACCCATCATACATTGAAAATGTCATAAATCAAAAATGCATTTAATTCACGTAACCTACCGAAGAACATCATAGCCTAGTCAGCCTACCTCAAATGTGCTCAGAACGCTC
>NW_011888978.1:1525813-1528485 GCF_000151845.1 Pteropus vampyrus | reverse complement strand
CCAAAAGCTGGTTCTTTGAAAAGATCAATAAAATTGAACTTCTAGCAAGGCTAAGCAAGAAAAAAGAAAGAAGACACAGTATCCCTGCTCACAGGTAAACAATAGAGAGAAAATTTGGAAAATATAAAATGGAATTTCTCATCATAGCATAATTCACAATAATTAAAAACTTAAAACAAGGCTACAACCAAAGTAAGTTTCTGAGTGCATCACTTGTTGGCTAAGCAAGGAAATCTGTTTACTGATGGTAAATTAATTGTGTTTGACAGCAGCAGCCAAAGGAATACATTCAGAGAAAATAAATTTACCTTTCAATGAGAACAATTGTTCCAAGAGTTGAGGGCATTGTGAGCAATATCAAGTCATTGAAGAATAAGGCAGATGATTTGAAATGGTTTTCCTTGGCTTTCGATGAATAAACAGATGTTAATAATAGCATTCAGTTGTTGTTTATTGATGAGTCAATATCCACTTTAAAATGACTTAAAAATTAGCCTTTATAAATATCCTGTATGGAACAACTACAAACAAAAATATTTTTAAGGAAGTTGAAATAACACTCAGTATAATCCGAAGTGGAACCTGCTAAGATGTGTTTCAACAGATGGTAAAAATATGTAGAGAGCCGAAGAGGCTTAGTTGAACGACGTACAAAGCTTGTGAAAATGTAAGGTGTTTTAAACCTGTGGTTATTTATTGGTGACGATATTTGAGTCTATTATGTCTTATTGAACAATAAGTGTCAACGGTGAACCTCCTTTGCTCTTGTGGACCTAACTGTTGTCAGTTCTGTGAAGTGTTTTGTTTTGTTTTGTTTTTGTTTTGTTTTTAGAAATAGAAGCTGACTTGCTCTGCTGCACAGCAGTTCAATGACTTAGCAGTAGTAAAGTTTTACTGCACTTTTTAAAACCCAAGGCTGATAACGAAATTTTTCTGAATGAAAATAACGAAATTTTTCTGAACAAGAACTGTGTTGGACCACAATGATTAAGCATAAGGTGGCTTTGGAAATTAGCTTTTGCTGCAAACTTAATCAATGTTTCTTAATGACTTCAACCTAAAATTAAGAGGCAAATCAGAGCTTCTATGCAAAATTTATTCTGCTATAAAATCATTTCAATGACAACTAACATTTAAATCACAAGTAATGTCAAGATGCTTTATACGCATCCCACACTGTTAAAATTTAAAACAAGAAATGATATCTCCATTCCCACAAATATTTTCTGCAGATATAGATTCTGAGTACAAACTTAAGTTCCATCAGCAGTTTTTTTGATCTCAATGCAAGAGCAAAGGTAATTTCCATACAGCTGCTCCTTGACTCAGGATGGGGTTACGTCTCAATAAACCCATCATACATTGAAAATGTCATAAATCAAAAATGCATTTAATTCACGTAACCTACCGAAGAACATCATAGCCTAGTCAGCCTACCTCAAATGTGCTCAGAACGCTCACATTAGCCTATAGTTGGACAATTATCTTAGTTTCATCTCAAGAGTCACTGCCTTCCTCTTCTTCTCATCAGAAGCAGGAGATGCTGATGGGTGTTCTGTAGACATGATGGGATTCAAAAATATAAAACATGATATCAAAAAAATGCTGACAACACAGTACACTGTAGAGTATCAGTTGTTTACCCTGGTGATTGCATGGCTGACTGGGAGCTGTGGCTTGCTGCTGCCTCCCAGCATCACAAGAATCATATTGCATATTGCTAGCCTGGAAAATTATCAAAATTCAAAATTCAAAGTACTGGTTATATTGACTGGATATTGCTCTCACACCATCGTGAAGTGGAGGGACCATTTGTATTTCAAATTCCATTTAACAATATGATGGAGAAGCATCCACCTAACCTTCCTTTGGAAATGATGAATCTGTAATGTAATGCTATGCTAAAAGGAAAATATCAAAAGAATAATCTAATGGAATTCTATAAATGACTTCCAAGCAACGAATATGCTCAATTAAAATCATATGTTCATGGACTGGCAATGCCTAGCTGTGCGAAAAAACATTTTCAAAGATGAAACACATAAAATTACATTACAGATCAGCTTTAACAGATAAGCAGTTGTTAACAGGTTTTTTACAACTTTTCTGAGCTAGAATTCACATACCACATAATCCGCCCATTTAAAGTGTAAAATCCAAAGTTTCTTAGTATATTTACAGAGTAGTGTAACCATTAACACAATCAATTTTAGAACATTTTCATCACCCAAAAAAAAAACTCCATTAATAGTCACCTCACATCTTCCCCATCCCTCCAAGCCCTTGGCAACCAATAATCTTCCTTTTGTTTCTATGGATTTGCCTATTCTGAACATCATATGTAAAGGGAACTATATAATACGTGGTCCTTTGCAACTGGCTTCCTTTACTTAGCACAGTGTTGTCAAAGTTGGTCCATACTATAGCATTTGTGTTTTTTACTGCCATATAGTATTTCTTTTATTGCCATATAGTATTCCATTGTATGAATATATCACATTTTACTTATTAACTGATTATTAACTGATTAACTGATTAACTGATGAACATCGGTTGTTTCCACATTTTGCCTAGTAGGGATAATACAGCTATGAACATTCATGTACAAGTTTTTGTATAAATGTAGGTTTTCATTTCTTTTGGGTATATACTTAGGAGTGGAATTACTGAAT
>NW_011888978.1:1525432-1525763 GCF_000151845.1 Pteropus vampyrus | reverse complement strand
CCTATTCTGAACATCATATGTAAAGGGAACTATATAGTACGTGGTCCTTTGCAACTGGCTTCCTTTACTTAGCACAGTGTTGTCAAAGTTGGTCCGTACTATAGCATTTGTGTTTTTTACTGCCATATAGTATTTCTTTTATTGCCATATAGTATTCCATTGTATGAATATATCACATTTTACTTATCCACTCATTAACTGATGAACATCGGTTGTTTCCACATTTTGCCTATTATGGATAATACAGCTATGAACATTCATGTACAAGTTTTTGTATAAATGTAGGTTTTCATTTCTTTTGGGTATATACTTAGGAGTGGAATTACTGAAT
>NW_011888978.1:1522256-1524142 GCF_000151845.1 Pteropus vampyrus | reverse complement strand
GGATAATACAGCTATGAACATTCATGTACAAGTTTTTGTATAAATGTAGGTTTTCATTTCTTTTGGGTATATACTTAGGAGTGGAATTACTGAATCATATGGTAACTCTACATTTAGACTTTTTAGGAAATGTCAGATTATATTCCAAAGAGGCTGCACCATTTTAGAGTCCCACCTGCAGTGTATGAGTTCCAATTTTTCTACATGTTTGTCAACTTATTGTCTTTTTTATTACAGCCATACTAGTGGGTATGAAGTGGGCGTGTCCTTGTGGTTTTGATTTGCATTTCCTTGATGGTTAATGAAGTTGAGTATCTTTTCATGTATCTTTTTTGGTCATTTGTATATCTTCTTTGGAGAAGTGTCTATTCGGATCCTTTGTCCACTTTTATTTGGGTTATTTATCTTTTTATTACTAAGTTGCAAGAGTTCTTTGTATATTCTAGATAGTATATTATAAGATATATAATTTGCAAAATTTCTCCTCCATTCTGTGGATTGTCTTTGTACTTTCTTGATGATGTCCTTTGGTTCACCAAAGTTTTGAATTTGGTCATGTCTAAAGGATGCATTTTTTTCTTGCTTGTGATTTTGGTATCATATCTGTGAAACCATTTGTGAAACCATCACAAAGATTTATGCCTGTTTTCTTCTAAGAGTTTTATCATTTTAGCTCTTACATCTAGGTCTTTGATCCATCTTTAATTAATTTTGTATATGGTGTGAGGTAAGGATCCAACTTTATTCTTTTGCATCATTGTCTTAGCTCCATTTGTTGACAGACTCTTCCCATGGATTATCGTGGTACAATCAATTGTAATGATAAGGAATGCTAACCTTAAGCAAAATAGTTATCACTCCAGTCATGAAAAAATTCCTGTTATTCTCATTAGTAGGATTGTACTACAAAAATTAGTACTCAATTGTTATATTTTGAATGTCATCATTAAAAATTTGTGAATTTTTTTTCTTGCTTACAAGTACCTAACATTCTTGATTGTGCCTCTTGGTCCACAAAGCTTAAAATATTTACTATCTAGGCCCAAAACATTTGCTGATTCCTGCTTTAGATCATAATACCATGTCTTTTAAGTGAATCTAAAATCAATTACATTCATTAGGAAATTAATATATAACTTTTAAGTCACAACTGATTGACAATTTTAGAAATAGCTTGTATCAGCACTAGTAAATACTTAGTATGACATAAATGTCATTCATTATAGCACAGCTATCACCACCAGTTTTGGAGCTTTGGTTCAAAGCCATTCACATTTTGAAACAAGATCAGTCTTCACGCAGATGCCGTCTTGAGGACCAAGACACACCTGCCTTGCTTGGAACAATCTTATACTTTTTGCTGTGCTGGAGTCTCAGACCCAGGGTGGGTAATATTGCCTTTCTTTTCCTCTGAGATCAAAGTCCCTGAGTTCCACTATGCTTGCCATCTCTCTATGGGTTGTAGGTGGGGGCAGGTCGCTTTTTTGTCCTATGGGGCAACGTTGTTATGACTCTAAGAAACCAGTTTCCTTTCTAGAGGGAGTCACCTTTTCCAAGATGAACATGGATCTCCCCTGCCTTTTAAAGGCACTTCAACTTTTATCCCAGTCTAGGTTTTCAGGATTTATCTCATTTCAACCCCTTCATCACTAGAAACCTTTGTTAAACATATTGAACAAAGAAAGTCCTTTAAAATATCTGTTAATTCCGGTGTGGGAAATGTGATTTCTGTGGTTAAAGAAAAAACTGAAACACACGGGTGGAGCAGCAGAGCGCAGTATACATTGATCATAACAATGTCACAAACATACGGAGCAAACTGATCTTTCCACAATTTAGTCTCCCAAAAAGACAGAATATTAAAAGCCACCAGCAGACTTTTTGGG
>NW_011888978.1:1502587-1522206 GCF_000151845.1 Pteropus vampyrus | reverse complement strand
TCCCCTGCCTTTTAAAGGCACTTCAACTTTTATCCCAGTCTAGGTTTTCAGGATTTATCTCATTTCAACCCCTTCATCACTAGAAACCTTTGTTAAACATATTGAACAAAGAAAGTCCTTTAAAATATCTGTTAATTCCGGTGTGGGAAATGTGATTTCTGTAGTTAAAGAAAAAACTGAAACACACGGGTGGAGCAGCAGAGCGCAGTATACATTGATCATAACAATGTCACAAACATACGGAGCAAACTGATCTTTCCACAATTTAGTCTCCCAAAAAGACAGAATATTAAAAGCCACCAGCAGACTTTTTGGGAGTACACACAAATTTTTTCATCTTTTATACTAGGACTTTCTAGGTATAGATTATAGGGTTGGGAGAAAGAGATGTTTTCACTCTGCATTTATCCTGAAAAGGTTTAATTTCTCTTATGGTGCCATAGTCCCCTTTATCTTCCTTTAAGAGGGAAGAGCGATTGGGTTATGGAAGGGGAGAGCAAGTTCACTGGCATCACAAGTGAATTCTATACCATTGTACTTCACTTTCCATTAGCTGTGAATGTTGACATGAATTCAGACTATGTTTGTTCTCTTGGCTGCTTCTGTCATATTAACATAGGTACTATGTTCACCTTTTTGGCCTTGAAAAGCTTCTCATGATAGGCAGGCAGGCAGGCAGACACAAAATTTTTAAAAATTTAAAAAATTTACATACAATAAACTTGACTTTGCTTGATGCAGTTACATGAGATTTAACATTGTATAGATCTGTGTGACCACCACTAATCTGGATTCATAACAGCTCGGTCACCCACAAAACTCTCTTGTGCCGTTCTTTTGTAGCCAAACCCTCTCTTTGCCCTTAGTCCCTGGCAACCACATATCTAGTCCCCATGCTTATAGTTTTTGCCTTTTCCAGAGAGCTGTATAAATGGAATCATGTGGCATATAAGCTTTTGTGATATTCTTCTCTCACATAGCCTACTGCCTTTGACACTCATCTGTGCTGTACAAAGTAATCAAAAGTCTATATATTTTTTTTTTATCACCGAATATAGCATTCTACTATATGGACACACTGCAGTCTGTTTATCCATTCATCCAATGAAGGTCATTTGGGTTGTTTCTAGTTTGGGGAGATTATGAATAAGGCTTGTATAAACATGCATGTACAGGTTTCTGTATGAATACAAGCTCTCATTTTTTAGAATGAATGCCTAGAAATGGGATTGCTGGGTCACCTGTATGTTTAACTTTATACAAACTGGCAAAATGGTGTAAATTTATAGAAACTGACAAAATGGCATAACTTTATTCATTTTCACCAGCAATGTTTGACAGTTCCAATAGCTATGCATTCCTCACCAATACTTCATACTGTCATTTTACAAAATTCTATTCTAGCTATTCCGTAGTGGTACCTTGTGGTGGTTTAAATATGCATTTCTCTAAAGACTAACGACATTATCTTTTTATGTAGTTTATCTGCCATTTAAATATCTTCTTTAGTGAAGTGTCTGTGAAACCTTTTGCCCATTTCCTTATTGGGTTATTTTTTAATTGAGTTTTTGAGTGTTCTTTATAATTCTGGATACAAATTCTTTGTCAAATATTTGATTTAAAAACATTTTCTCCCAGGCTGTAGCTTGTCTCATTCTTTTAACAGTGTCTCTCAAGGAGAAAAAAAAATACTTTCGATAAAAGCCAATTAACTGTTTTTTTCTTTGACAGAATATGTTTTTGGTGCCATCTAAGGGCCCTTGCTAAACCCAAGTTCATAGATTTTCTCCTGTTTTCTTCTAAAAGCATTATAATTTTACATTTTACATATAGATCTGATGCATTTTTAGTTAATTTTTGCAAGAGATGTCAGTTTTAATTTGAAGTTCACTTTTTTTTTGCATGATCAATTGTTCCAACATCACTTCTTGAAAAGACTATTGTTTCTCCACTGAGCTGTGTTTGCATGTGTAAAAAATCAATTGGCCATATTTGTGTGGATTTCTTTCTATATTCTGTACTCAGATCTTGGTTTGTAAATAACATTCTCCAATAAAAAGAACCAGGGGTCCCTGGAAAAATGGACAGCACTGGAGTTGGGATAACTTTAAAGAGCAGGGGAAATATAATGTAAGCCTGAGGCATCTGATAGCACCAGAAAATAAAAGCTAAAAGAAAAAAATAATGGAGGCATGAAAAAAGGATACAGGTGCCAGACTGAAAAAATCTCCCAATGTCCAAACATATAAAAATCTGAGTAACAACAACAAAAGTTTTTCAGGCAATGCCCTAAATTTGATCCTTGCTTGGAAGCCATTTCTTAATTTTAGGATATCCTGCTGTCTTGGTGAGGCTGAGTCTCCAAAACCATTAAGTGCTGGCTCTTTATTTCAGTCTTCCTATAGTTTCTCCTTCACACATTTTACTATAAGCAGTGAGAAGCCAGGTGGCTCCTTGAATACTCTGCTTGGAAAGCTTCTTAGGTCATATCAGGCCCATGTTTTACTTTCCATACCACGGAAGGTGACACTTTTGCTAAACCTTCTACCACTGAACAAAGGGTCTTTCTTCCTCCAGTTTCCAATAACACTCACCTGACTTTTCTGCAAGTCTTCACCTGCAGCTTTGTCAAAGACCGTGTGGTTTCTATTAATAGTTTCTTCAGAGCACTTTAGGTTTTTACTAGTACATACCCACTTAGCTCAGTACCCACTGTCTAGTTCCAAAACCATACCCACATCTTAGGTTTTCATTATGACAGCACTCCACTTCCAGGCACCAAAATATCCATTAGTTATCTACTGCTGTACAACAAATTAACCCCAAACTAAGCAAGTCAAAAGAACATTTACTGACCCACAATTTCTGAAGGTTAGAAATCCAGGAGTGGTTTAGCCAGGTGTTTCTAGCTCATTGTGTCATAGAAGGTTGCAGGCAAGCTTTTGGCTGTAGTCTTATTTGAAGGCCAAAGTGAAGGAGGATCCACTTCCAGGCTCATTCACATGATTGTCAGAAGGCTACGGTTCTTTGCTGGCTGTTGGCCAAGACATCCAGTTCCAAACCACATGGATCTCTCTATAGACTGAGTATCCTCAGATATGGCAACTGGCTTCCCAAAGGACAGACGATCCAAGAGAGCACATGCCCAATACAGAAGCCACAGTTTTTTTTATAACCAAACATTTTAAGTGACATACCATTATTCCTACCATATTCTATTCAATAGAAGTGAGTCACTAAGTCCACATTTGAGAGTAGGGCATTAAGTTTCATTGCTTGGAGGAAAGCCTAGCAAAGAATTTCAGGAAATAATTTTGATACCACAAGTTTATTTCTGGACTGTTTCATTAATCTACATGTCTATTCCTTCTCTTATATCAGTGTCTTTATTAACTGTAGCTTTTTAATAAGACTTAACTAGTTGAATAGTTTGAGTCCTTCAAATTTATTGTGCTTTAAATTTATAATTTTTGGCTACTCCACTTGCTTTGTCTTTCCATATATATTTTAGAGTCAGCTTGTCTATATCCATAAAAATTCCTACTGAAGTTTTTACGGGTATTGTGTTAAATCTGTAGATTAAATTGATGAGAACAGACATCTTAAATGCATTGTCTTCCAATCCATAAATATGGTATGTCTATTTAGATCTTCTTTGATGTCATTCAACATTTTGTCATTTTTCAGCATAAAGATCCTGCACATTTGCTAGATTCAGATCTATTGATTTCTTTCCTTTTGGAGTCACTGCAAATGGAGTACATTGTTCAAATTCATTTTCTAGTTATTGTTAGTATGTAGGTTAATTTTTGCATGTTAACTTAATGCCTTGTGACCTTACTAACCTCATTAGTTCCAAGAGCTTTATCATTGATGCCTTGGAATTTTCTAAGTGAACAATCATGTCATCTTTGAATATAGACCATTTTATTTCTTCCTTAAAAAGTGAATGTTTTGGGGATTTTTTTTGGCCTAACTGAATTAGCAAGAACTTCCAGTATGAGGTTGAATAGGAGTGTTCGGAGTGGACATCATGATTTGTTCCTATCTTAACATCATTCACTTGATCACCATCAAGCATTATGTTTGTTGTGAGTTTTATTAATTTCTTTTCTAATTTTTTGAGATATTATCATGAATAATCAAATGTTTTTCTTCATCAATTAATATGATCATGTATTCTTTTTTCTTTCTTATTCGATTTGGATATGAGTCAGTTTATCTTCTAGTTTATTTTTTTCTCTGTTATCTCTATTCTGCTACTGAGTCCCTCCAACAATTTTTTTTGGTAAATTTTGTTATTGTAGTTTTTAGTTCTAAAATGTCCATATGGTTCCTTTTTATGTATTATCTATTTTCCTGCTGAGAATTTTGAAGTTTCCATCAAGAATGGTCACACTTTTGAAACACTGTTGCAACACTAACTTCAAAATTCCAACATCTGTGTTATCTTGGGACAGTGTCTGTTTTCTTTTTTCCTTACGGATTGCTGACATTTCTGATTTTATACTTTGTGTAATATTGCACTAAAGCCTAACCATTTTGGATGTTATGAGACTCTGGATCCTCATCAGGTCTGAGTCTAGGATTACATATACGATTAGTAGATTGCTTTCTTGAGTTTCCTCTTCTCTGTCACCACCCTGACACATTCTACTCCTGAGAGCCACTTCCTTTTCCCGGTCTTCTGGTTAAAAATCCAAGGCTTTAAGTTCTCCTCTCTGCTACACACCTCATGGATATTTCTACCTCTGGATCCAAGCATCACGAAGATAGTGAGACAAGAAATGGGGATTCCCCAACCTTTTGGCCCACAGCTCCTCTGACGAGAGACAGGATCCCTAAGAGGTTCTGATGCCTGCTCAACCACCACTGTCCTCACCACAGGAAAGTCTAGGAGTGCTGGACTTGTCTTCGAACTCTGCTTTCCTTCCTGAATCTGCCTGCTACCATTACTTTTCAAGGTCCTCAGATGGCTGCTCCATACAGTCTCTCCAAGGTTTTTAATTATATTCAGTGGGAGAGATAAGGTGGTGCGTGCTTACTCCATTTAAGGCAGAATCAGAACCAACCAAAAGTTATTTTATTTCCAGTGATTACATTCCTGGAGAATAAACTCTCATAGAAAATTTACACGTATAAAGGAAGAAGTCTGACTGGAAGCTTCATATTCATCACTTTTTCCAATCACATTTTGCCTCAATATTTTATTAAAATTTTAAACATACAGAAAAAGTTTTATAAATGACCAATGAACATCTCTATATCCTCCACAAAGTTTCAATTAACAGCTGACAAAATTTTTTACATATATTAAAACATGCTGCAAACATTATGACTTTTCAAACTGAAAACTTCTGCATGCATCTCCCAAGAATAAAGGCATTGTCCTATATACCTAAATAACATTATCCCTTCTAGGAAAATTGAACCTACCACATTATCTAATACTTATTCCATCCTATTACACCACGTCCCCCCAAATGTCCTTCACAGTTGTTTTTTTCTGAAACAGAAGGCAATTAAGCATCATATCTTGGTTCTCTTGAGTGCCTTAATCTACATGAGTCCACTTGTTTTATTATACTGGCTTTTGAAAAGTCCAGACCAGTTGTTCTTGTACAACGTCTCAAACTCTGGGCTTGTCTATTTCCTGTGTAATTGAACTTGTTCCTCTATTCCTTGTATTTCTTGTAAACAAGAAAAGCTTAGATGAGAGATTTAGATTTTCATGAAACATTTTTGACAAGACTACATCACAGATGATCATGTGTGCATGAGGTGTCTGTCACATGTCTGCTTGTGCACC
Organism: Pteropus vampyrus; assembly: GCF_000151845.1. Taxonomy (NCBI): domain Eukaryota; kingdom Metazoa; phylum Chordata; class Mammalia; order Chiroptera; family Pteropodidae; genus Pteropus; species Pteropus vampyrus. The sequence goes on along the minus strand of NW_011888978.1, from coordinate 1,516,397 downwards.
AGCAGTGAAACTCAATTTGGCAGCCAGCTCTTCCTTATGAAGGCATATCTTTCCTTTGCAGTTGGCATCTCTGATTTTTGGCACCATGTACAATAATGTTCCTTAATTTTCTTTCATCTAAATTTTTATCATCCATTGACTATGCCCAATTTAATGACATTAAGGGCTGGAAAATCATGATTTTTTCTGAATCCATCACTACATTTACAATTAATATATGAAATTCTTCAAATAATTTTATAAAGAGCTTTTCTTCCTCTACTTTTCCCTTTATGGGCTTATTTATCCTAACTTAGCATGTTATAACCAATTACAGTGATTATTCTGATGTTCATGTTGTACTAAATTTGACCAGTAGGATACACCTTCAATTTGTCTCCTGTGTCCTTCTGACATTAGTTTTGAATGCTCTTTTTTTATTTCATAAAGATACTAGTCACGCCTTACATTTTCCCTGGAGTAATCAACCATTACTCCAAGGAGCCCTGGTTCCTTATAGTGGGGAATGACATTTAGAAACCAAAATCTGGGTACTAAGCATGGTCAGTACTATTGGGTAATGAAATGTTTTTATCTAGAATATCTTGCAAATGGCTCTACAATGTTAAATATTGAGGTATCTTTAAAGGTTTCATTTTCCTTGTAAATATACTTAAACATATAAAAAGATACTTTCTAATGAACTAAGAGATATACAATGCTGAACATTTCAGTTTAATTCTAAAACCTTTCTCATATAAAAGGTTCTAATTTTATTAGAACTTTCTAAATGATACCAATTGTAAAAATGAAATATAAAACTGGAGGACAAAGGCCTGGGGGAAATGAAATCTTTCTTAAAAACATGGAAAATGTTTGGATAACTAACTTAAACTTATGACTAGAATGTTTAATAAAATATACACATGACTTTACACAAAAGAATTCCTGAAACACATGCAACAAAAACAAACGAGACAATCTTGTACTCCATCTGGGTTTGGGGATTTATGTAGTTATTATAAAATCAGGTATAATTAGGGGCACATTAGAAAATGAACATGATTTTAAGTCAATTATTAAGATTAACGTGAGGTGGAATATTAAAAATAAAACTGATTAAATTATTGCAATTGTGCCTCACCTATTTACAAAACAACTTACTCTTGGGACTTGAGGTTGTAAATGAACCTATGATTATCACAGAAAACCAGAGCTGAAAGGCCTAGATTCTAGTCTTGACTCTGCCCAATAAGCTTGATTTTTTCCCTTAGTAAAACAAAAGGGTATAAATAGACTAAATTAAAATTTCTCCTGGCTCTAATGAACTACCTGCTGTATAGTCACAGATTCTGCAAATATATACCTTCACAACTGATGAGAGTATTTGCATGACAGCCTCTGTACTTGCCCCAGTTTACTCATCTTCTCTAGTACTGTAATAAAACCCTCCGGTAATGTAGAATCATATCAAATTAAGAAATAATGTAGAAAAGGAAATGGAAGACTCCATTTGGGCAAAATTTTAATTTTCAAACTAAATTTGGAATTGATAAAACCAGTTTTTAATCATCAAAGGTTTTTGGAAAAAATATACATATATTCCCAAACTGTGTGTATATACGTATGTGCATGTGTGTATGTGCATGTGTATATATGTATGTATATATATATATACATATAACTTGCTTGTGAGGCAGTTCACAAAAGGTGAGCTTATTTCCAGGTGAAAATTAGACTTCAAATAATTCTTATCTTTAGCTTCTCTTTATGAAAAAAGAGTATATCCTACGTCTCCCTGACATTTTAGAAAATAAGGTCCCACATTACTACTCAATGACTGCTTTTAATTTGTATTGAAGCTTATTTTTGAAAGGAAATAAAGTCTAATGAAAGAAACAGAATTAATATTTCATTATTTTCATTTTTTTAAAAGTTAGGCTTTTACATTTTTCTATGAATTTAAAAAATTTTACATGTTTTGTAAACTTTAGAACTTAATGGTTCTTATAAAATTTGACAAGTCAGTGCTCATCATGTTTTCGTTGATAAATTTTACCACGACTTAGTGGTAACTAGCACATTTTCTCCAAGAGAAGTAAAGAAGACCATCAGAAGTCTGCCTTATTATTCTCCTGATTATTCTCCAGTGAGAAGTCTTGAATTATTTGAGAGAAAAATTAAACCTCACGGGACTTAACTCCTCTAAGAAATCTCTGATCCCATATTCCTTCCATTTATAGAGTTTTTCTTTATTGTGAACTTTTCTGTGCCTACAAAGGTTTGATCTATAACTGTAAGCTTTCCCACATTCCATACATTTATAGAGTTTCTCTCCGGTATGGATTCTTTCATGTTCAGTTAGGAATGAAAACTGGCTGAAAGATTTTCCACACTGATTACACTGATAGGGTTTCTCCCCAGTATGAATTCTCTGATGCCTATAAAGGTTGGATTTGCACCCAAAGGCTTTCCCACATTCTCCACACGTATAAAGTTTTTCCCCAGTATGAATTTTCCGATGTTCATTAAAGGATGAATACTGGTTGAAGGTTTTCCCACATTCGTTACACTGGTAGGGTTTCTGTCCAGTATGAATTCGCTGATGTTCGATAAGGGTTGCGATGCGTGTGAAAGTTCTGCCACATTCCATGCATTTACACAGTTGTTCTCCAGTATGAAGCCTCTGATGTTCAGCCAGGGATGTAAGCTGGCTGTAACCTTTCCCACAGTCACTACATTTATAAGGTTTCTCACCTGTATGGATTCTTTGATGTCTATGGAGTTTTGCTCTACAACTGAAGGCCTTCTCACACTCACCACATTTATAGAGTTTCTCTCCAGTATGAATTCTCTGATGTACAGTGAGGGTTGAACACTGGCTAAAGGCTTTACCACAATCTTTACATTGATAGGGTTTCTCTCCAGTATGCACTCTCACATGTTTGGTCAGAGTCGAGCTGCTGCTAAATGCTTTCTCACATTCATTACATTTATAAGGTTTCTCTCCAGTATGAATTCTCTGGTGGGCAAGAAGGGATGATCTATGGCTGAACGTTTTCCCACATTCGTTACATTTGTAGGGTTTCTCACAAGTATGAATTCTCTGGTGATCAATAAGCTGAAGACTTTGACTGAAGCTTTTCCCACATCCATTACAAATATGAGTCTTATCTCCTGGATAAATTTGGAAGCATTTCAGCAGATCAAAATCCTGTTTAAAATCTTTCCCAAAAGTATAACATATATTGGGTATCCTTTCTACAGGAACACTCTGCTGTGTAACCAGAACTGTATTTACAAATAACCTTTTCCCTAATTCAAGACTTATATGGTTTCCATCACCACAGATGGTTTTCTTGTGTGAGGCTAACATCTGCCTAAAAGGCATCTTCTGTTGTTCCTGTTCTGTTCTATTCTGAAATTCCAAAGCTTCTCTAAGCTTGATGCCCCAGTGACCGAACTTAGTGGATTTTTTTGTTATTATTCCCTGAGATGCTTCTTCTATAAAAATGTCCTGTCTGGGAGGCAATGCTTCTATTTCAGGCCATGTCTTGAAATCTGGAATGAATCAGAAGAATTAATGCCTCCTCTGCCTGAAGAGACAAACATTCATTAGTGGGACACTGAAATTGGGACTAATACATATAAAAGAGGTTTGATACCATTAGATCTCAAATATGGACTCGAATCTGGAGAAAAGAGGATGGAATGGAAGAGGTAATGAGGTTAAGGAGTAGTATAGGGGGATACACTGGACAAATTAACACTGAAAATGAAGAGACTGCTACTTGAGAGAAGTAAAGAATGACATAGAAGAACTGGTTAAGCGGAAGGTATGAGACACAGAAAAATGACAGCTGACAAGCTCAAGCTGAATATGATGGGAAACCCCAGTTTATCTTTGTTTCCTGCTCTGAATATGCTAGGCAACAAGGCAGGTACTTTGTTTTTACTTTCTCCATTCTACTTACATGTTGCTTTTATTACACTTTCCCCCATGTTCTTGCTGAAACTCTGTACACAGAAATTTAAAAATATTTGTAATGTTTTTCTTAAAGTTTGTGATTTTTTATGTGAATATCATTTCATATCATACTCTGTAAAGGGAAAAACAGTCTATTAAAAAGAGGAAGTTCAAGTTTTATAACTTACAACAGCCTTGAAGCATCGCTGTGTTGATGGTATCTGATCTAAGTTCAAGATGCTAATTAAAAGAAGAGGAAAATATGGAGTAAATCAGCCATGTGCAACAATCTATCCCTTGTGACTGGGAAGAATAACAATTTTTTCATATTATCCTGCCACCACTTTTCCATTTGATCATGAGGAGCAATATATTCATTTCTTCTTCTAGGCTACAACCAGAAGATTGAACTCCCTTTGTAGGAATCTTTTGAGATTAATAAATGTCTGTAAAAGATGTGAAATCATATGTCCTGAAGTTCTGAAATACACCCAAGCCCCAACCTCATATCTGATTCTAAGTGAAAAGATTTAGCTTCAGCTGATTCTAAGAAGCTCTGCGTTAAAACTTGGCTTTCCTTAATCAATCCATTATTGAAAATAGATTAAAATTAGATCACTGTAATTAGGTAACTGTATGCACTGAAACTATGCAACTTAAAATATAATTGGATTTATGTTTAAAAATGCTTCCAATTTACTGAATTTAAATAATAAGAGAAACAAGAAAACGTGGGCTGTAAATTTCTATAAAAATACATATTTGTCTTAGTTAATGATGTCTTGGGGAAACCAAACAGTTGGATTTTCAAGGATCAACCAGGGTCCCTTCCCTGTTTTTATCCTGTGCCATGATAAGGCCTTCCCTGCCCATCCATAAACTTATCCTGCTATTCTGATCCCATTTTTCTACAGAAACTTAATTATTTAAGCCTAAATTCACCATCTCTTTCTTCTAATTTCAAAACATATTTTACTTACACATTCTATCACTTAACTTACAAAGATAAAAAGTTTGTGAAAATAATTCAAGTATTTGTTCAAGGAGAACAGCAGATAGGTCTTATGATTTTCTGTTAATTCCTTATTGCCTACAGGACAAATACACAATCAAAATGTCTTAAGTTGAAAAATAATCAACGAATACGAGGATTAAGTTGGAAAAATTCTGAAGTGCTTCTCTCATACTGGACTCCTGAGACTCAATCAGTCATTTACTGAACAAATATTGAATAATCAGCAATGAGAATATCATATAAATAAACAACCAAACAGTAACAGTTCATTTCTCCATGATGTGAGAAGCCTCGAATGTGTAATGCAGGTTTGAAGTTAAGAGAATGAAGACACCGACATCAACTTCACTAGTAAAGAATGGTTATCTGAAGCAAGTTGGACAATGAAGATGGGGTGAATTTCGACAGAAAAAGAGAATTCTGTGAGCCAGAAAGCAAGCCCAATTAAAGTCACCTGTGAGGAAATAAACCTATTTAAGGGAGGCTTATTGACTAAAGAAGGAAATCCAACTTGGATTAGTTTAAAATGTTGTTAAACAAGGTGAAGCTAAACACAGAGTTCTCGAACAACTGGCAGAGGGATTTAGAATAGTAAAATAGATAACAGAAGGAATAAGTTTTTAGGCAGATAACTTTAAGAAAAAAATGGTCATTTTTAGTGGGCAGATTGGATCAGAGGAAGGATAGGATGGAATCTGAAAAACAATGTAGCTGCAATGAGCTGGCTGGACTGAGTATGTGATTTTCAGCCTCAATGGCATTGAGTCAATCACAGAGGCAATTCAATTAAATTAAAAAAATATTAACTAAATGTGATATTTTAGACGCTAGAGGTAAAGAATTCACAATTCAAAGGCCCAATCTCTCCCTAAATACATGTAATATAATTAGGAAAATAAGTAATAACACAAGAACTATAATTCATTACAATAGATACTGTAATTAATATGTTCGAGGTATGTAGAAAGTGCTAGATACACACACAAATGATTGAAAATTCATGCTGAATGGGAAGAGGAAAGATATGGAAAACCTATATAAAAAGGGTGGCTTTTTAGACAGATGGATCCTGAAGGATAAGTAGTTTTCCAGTGGACGAGATGGAAGCAGCAATTCAAGCTGAAGAAATAACTCACAAATGTTAATGAAGGTGAAGGTCTGCCTAGAACATGAACTTGAAATGTAGGTAGACACTGATGAGACTAAAAGGAATATAGAGACAGGCTATGAAGTAGGTTTAATGTCACATTAAGGAAATTTACTTTACTTCACAGAAAATTGAGAAACAATGAAGTCTCTTAAGGTTCAAAATCTCTGAGGTTCAAAAAAATCCCTCTGCTGGTGGCATGGAAGGTGGCTGGAAAAAACAAGGCTTGCAGAGGAAAGGTCACATTCCCACAGCACCTAAGACTTGTTGGGAGTGGTAGGGGAACTGAAACCAGGGACGTCTACATTAAAACTGTGATCTTAAATGCTGCACTGTACTGCCTACTAATTCTTTGTTTGGAGAAAACTGTATTTTAATAAAGGTGAAAAGTATCTGTAGAGAGAATGAGCAAAAGGAAAAAAAGATGTCAATGAAGGCAAGAGCCACAAAGACAGATGCAAAATATTACATATCTATGTCACATGGTAACTAGAAATGACCCTGGAGATACAGGTTTATGCCATAGCATTTCAGCTTTCTAGCTCTGTCGTCAAAGAATTTTAAAATCTCTGATGCTGTGTTTCTTTAGATATAAAAAGTGGTATCTAAATTCGATCGCCTTTAAGTGATCCTTCAGATCTAACAACCTAAAGTTTTATGATAATGACCAACCAGATCAGCCTGGGCTAGAAGAGCAGTTGGCAAACTACAGGTCCCTGGGCCCAGTCGGCTGTCACCTGTTGCTGTGGAGTTCTCCCAGAGCACAGCCACACCTGTTCCTTTGAGTGGTGTCTCTGGTTGCTTTTGTACCACACACCACAATGGGAGAGTTAAATGCTTGCAATACAGATCACAGGGCCCCCAAAGCCAAACAGATTTGTTGTCTGTTGCTTTATAGACAAGCCTGCTGACTCTTGGACCAGAAAGGCTGCGTGGCTATGTGAATGAGAGCTGGCTGAATACGACAGAGATAGTAACCAGTCTGCAAGGAGATGAAAAGGAAACACTGAGCTAAGATATTAGAGACAAAGGAGCATTGGTAATATTTTGAAATACGTGGCTGGTGAACGAAATGAAAAAAATTATAAAGAACTCAAAATATGGCAGCAGCAGATGGATTTAAAATCAGTCAGACATGAACCTGCACAAATGCAGACAAAAGAAAACCACTGAGAGCAAGAGGCCAAAGGTGGCAGAAGCAGCGAGTGAGGCTGCAAGAACAGGAAAGGGTAGGGAGCGTGTAAGGAGAAGGACGTCAGGATAGGGACCTTCGTGATGCAGAGAAAATCTTCACCCTCCACACTTCCACGGAGCTCAGCCTTCCCAGGCTTTTCCAGAGCTGCCTGCTACGGACCTGCTCACGTGTGCAGACTCCCTTGCCTGTCCTGCCGGTCACTCACCCTGACAGGCGCCTTGACAAGCCTCTCCTTCCACCAGGCAGGGATCTTTTCCTCGCTGCAACTGGCAGATCACCTTTGGCGTTGAGAGCGGAATCCCTGCTCATGAGGAAGGAAACACAGTTAGAATGAATGGCATGAGGGGGATCCCAGGACCACACTGCAGAACCTGAGGCAAGGGGCTGAGAAGACAATGAAAGCACCTCTGAGGGGCTGGGCTTCCAGGGCTGTCCCAGTAGGTAGTCTTGGTTCGGAAACAACGTAAGGCCCTGGCTCTAGTGCCTCTGCTAGGGGAGACATACGTGCTTTCCAGAATCTAAACTGGGGTCTAATCATTGGCGGGAGAGGAAACCCTGATGGGGCAGGAGGAAAGCGCAGGAAGGGGAGGAGGAGGCATGAAGGGCAGGAGGAGGCATGAAAGGCATCGCAACAAAAATGGCCACTGTCAAGTCTGCAGACTCGTCCTTTCCCAGGGGCGCAGGGGGGTGGAAATCTGCAGACGCTGCAACCCAGAGGTAGCTCTAAGGCAGTTGCCCGGAAGTCTTCATTAGAGCAAACCTCCTCACCCAGTGACACCAGGGAGCTGTAGTTCTCCAGCATCACCTCCCGGTACAAGGCTCTCTGTGCGGGGTCCAAGCACAGCCACTCGTCCCGGCTGAAGAGCACGGCCACATCCCTGAACGTCACGGACTCCTGTAAAGGCAAACCCACTTCTGCTTGCCCAGGACCATCTTCTCCATTGAAAGGCTCAGTAAGAAGGTGACACTGGGATGTGTAGCAACCAATTCTGAAAATGTGATAGGACTCTAAGTATTTCAAATGAACTATCTGTTATTTTTAAAACTACCCATCATCTATTAAATATTTATTGAGTACCCAGTGACACATGCCACCTGCTGCGAGGGGGTGGGGGAAGTTCCTGGCAACAGGGAATTTAAATCCAGCTTGGAATCTGTCAAAGTAACTGAGCACATACATTTACTTCTTCCCTCCCACTCAAAATGCAAATTAAAATAAAGAAAAAAAAATTATAACACATTCAGAGCAATGCTGGAAAGCCGGAGAAAGTACCATCGGCAGAACAGAAACAAAGGAATCTGAGACGATAAAAAGAATACCAGTTAATATTTATTGAACATCTTAGGGACTATGATAGACACTTCATATAGTATATCTGAGTTTCATAGACATCTAATGAGGAAGAAACTATGATTAAGTCACTTTCCAGATGATGACATGGTTCAGAAAGGTTAAGTAACCTTCTCAAGGTACTGTTAGAAAGTGGTGAATCTCAGATTTGAATTCAGGGAAACAGACCTCTGAGCCATACTGTCAGATGGATTTCCACTGACTTTGAAAATTAAACAAACAAAGGACTGCATCAGACACTATAGGTGCAAGAGGGAACTGCTGAGAAAGTAAGTTCTTTCAAAAGAACCCCAGTTAGCTCCAAAATGTGAGAAACCAGACTTTGGGCAGACAGCAACTCTTGCAGGAAAGAGCTGAAGGAAGTACAAAACGGTAAAATGCTTTTGATGGGTATTCTGTTGAGAATCTATCAAAATGTAATAGGCACATCATTCTGCACTGGCAATTCTACTCTGAGGATTCTACTACCAGAAATAATCACACAACTGGGGAGAGATATTTAAGGATCTTTACTGAAATATAACTTACAGGTTCATGATTGTAACAGGCTGAGTAATGAACCTGTGACATATATGACAAAAGGGCCTAAAAGATCTGTTTAAATTAAGGATTCTGAGGTGGGGAGATTAGCCTGGATTATGATCCAGGTGAGTTCAATGTAATCAAGTGATCCTTATAAGGACCCAAGAGTAATCAAAAGCAGAAGAGGAGAAGGCAAGGTGGTGACAGGAGCAGAGACTACAGCAATGCTCTCTGAAGACTGCTGAAAGGGCCACAAGCCAAGGAATACAGGTGGCCACTAGAAGGTGAAAATAAAGTCAGGAAACAGATTTTCCCCTCCGAGCATCTAGGAAGGACCAGCTCTGCTGAGAGCTTGACCTTAAGCCAAGGAAAGAAACTGATTCCAGACTTCTAGCCTCCCAAACTGGAAAAGGATAAATTTATGTTGTTTTAAGCTACTGAGTTTGTGGTAATTTGTTACAGCAGCCATAGGAAACTAATACAATGGTAAAAAAAAAAAAAAAAATGCAGACAATGGTGAAAATTGAAGGCAATCTATCAATAAGGGAATAGATAAGCAAATTATAGTACATTTATTCCACAGAATGTTAGACGGCCATTAAATAAAGAAGATTTATATGCCTGACATTAGAATTTGATCTTGACATTTTGTTAATTCATATGAAAAAGCAAGCTGAAAAACAACCTACAGTTGCTAAAAAAAAACTCTTTATGTATATATACACGTGCATACAAAAATATCTGGAAGAATACAAGTTGTCCTCCTGATGATTCTCTGATATTTGCGAACAGGGGCAGAAAAGCAAGCTTTCACTTATGACTTTTTACCCTTTCCATTAAGCTTACATTGTTTACTGTGTATTTGTTTTGAATTTTTTTAGATTCCATTTCAATTTATATATTGACTTTTTAGCTCTACCTCTTTGCAATTTTAGTGGCTTCTCTGAGAATTGTAGTATATATTCTTAGATCTTTATATTCTATTTAGAGCTAACATCTGACTTCACATAGAATTCAAGAACCCTGGCAAATATATGGGACCAGCACCATCCCTCTTCATGCTACGGTTGTTATACTTTCCCAGTTCAGATGGCTGACAGAACTCACCACACTGCACCAGGCATGCTCACAGATGGCAAAAGGTACAGTACAGCAAGACAGAGAGGGTACAGGGAAACACTGGATGTCCAAGAGACATTCCATGCACAATCCCTTTAGATGACCATAGACTCTGCTGTGTCTGAATCGGTTTGAGGGAGCTCAAAGGAGAAACTATCAGCAGGGGCCTTTTGTGTGTCAAGTACGGCTTGTCAAACCATGTAGGTCAGCTACAAATCATCTGTGAAGGATGACCCTGGGGGTGGCCAGTGGAATTTAGATCTTAAACAGTAATCCACCACCCTTACATTGGCCAGGAGTCAAAGATCAGTCATCAGGCACCCCCAGAGACAAAGATAGAGCTTTTCCAGTCCAGATATAAATGAATCCCATATCCACAAGTGTTGCGTGCATTATACCTACCTACATCACAAACCCTGCAATGCAATATTATATTTTTGCTTTAAATAATCATATGCATTTTAGGAAACTGGGGGGGGGGGGAATATTTCATATTTATCCAGATAACCACCATTTCTAATGTTCTTCATTCCCTTCCCAAGATAAGAGTTCCCATTTGGCATTACTTCCTTTTAGCCCAAAGAAACTTCCTTTAGCACATCTCGATGAGATCCAAAATAATTCATGTCAACAATTCCAGGAACTGAAAAAACTACTATATCAACAGAATGGTTTTTTTAGCAAGGTGATTGAAACCCTCAAAAAGAACCAAATAGAACTTCTGGAGATGAAGCACACACTGAAAGAGATGAAGAATGAAATAGCAAGCTTGGGAAATAGAGTCGAACAAATGGAGGAAAGGATCGGTGAAATCGAAGACAAAAATCTAGAAATAAATCAGAAGGAAGAAGAGAAAAAACAAAGACTTAAAAATAATGAAAGAGAAATATAAGAACTAGCTGATACCATCAGGAGAGGAAACATAAGAATAATGGGCATTTAGTTATATAAATGTCTAATCACTATGTTGTACACCTGAAACTAATATAATATTTTATGTCAACTACAATTAAAATTTTTTTTAAATTAAGAATAATGGACAACCTCAAAGGGGAAGAAAAGGAGCAGGGATTAGAAAGCATTTTCAGACAAATGGATAACAAGAATTTCCCCAATCTAAGGAATGAACTGGAGCTTGGAATTCAAGAAGTCAACAGAACATCCAATTATCTCAATTCAAAAGGCTTTCTCCAAGACACATTATATTAAAATTATCAAAAATTAATGACACAGAAAGAATTCTTGAGGCAGCTAGGGAAAAGAAGACAGTAGCCCATAAGGGAAAACCCATTAGATTATCATCGGACTTCTCAGCACAGACCGTATAAGCCAGAAAGGAATGGAATCAAATATTTAAACTATTAAGTGAAAGGAACTACCAGCCTAGAATAATGATTAAGTCACTTTGATCCAGCTAAGCTCTCCTTTAGATATGAAGGAGAAATTAAGACCTTTTCAGACATACAAAAATTGAAGGAATTCTCCACTATGAGGCCTACATTACAGGAAATACTGAAAGGGGTCAGCTCACCTAAAGAAAAATGACAAAAAAATATATAACTATGAGTAAGGCGACTAGCAGGCAGATAGAAGCAGAGGAGTGCAACCCTTATTAAGAACAGGGCATTATAAGCTTAAACAATAAGAAGAGATTTGCATAGCAAGATAGTAATGAACGTTCAGAGGGACAAACTGAACGTTCAGAGGGACAAACTGAACGTTCAGAGGGACAAACTGAAACAATAATGACAGAAAAAGAGACGATTCAAAGATCCAAATTCACAAAGGGGAATGGAGATATGACACATGCTGAAGAAAATAGACTAATACATATACACATACACACACACACACACACACACACACACACACACACACACACACATAACTATCCTTTACATATTTGCAATGGTAATCACATGCCAAAGATTCAGAACTGAAGTATACAACATAAAACAAGAAGGACCAGAGGGAAAATCCATAAAACCCAAACGAACAAACAAACAAACAAACAAACAAACAAAAACACACAAGGACAAGGAAGCAATGGAAATACTGAACTACTACAAAGCAAAAGATAAAATGGCTATAGGAAAACCTCATATTTCAATAATCACCCTAAATATAAATGGACTGAACTCACCAATAAAAAGGCAAAGAGTTGCAGATTGGATCAAAAAACAAAACTCATATGCTGCCTCCAGGAGATATATCTCAGCTCCAAAGACAAATATAGACTCAAAAAAAAAAAGGGTGGAAAATGATATTTCAAGAAAATGCCATTCAGAGAAAAGCGGGAGTAGCAGTACTAGAATGCTATAGCGGTACTAATATCGTGCGAAATAGACTTCAAAATAAGAAAAGTAAAGAAAGATACTGAGGGACACTTCATAATGATAAAGGTGATCATACACCAGGAAGACATAACACTTATTAATATCTATGCTCCCAATCAGGGAGCCCCAAAATATATAAGGCAATTACTAACAGAACTAAAGGGAGAAACAGACCAAAATACTATCGTAGTAGAAGACCTATATACTTCACTGTCGGATATGGACAGATCATCCAAACAGAAAATCCATAAGGAGGTAACATCCTTAAATGACACAACAGACCAACTGGACATAATTGACATTTACACAGCCTTCCATCCCAAAACAGCTGCTTATACATTCTTCTCTAGTGCACATGGAACATTCTCAAGAATTGACCACGTACTGGGACACAAGATAGCCACAACAAATATAAGAGGGTTGAAAACATACGAACCATATTCTCTGCTCATAATGCTTTGAAGCTGGAAATCAACTGTAAAAAGAAAGAGGGAAGAACCGCAAATAATGGAGGTTAAACAACATACTACTGAAGAAAAACTGGGTCAGAGAAGAAATGAGATCAAGATATACGTAGAAACCAATGATAACGATAGTACAACATACCAAAACTTTTGGGACATGGCAAAAGCAGTAACAAAAGGAAAGTTCATATCATTACAGGCCTATCCAAAAAACAAGAACGAGCTCAAAGAAACAACTCAACGCTTCATCTTTTAAAACTAGAAAAGGAAGAACAAATGAAGCCTAAAGTCAGCAGAAAGAAAGAAAAAATCAAAATTAGAGCAGAATTAAATGAAATTGAAAACAAAAAAAAACAATAGAAAAAATAAATGCAACAAAGAGCTGGTTCTTCGCGAAGGTTAATAAAATTGACAAAAGAGAAAAGACAAACAAAATCATGGATGAAAGAAGAGAAATTATGACAGACACTGCAGAAATACAAAGGATCATACAAGAATACTATGAAAAAGTATATACCACCAAATTTGATAATCTAGAAGAAATGGACAAGTACTTAGAAAGATACAACTTTCCTAGATTGAATCAAGAAGAACTGGAAAATCTAAATAGACCCATGAGCAGTATGGAAATTGAAACAATCATCAAAAACCTACCAAAAAGTAAAAGTCCAGGACCAGATGGCTTCACCAGTGAATTTTACCAAACATTCAAAGA
>NW_011888978.1:1499187-1501352 GCF_000151845.1 Pteropus vampyrus | reverse complement strand
ACAACTTTCCTAGATTGAATCAAGAAGAACTGGAAAATCTAAATAGACCCATGAGCAGTATGGAAATTGAAACAATCATCAAAAACCTACCAAAAAGTAAAAGTCCAGGACCAGATGGCTTCACCAGTGAATTTTACCAAACATTCAAAGAAGATTTAATACCTATTCTAAACTCTTGAAAAAAATTGAAGAGAAAGCAATACTTCCTAACTCATTTTATGAGGCCCTGATACCAAAACTTGGTAAAGATAACACGAAAAAGAAAACTACAGAGCAATATCTCTCATGAACACAGATGCAAAAATCCTAAATAAGATACTAGTAAACTGACTTCAGCAACATTTTTAAAAGATTAGACACCATGATCATCCCAGGGGACAAGGGATAGTTCAACATATACAAATCAATTAATGTGCTACACCACATAAATTAAAAAATAAGAATCATATGATCATATCAATAGATGCAGAAAAAGCCTTCGACATGATACAGCATCCATTTATGATCAAAACACTTAACAAAATCGGTATAGAAGGAAAGTACCTTAACATAATAAAGGCCATATATGACAAACCCTCAGCCAACATTATACTTAATGGTGAAAAACTAAAAACCTTCCCTCTAAGATCAAGCACAAGACTAGGTTGTCCACAATCACCACTCTTATTCAATATAACATAAGAGGTCCTAGTGAGTGCAATCAGGCAAGAGAAAAATATAAAAGGCCTCCAAATTGAAAATGAAGAAGTCAAACTGTCACTATTTGCCAATGACATGATTCTCTATATAGAAAACCCTAAAAACTCCACAAGAACACTACTAGAAACAGTAAGCAAATACAATAAAGTTTCTGGATACAAAATCAATGTTCAAAAATCCATAGTGTTCCTATATTCTAATAATGAAATATCAGAAAAAGTGGAAAAAATAATTTCTTTTGCAATTGCAACAAAAAGAATAAAATGCCTAGAAATAAATCTAAAAAAACATGTGAAGGACCTATACGGTGAAAATTGTAAGACGCTATTTTAAGAAACCGAAGAAGATACAAAGAAATGGAAAGAATATTCCGTGTTTTCGGATGGGAAGAATCAACATAGTTAAAATGACCTTATTACCTAAAGCATTATCCAGATTTAATGCAATCCCCATCAAAATCCCATAGGCATTTTTTAAAGAAGTAGAACAAAAAATCATCAGATTTGTATAGAAGTACAAAAGACCATGAATCATCAAAGCCATCCAAAGAAAAAAGAACAAGGCTAGAGGCATCACTCTGCCTGACTTCACATTATAGTACAAAACGACAATAATCAAAACAGCAGAAAAACAGCAGGTATTGGCAGAAAAAAAAAGACACACAGACCAGAGGAACAGAATCGAGAATTGAGAAATAAACTCATGATTATACGGGCAAATAATTTTTGACAAAAAGCCAAAAACATACAGTGGAGAAAGGAAAGCCTCTTCAATAAATAGTGTTGGGAAAACTAGAAAGTCACCTGCAAAAGAATGAAACTAGACTGTTGTCTATCACCACACATCAAAATTAACTCAAAATGGATTAAGGACCTGAATGTAAGACCTGAAATAATAAATTGCATAGGAACTAAACTCATGGACCTTAGACTTAAAGGGGATTTTATGAATTTGACCTCAAAGGCAAGGGGAGTAAAAGCAAAAATAAGTGAATGGGACTGTATCAAACTAAAAAGCTTCTGCTCAGCAAAAGAAACTGTCAATAAGGTAAAGAGACAACTATCCGAATGGGAAAATATATTTGCAAGCAATGCCTCAGATAAGTGCCTAATATCCAAAATATACAAAGAACTCATAGAACTCAATAACAGAAAAACAAATGATCTAATTAAAAAATGGGTGGAGGATCTGAACAGACACTTCTCCCAGGACGACATACAAATGGCCAATAAATATATGAAAATATACTCAGCATCATTAGCTATTAGGGAAATGCAAGTCAACACTACAATGAGGTACCATCTCATATCTGTTAGAATAGCTGTTATCAACAGAACAAGTAATAACAAGTGTTGGAGAGGATGCGGAGAAAAAGGAACCCTCATACACTGCTGGCGGGACTGCAAATTGGTACAGTCACTATGGAAAACAGTATGGAAGTTCCTCAATCCCCCTACTGAATATTT
>NW_011888978.1:1487877-1497732 GCF_000151845.1 Pteropus vampyrus | reverse complement strand
AAAATAAACAAACAAAAAAACAGAAACAAACTCATAGATATAGAGAACATTTTGAGGGTTACCAGATGGGAGGGAGATTGGGGGCGGTCAGTGAAAAAGGGGGAAGGGATTAAGAAGTACAAATTGGTAGTTACAAAACAGTCATGGAGATATAAAATATGGCATAAGGAATATAGACAATAATATTGTAATAACTATGTCTGGTGTTGGAGGGGAACTAGACTTAGTGGGGTGATCACTTTGTGAGTTATATAGATGTCTAATCACTATGTTGTACACCTGAAACTAATATATTATATGACAACTATAACTGAAAAATAAATTATTAAAAAAAAGAAAACCCATCAGACAAGTCACAATAGAGGAACGGTCTACAAAACACCTAACCAACACTCTTCAAAACTGTTACGGTCACCAAAATGAGAGAATGAGAGCCTGAGGAGCAGCCTGAGGAGCAGCCTGAGGAGACGCAGGACTAAATGTAACGTAGTGTCTTGGATGGGATCCTGGTGCAGAAAAAGGACATTAGATAAAAACTAAGAAAAGCTGAATAAAGTACAGACTTTAGTTAATAATAATGTATCAATACTGGTTCATTAACTATAACAAATGTATCATAATAATATAAGATGCTAATAATAGGGAAAAATGGGTGCGGGGTATACTGTAACTATAGTATTATTTTTGCAGTTTTTCTCTAAAACTGCTCTTAAAAAAAATAAAATTGTTTATTTAAAAAAACAGCAACAATACCAAAAATAAGTACTGATTTACTGCCCCCAAAAAGATATAATAAACACACTATGATTATTAAGTAATCAATACCATGTTGCATGTGTCTTTTTCCCACAAGATAAAATATATATTACATGGAAACCAAATAGGATAAGGAATATTTGTAAAATCTGCAAAGATCCTGCTTTTCCAAAGATCATGATTTTTTGCTGTAGAAATTTGCTTCTCAGTACCCTGAATAAGGAAAGAAGTTAAGATTGGATATTGCCATTGAACAGGCTCAAATAGGGTAATAAGATCTATGACTGGGTCACCTTGGGTCTTCAAGAGACTTAATAATCAAACCAGTTAGACACTGAATTAGCGGTACACAGAAACTGGCTCTGAGTTACAAACACACTCCTCCACAGCTTCTCTTAGCTTAAAATAAGTCAGTCTCTGAAGCTTGGGGGTATAGAAGCTTGGACAGTAAAGTCTCACCTCCAGGCATCGGGGAGCCCAGGTAAAGGTGAGTAACTACTTTGCACTGCAGTTTGGTTTCCTGCATACACCCACCATCTTGTAATGAAAGTATCAAAGTCAAGTCCAGCCTGTTAAGGAGAGACATACCAAATTTGGCAGGTTGTAAAATAATGCTGCTGTTGCTGATACGAACAGTAGCAATGGCGAGGCACTGTTCTAAGCACTTCACATATACTTTATCAGAGCTTACAGTTAACTGTACAGACTGTCTAGTCTGGGTTCAAAAGCTAGCTGTGCAGTCCGATCAAGTTATTGGCTTCTCTATGCCTCAGTTTCCTCATCCGTGAAATGCAGACATTAACAGCCCTCTTGTAAACATTCAATGAAGTATGTACATTATTACCCCACTTACAAGTGAGGAACAGGGCACAATGAGATACCATAACTTGCCCAAGGTCACAGCAGTAGCTTGGATGTGAACTCATGAAAAAAGTTCCAGGGTTCACATTTTTCACTTAGGGGTTACCACCACTTTTTTGAAAAGTAGCCAATGACAAACAGGTTTTGGGTGCGGTAGAAAAGAAAATGAGCTGAAAGAAAGGGAGCTAGTGTCGGGAGAAAGATGGGACTTCCTTGTGGATATGTCTACTAAGAGAATGAGAAGGACAGGTGGGCTTCAAGGGAAACATTCGAGCCTGAGGACAGAGATGTGGGAGAGATCTTTAGAAAGGTGATGGTCAAAGTGATGAAAATAGATCTCAGAGCAGAAAGAGCAAGAAAAAGGGCCCAGGAGGGGTCTGAAGTAGCAGAGGAAAATGAATCAGAGGAGACAGAGGCATCAGTCAGAAAGACGAGGACACTTGGAGATCAGTTGCAGAAGGCACTCTTAAGAAAGAGGGTGGATCTCTGGGAAAGGCCCGGCCCCCACCCACCCCAGTGCCAGCCTCAGAAACCAAGCCAAGCTGAACTTCTGCATGCCCACCGATATCACTCCTGACTTTGGGGACTGCTCAGTGCTAGGATCTTGTCTCTGCCTCTTGGTGGACGTTTAATCATTTCCTGAGGTCATGACCATGAACTCCTTGGAAACAAATAACATCTTTCCCCTTTGTATCCCCAGTGCTCTGCTAAGTGTCCTGTACATAGTTGGTGCTCAACAGATGTTTGCTGAAGGTGGCCCTTCCATGTATGTCTCTGCACCAAGTGAGACTATATTCTCTGTAAAGACAAGGACTGCCTGGACCCTATACTCCTCGCCCAGTGCATATTGTAGACTGAAGTATATGTCCAGAGCTGACCCGATCTTTGGTCAGGAAGTGAGTTTGGGTGAATTAAAAGTGACCTCAGGACAAAGGGTGCACATTTCTCAGCAACCCCTCAGTCCACCCAAGCATCCTGGGGAAAACTTACAGGGCTCTGGATTCTCCATAGATTTCACTGGAAAGAAAACCTGAACCCAGAAGGCAAGTCATGAAAAAGACAAACTTAACTTACTGTCACCTGAGCAGGCAGCAAATCCACAGCCATTCTTTCCTTCTTAGTTTTCCAGCCAAAGGAGAGCAGAACACTGCTAACGTCAATCTGCAGAGGAAAAGGGTGTCACGAGGAACTCTGGTGTCAAAGATGGCTTAGAGAGAGGAAGTTACAACCACCCGGAATGACCATCGGGTCCCAGCAAAGCCACTCCACATAAATGATGCAAACCAAGTAAAAAGGTGTGCTTACCAAGCCAATGAAGCTCTAAAATAATGTCAATCTCCTCCTCTCTGCATTAACCATACTTCTGATTTCTATAAATTGATGCTTTAACATCCACTGAGGGTCTATTACCAAATTGTGACTCACGCACAGATATCTGGAGTCTTCAGGTGGCTTTAATCTATACACTCTAACAGTTACAGAGAACATGGATTGCCCAGGCTGCCCCGCTCAAACACAGCCAGGCAATCCCAACCTTGCCTTCCTTGCCTATCCTTTTTCCTTTCTGAAGAAACCACAATAAAGGTGCTTACCCACATTTCCCCTCTCTCTCGGCCTCATGACCCACCAGGTGCTTCCCCTGAGTGGCCCCCCTGGAGTGCTGTGTTCTTCCCAGGGAACTGTGAGTAAACTCTAACCTGCTGTCTTATCCTGTGTCTATCTCTCTGCATCTACCTTAGCATACCTCACCCAAGGTAACATGGTGAAAACACTCCCTCTCAAACAAGATGCACGCCAGACTGCTGCTCGTTTTCCCCTAAACACAAATTCCACAGTTGCCTCCTCTTACAGCATCCAAAGCTGGAAACGGCCCTCAGCCTCTCACACACAAACCCCAATTGGCAGAGCAAGAAAGGAGGTGCCTGGAGCAGCCAGACGAGTGTCCAGAGAAGAGCCTTGGCCCTAGCTGCTGCACTGGCTGCCTAGTTTGCAGGGGGCTTATGGGGTACAGCAAATGGAGTGAGACCTCAACAGGCTGAGTATCGAGTGTAACCTGGGGCTGGCGCACCTCAGCCAGCACGAAGGCAGCAGCGGTTAAGTGATCATAGATACTCTATGATGCACACTTTCACCGCACCAGGAATCTTGAGTGCTTTTCATGTATTATTTTTAATCCTCACAACAATTATTAAAAAATAAGTATTGCTACCTCATTTTACGGATGTGAAAGCGTGAGAACTTGGGTGCTTGGTGACTTGTCTAAAGAATCAAGAATGGTTAAGAATCAGAGGCAGGAAGGGGATACTGCTCCAACATCTCAGTTAAACGTGGCAAGGTGCCTGGCCACTCTGTGCCTCAGTTTCTTTACCTGTAAAATGGGGACAGTGTGCAGCCAACCTACGTGTTATTAAAAGATGAAGAATTAATTCATCTAGACTAGTGCCTGGCACACAAAGTTCTCCTTACGTATTAGCTATTGTGTTTATTATTTGTTCCCCCTAAGGCTCAGAAAAATCAGCCACAAAATACCCCCACCCACAGCAGTCCCGGGCACGCCCAGCACGCCCGCCACAGAGCACTGCCGCTTAGGCCGTGCGGACAGGCCTCGGGACCCCGGCGCGCGGCGTCTCCCTGGTGCCCACGCCCAGCCCCGCCAACCCCGCACACACCCCACTCACACGAAGATAGGCGCTGGCACCGCCCGCCGCCCTGAAGAGGCAGGGGAGCTCCTCAGTCCCAGGAAGGCCACCCTAACGAAGCTGGGACCGTCCGCGCCACCAGCCCCAAAAAGGCAGCAAGCGAGCAGTCCCAGCAACCCAACAAACCCCAAGAAAACTACGACTCCCGGCATGCCCAGGGCCTGCGCAGACTGCACTTCCCAGAGGGCGCCGCGGCGCGGCCACTTCCGTGAGGTGAACACTCCTGCGGGAGCGCGCGGGCTCCGGCGCCTGCTGTGCGCTTGGAGGCCGCCCTGCGAGGGTGTATGCACGGCGCTGGCTTCCAAGTGCTGGCTGGCCAAATCGGCCTGCGAACTTGTTTTGTTGGGTAGGCAAAATGATTTGAAAAGACAAAACCTGAAGTTAGGACACCTTTAAGAGGATCAGTGCATAACTAGCTCCCACCAGCTTATGATTATTTTTAATTATTTTAATGTGTATCATATAATATAATGTATGCATAGGTACAGATTAAGAATTATAAAACGAACACCCACATACCCAACACTCTACTTACAAAAAAGAACTTGACCAGAATTTTGGAAGCCTTGTCCATGATGCTCCCCATTCATTTTCTGAATTGTGTTAAATATTCCTTTGCTTAGCTTGATGGGTACTTCATGTGTATGTGTCCCTAAACAATAAGTGTTTACTTTTGCAAGGCTGTGATCTTTATATAAACAGAATCTGCTGTATGTTCTTCTGTGATTAATATGCTCAACATGAACCTTTAGATTCATCTATCTTGATACATGCAAAGTTCATTTTCACTGCTGTGTAAGATTCTACTATTCATTCTGTAGCAGAATGTCCAAACCTATAGAAAAATTTTATAAGTTTATTTGAGCCAAAAAACAGGGTATACCTGAAAGGAAAATCTTAACAGACTGAGAAAATGCTCTGGAGAATGACCATTTTGCGGTTCCTTTTACACATCTAGAATCAGAGGAGAAAACGTCAGGAAGGTTACATGAAATCTGCTAGTAGATTAAGGAGGTGGGGAAAGCAAAGCGGGGAAATCTTTAGAATTGGATAAAAAAGCAAAATGGAGAGAGACATCTTTTCTTACATTGGTGGGTACAGGACAGTTAACATTTAGCATATGTATACAGAGATGGTATTCAAGCAACAAGATAACAGTGAGGAGTTTCTTGGTCTCCTGATATGGTGCCAGTGGTTGTGCCTCCAAGGGGTCTGGAAAAGAAAATTATTGACCTTTCAAAGGTATGTCATCCTAGATGCATAAGAACAATGGACAGAGCTCACTCAAGGTAAAAGTTGACCTTTACTAAAAAAGAACTAGGCCTGGGACTTGACTATCCACCATGACCTGCCCAGTTAGGAATTTGTGATCAGACCATTCTGTATGGTTACTTTCAGTGACTGAGCTTGTCAGACTTGCCATGTAGCCCTCTGAACCTGTCAGGTCTGCTGTGTAGCCCCCTTTTCACAATTCATTCAACAAAAATGCATATTCAACTCCTATTTTGCACTTGGCATCCATCTAGATGCTAGAAACATACTAGTAAACAAAATTGTCAAAACATCTGCATTCATGCTAATGTAGGGAGGAGGCAAGATAATTAAAAATGTTAATCAAGCCACATTCAGAGACTGCAATGTGCTGATTAGCCCTGCAGCCAGGCCAGGAGGACACCTTCAGAACAAAGAAAGATTTCTGCTGGATTACTAACAACCCATTCACCACACCTGTGAAGGGGAAACAGGAACCAAGAGTCATTCACTATGGCTAAAACCATGGGGACTATATGGCTTGAAGGCTAGGAACTGCCAGCAGGTCTTCCACTCTATATATTCTTACCTTTTCATACTACATACTCTTCTGCTTCCTCACTGTATGCTCATATCAAAGGAAATGGGTTAAAGTCTTTTAAACAATAACTCACAGGAAGTAAAAAATGACATATAAACTGAGTTCCCTGAACACTCGGCCCCTACTCACTCTTTCCACATCTCTCTTTGGCCCTTTCAGTGCCTTTACTCTGTTTCTCGCACTGTTCCTCTCTACTCTCAGCCTCTGAGAGGAGACCACACTCTTGTCTGTGGGATGTTACTCCTTTTCCAATAAACTTTCCTTTTGACATTAACTTTGGCGTGTCGAATTCTTTCTGCACTCTCCACCAAAGGACCCTCTTCTTCTCTCGGTGCAGGGCTTGGTCTCCCCCTCACTTGGGGAAATTTGCCGTGCATCAATGTGGCTTAAATTCTTCTGGGAGAGGGGAGAAGAAAGGTAATAAACAAGAACAATAAATGGTATGTTTTTAGATCATGATGATTTGCTGACAAGAACAAGAAAGGGCAACAGGATCTCCGGTGGAGGTTGGGGAGGACTGTTGCAATTTTACACAAAATGGTTAAGAAGCATTTGACTAAGAAGGTGGTGTGACAGGCTGATGCTGCCTGACCATTTCCTACTCAAATGAGTTAGTTCCTGACTGCACCCTGCCTTCCCAGGACTCTCCAACTGACGCAGCAGTCCAAAAACCTGCTTAAACAATTGAGCCTGTTTCCTTATAGTCTGGCAGCCAATCAATGTTCTCCTTATGTTCTCCTTCCTTATATGGAATACCTATAGCTGTGTAAGAATGCGGAAGTACAGATGGTATAAAACTGCTCACCATGTTACAACCAGGGCTCAGCCTTTGGATAAGAATCCGCTGAGCTGGTGCCGGCATCAATAAACGCTGCTCCCTGCTTATAGCCTCAGTGTCCTGTCTCTCCGTTGGAGAATCCCGCAACAGTGGCATTTGAAGAAGGATCTGCAGAAGATGTGGAGTGAGCCAAGTTAAATATCTAGGGGAAAGCTTTCTGGATGACTGAAAATCTGATGCCCTGAGGCAGGAGCATGCCTGGCCTGTTCAAGGAACAAGAATATTATTGCTACAGCAGAAAAAAGAGAGAGAGAAAGTAGATCGAGGTAAGAGGACTAGAATGTGTAGGCTCTTATTAGTCTTCGTCACTGGATTTTACTCTGAAGGAGAATAATAATCTGAGAAGTGGAGAGACTTGCTCTGACTTGCATTTTTAAATGGTCACTCCAACTGCTGTGCTGAAAACAAACTACATAGGGTCAAAGGAAGAAGCAGAGAGGCTGAGACTAGTTAGAAGGCTATTGTAGTAATCGCTGAGAGAAGACCACAGTTTAAACTGAGTAGAAGTTATGAGAAATGGCTGAAAAGCTCAAAATTCAAAACGTGGAAAAGATCCTCATCTTTGAATATAATGTTTTTCAGCTATGAAGTATATCTATTCTTTTAAAATAGTTCCAGTAATTATATTACATTTTTAAAGATATTTTTATGCTCTATTTTTTGGATTATAAAAATTAAGAATTATCTTATCTTTTGACTTCATTTATACGTTAAATCCAATACAAATTTATTTTACTTTGTTCCATTTGGGATTTTAATAATATGAGCTAATTGGCCATGACTACTAGTATCTAATTTTAATACTTTCATATTACATTTTCCCTCTCAACTATGAATTTTGGCGATTTCTTTAAGTTTTATAATTTACATTTATCTTTAATTAAATTTATGCTTAACTTGTTTCTTTATTGGCCATGTCTATACAACTGCTTTCCTAATTTTCATTTTTGGTCTTCCTATGTCCATTCCTTTTTCACACTGTCACCATCTAGTTTTTTTCTGTGCCCTGTCAGTTATGCCACAGTCCTCTTAGCTTTCTGGAGAAGTCTGAAGCCAATCTGATTTTTCTCTTGCAGGTAGCCTTTTTTTGTTCATTTCTCTACACTGATTTTTATAAATCTTTTTTCCTCTTGTTTCCTGTATCTAAGTATTTCTTTGTTTCCTGTATCTAGCAATAATTTTTTTTTCATTATTTTTATCTGGGACACACAAAAAATATTAAGACTTTGTTCTCTCTCTTTTTTTTGGCAATCTTCATTAGTAACATATTAAACTTTTATTCTTGATATCTGGCTTTCATATCTCTGATAATCTCGCATTTTAATTCTTTGTCCTTTCCTTTATTTTCTGGACAGACTCTTCACATTTATATTCTAAGCTTACAGAATCCAATTTATAAAGTTATTATTCTCCCACTTTCTCTTTCTAATGTAGTTTATTCTTTTTTAAAAATGACCATCCACTTTATGTGTACAAGTTCACAGTGGACACAGCACCCATGCAGTAGAACTGGCAGCTTTTAGACCTTTGCCACCAGCACGACAAGGGTGTACTCTGTTTTAAGCACTGTCAAATTGCTTAGCTACAGCACACAATAAGCATTAAAGAATGTTTTTTAAATAAAGAGAAATAAAAATGGTGTACGAGTAATATGTTGTTATTCAAGTAGCTAACAACAATGTTTCTTCAGGTAATTCTTATAGAAGAAGTAGTGATGGTGGTAGATTTAAAACCCCCGTTGTATCCTTTATAAAAACCAATAAAAGATGTGGGAGAGAAAAGAGAGGAGACAGTGGTGTTCCTAAAATTGATATAAAATCACCACTAAAAAGACAAAGTGTAAAAATAGGCAAAAGTGTACTGGTATATAAGAGAATTAAATCGAATAAGTGCTTAAAAGTATATGTAGGATATATAAACAACTATAACTCAAAACAATCTTAATTCAAAAGTGGGCAAAAGATCTAAATAAACATCTCTTCAAATAATATATAAATGGCCAATAAGTACATAAAAAGATGCTCAACATCATTAGTCATTAGAGAAATGAAAATCATAACCATAATGAGATACCACTTCACATCGTTAGGATGGATATTAAAATATGGACATAACAAGTGTTGGTTAGGACATGGAGAACCCCACATTGGAACTGGAAACCTTGTGCTGCCACTGTGGAGAGCCTTTGGGCAGTGACTTACAGTTAAATATCCACTTCTTATATGACTATGCAACCCCATTCTTAGGTATTTACCCCAAAGAAATGAAAGCTTATGTTCATACAAAACCATGTGTGCAAATGTTTTTAGCAGCTTTATTCATAACCGTTCCAAATTAGAAATAACCCAAATGTTGCTCAAATGGAGAATAGATAGAACTGGCAGCTTTTAGACCTTTATTGCTAGATACAGGAAACAAAGAAATACTTAGATACAGGAAACAAGAGGAAAAAAGATTTATAAAAATCAGTGTAGAGAAATGAACAAAAAAAGGCTACCTGCAAGAGAAAAATCAGATTGGCTTCAGACTTCTCCAGAAAGCTAAGAGGACTTCAACCACATTATAAGAGTTAAAGCATATTTTCCTGAAGGTTGCTTTGAAAATAACCTATTAAAAAACTATGACAATGTAAATTTTCTCAAAAAAAACTAAAAAAAGAAAATTGGCAAAAAAAAAAAAAAATCTGCTGACAACTTAATGGTTGTTATTTCTCTACCTAGTTCTCTTATGGTACATATATTTGGTTTACTGTCTTTCCTTTTCTTGGGATAGAAACCAATAGTCTCTTCCTCTGGTGAGCTAGGGAGATGAATGAGAAGGGAAAGTGCAGACAAGAGAGGGAGGTGTCA
>NW_011888978.1:1481531-1487152 GCF_000151845.1 Pteropus vampyrus | reverse complement strand
CCAAACATGAAACCAAGACAGATATTAATCAATTGTGTCAAGCCACTGGATTGTGGGGTGAGTTGTTACATCTCAATGGATAACTAGAACACCTTCTCATTCACTCACTTGCTGTTTTTAACATTTTAACATGTATCATTTAGTATAAACTTAATTATGCAAAAACAATATGGTATCATGCTATACATAGCTCCCTGTGATTTTAAAAAACTCATTCGTTTTAAAATTCATGTTTTGCATATAGCTTTGCTTCATTAATTTTCACTGATGTTCCTCTGTGTTAATATTCCAAAATTTATCCATTGTTTTAGTAATGGACAGACTACTTTCAAATATTTGCTGCTAAGAATATCTGTATACGTATCTCTTGGTGCTCATATGCGTTTATCTAGCATACATATGTAGGAGTGGCACTTCTGTTTTATGACATGCACATGAATAATCTGACATCATTGATCTGTATCAATTTATACTCCCACTAGTAGAGGATGAATGCCAGTTGTTCCACACGTTCCAAAACTCAAGTGTCACCCATCTTAATTTTTGCTCACCTGTACTTGTAAAATCATACCTCCAGTCTAATTTGCATTTTTTAACTAATAGTGAAGTTAACTATCTTTTAATGTTTTGGGGAAAATGTATTTCTTCTGTGAAATAAGTAGCCATGTATTCAGACCACTTCTACTAGGTTGCCTTTTAAAAACTTATTTGTATAAATTATTTAAATTTTCCAGATGATTCATTTGTTGGCATGTTGTGTAAAGATGTCCTTCTATTTTGTCTTTTCACTTCCTTTTTGGTATACTTTGATAAGTTCTTTAATGTGAACAAATATATAAAACTTTTTATATAGCTTACCTGTATCCTGAAAACCATTTCCTACCCTGAAGTCATAGTTATTCCTTACATATTTTTCCAAAAGTCAGTTTTGCCTTTCATATATTTGTATGGTGAGAGTAGGCATCCATTCTTTTTATATGTGAACAAACCATTTGTTTTTTAGAGCCATTATTGTAGAGTTTATTCTTCCCTCATACTTGTCCTGTCATGAATACTTATATGTTACCATTTTCCTGGCTTGTTTTTGATAAATACCCTTTTACCAAGTTAAGAAGTTCCTTTCCACTACTGTTTGGTTAACAGTTTTTAACATGAGTGATTATTTTGGTTGCCTTTTCTGTGTTTGATGATATGTATTTAATCTGTTACGATGGTGCATAGCACTTATGTTTTCTAATGTTAAATAAACCATATATTCCCATACCAAAAAAAAGAAAAAAACATTTATCATGATGTATTAAACTATGTTTAGGTACTTAATGGTTTGGAATTTTTATATTTCTCTTTATGGATGATAGGGGCCTTCAACTTTCCTTTTTTTGTGCCTCCCTGCTTGATTTTGGTACTGGGTTATATTACATTCATTTTGCTTGTACATTATCTCCTCTGTAAGATTCTGAATAAGACTTAAATTGTCTGTTATTGCATGATTGATAGATTTCAACTTAAGAATAACAGGGCCTACTCCGCGACTGCCACTGTGCAGATTGGACTCAGTTGTTCTCGCACCTCGCTCTGCTTCCTCTGCAATCATGTCTGACAAACCCGATATGGCTGAGATTGAGAAATTTGATAAGTCAAAATCAAAGACAGAAATGCAAGAGAAGAATCCACTGTCTTCAAAAGAAACAACAAAAGCAAGCAGGCAAATTGTAATGTGGCACGCACCACCAGCATGCACTGTAGGTTCTACAAGCATTGCCTTATTTTACTTTTTAGCTGTTTTAATTTGAAAGATGCATAGAGGTTTAAGTTTCAATGACTGCCTTGGTCCCTTTTCATATTCAAGAACTACTGACAACGACATCCGCACCTGCCTCTCCTACCTGCCTGTCTGGCTGGCAGAGAAGGAAAAGAACTTGCATGTTGGTGAAGGCAGAAGCTGCGGGGAACAGTGAAATCTAGAGTAAAAGCCAAACTGGTCCAAGGTGTCCTGCAGGCTGTAAAATGCAGTTTAATCAGAGTGCCATTCTTTTTGTTCAAATGACTTTATTAGAATGCATTTTTAAAATATGCAGTTTTAAAACCTGAAAAAACTGGGCCTTGTATTTTTCTGTGATTTTATTGTATTATTATTTACTATTGGGGGGGGGGTGATTTTAGGACTATCTATCTATACTTGGAGAATTCTAGGGTCTCAATGTTTGTGTCCCCTCAAAATTTATATGTGGAAATCCTAACCCCAAATGTGATGGCATGAGGAGACAGAGCCTTTGGCAGGTGACTGTCATGAGTGCAGAGCCCTCATGAATGTGATTAGTGTCCTTATAAGAGGCCCCAGAGAGATCCCTCACCCCTTCCATCACATGAGAACATGAGAAGGCACTAGCTATGAAGCTGATATTATGCCCTCACCAGAACACAACCACGCTGGTGCCTCGATCTTGGACTTCGCTGCCTTCAATAGAAATGTTTCCATTTATAAGCCACGTGGTCTGTGGCATTTTGTTATAGCAGCCCAAACAGGCTAAGACAGAAGTTATTTTTCTTAGAATTTCCCCAGGAATTACAGAGAATTTAAAAGAATGGCTATAGGGCTACACTGTTAAAATAATTTTTAAACATTTATTAGCAAATTAACTTGCAAAAGCAGTTGTTTTCTGAATAATCTTTCTCTGCTTAATACAACAAAGGTAATCACTTTATAAGAAAACCAAGTGAAATACCATGCATTTAGTGATTTAAAATAAAGTGACTTTAGATCTGAATCAGAGATTGAAATAAGTAGTCAGGGAGAAAACTCACAGGTCCATATACCTGCATAGTTTACTGAGTGATTTTCAAGTGAATGGCTTAGAAAGCAAAGAAACAACCTAAAAGTTTTAACAATCACCAAATACACAATTTGCTTTTAAACAATTAAAAAAAAAATTTTTAGTGACAGTGAGGTAGTTACAGGTCACCTGCTTGCATTTCTCCAAAATATTCTTCTTAGCAAAGTGGTGTGCATAACACCTAAATATAGTTTCAAAAAATAGATTCCCAGATTAATCTGAAGTCTAGATTTTATGGCTGTGCTTTTACATATGTCAACATGCTTCCCAGTGATGCTTGTGAAAGCTAGTGGCTGTTATCACACATCACCAGAAATAAAATAAAATACTGACCCTTTGATCTTACAAATTTTCTATTTTAGGGTCAGTAATAACTTAAAAACACATGTGGAAAAATTTTTTTTATAGCTTTCCTAATATTCCAAAGGATATCCTGCATCATGAAGTCTCTGATGTTTGATGAGGTCTAAATTCTGAAATTTAACCCACAATTAACTACTTTTTATCACTTTCTCCCCAAGACGAATTCTTTGATATTCAATATGAAATGAACTTCAGTTGGAAGATTTTCCACATGCATTTTATTTATAGTTTTTCTCCAGTATGAGTCCTCTGATGATTAGTAAGAGATGAGCTCTGACTAAAAGCTTTCCCACATTCTTTACATTTATAAGGCTTTTCTCCTGTATGAATTCTCATGTGTGTCATAAGGGAAGAACTTTGTCTGAAGGCTTTTCCACATACTTTGCAGTTATATGGTTTCTCTCCAGTATGAATTCTCTGGTGCTGAATTAGAGCTGAGCTTTGGTTGAAGGCCTTTTCACAGTCGTTGCATTTATAAGGTTTCTCTCCAGTATGAATTTTTCGATGCGTATTAACTGCAGAATGAGAACTGAAGGCTTTTCCACATTCTTTACAATTATATGGTTTCTCTCCAGTATGGATTCTGTTATGTATATTAAGCCGTGAAATCCAGGAGAAAGCTTTCCCACATTCGTTACATTTGTAGGGTTTTTCTCCAGTGTGAATTCTTTGATGTTGTATAAGAGCTGAGCTTTGGCTAAAGGCTTTCCCACATTCTTTACATGCATAAGGCTTCTCACCTGTGTGAATCCTCTGATGTATAATAAGGGCTGAATGGTAACTGAATACTTTTCCACACTCATTACAATTAAAGGGTTTCTCTCCAGTATGTATTCTATGGTGTCTACTTAGCCGTGATATTGAAGTAAAGGCTTTCCCACACTGAGTACATTCATACGGTTTCTCTCCAGTATGAATTCTATGATGTTGAATAAGAGATGAGCACTGGCTAAAGGCTCTCCCACATTCATTACACTTATAGGGCTTTTCTCCAGTATGAATTCGCTGGTGATTATTAAGGGATGAACTACCTTTAAATGTTTTCCCACATTCATTACACTTATAAGGTCTCTCTCCAGTATGCATTCTCTGATGTCCAATGAGAGAGGTAGTAAAACTGAAGGCTTTCCCACACTCATTACATATATAAGGTTTCTCTCCAGTATGAACTCTCAGGTGCTGAGTTAGGGATGAGCTTTGGCTGAAAGCTTTCCTACATTCTTTACATTTATAGAGCTTCTCTCCAGTGTGGATTCTCTGATGTTTACTCAGGGAAGAACTGTGGAGGAAGATTTTCCCACAGATGTTACATTTGTAACATTTTCGCACTGTATTGACTTCCAGTTGTTTAAATAGAATTGAATAGTGTTGTAAATGGGGCTTCCTTCCTCTGGAAACAATTCCGGATTTTCTAATAATTGATGATTTTAGACCAAGATTTTTCTCAACACCTACTAAGCTCCTCTCTTTCGTGTAGGTTTTCTTGATGGTAACCAAGACTTTCCTGAAAGGTTTATTCTTTTTGCCCTGCTGCTTCTCTAGCTTGTCCTCACTTATGTAGGTTTTCCCCAACTTGAAGTCCAAAGTACTATCATCTATGAGTTTATTCATTACTTCCTGATAGTCTTCTTCGGAATTTGTGGTCTCAAACAAGCTCTCCCATCCTAAAATAAACAAAACATGTAAGTCTCCCTTGCTCTGGGAATAATGAAAAGTGACATCAAAATATATAAGGATCACTAACAAATATATCCTTGAAATCTTAGAAAAAGTAGGCAAGAAGGGCAGGAAAAAGCAGCAGGATGAAGACCCGCCTTGGTGAGAAGGGTCTGAAGAAAATGACATAGAGGTAGGCTGAGGAACTCATGGGGAAGCTCTTCTAGGAGCCAAGCCTGCTTGAGTGGCTCAGGTCAGCAGGGAGCAAGGCATTTCTGAGCACAGTGGAATGTGTCAGTCCTCCACTTCATCTCCATGTTTGTCACCAGGCATCAAGGTAAATCCAAGACAAAACTGGAGGAGCTGTGAAAAAGTGAAAGAGCAACTGTCCCTATAAAGCTCTCTGAAACACAGGGCGTCAACTAGGTCTGTTTTGGGACTCATTCAAATAATGTTGGGATGGACATGAACTCACTCAAAAAATATTTCCTGAGTGCCCACTATGCACCATGCAAAGGTCAAGACTCAGTATTACAGGGATTGTGCCTGATAAGAGTCCAATTTTTACAAGGTTTACAATCTCACAGAATACTGACAATGACCAAGTAAACAAATAAGTGCTAGAAAGTGGTAAGAATTGTAAAAACAAAACAAAACAACAGGTGATATGTAGTAAGACTGAATAAGCTGATATTTTAAACTGGGTGATGAGAAAATAAAATTAAACATGAGATCTAAATAATAAGAGCTGGCCATGTAAAAATGTGG
>NW_011888978.1:1472349-1481481 GCF_000151845.1 Pteropus vampyrus | reverse complement strand
AACTAGGTCTGTTTTGGGACTCATTCAAATAATGTTGGGATGGACATGAACTCACTCAAAAAATATTTCCTGAGTGCCCACTATGCACCATGCAAAGGTCAAGACTCAGTATTACAGGGATTGTGCCTGATAAGAGTCCAATTTTTACAAGGTTTACAATCTCACAGAATACTGACAATGACCAAGTAAACAAATAAGTGCTAGAAAGTGGTAAGAATTGTAAAAACAAAACAAAACAACAGGTGATATGTAGTAAGACTGAATAAGCTGATATTTTAAACTGGGTGATGAGAAAATAAAATTAAACATGAGATCTAAATAATAAGAGCTGGCCATGTAAAAATGTGGGCATAAAAATTATTCTAGTCAGAAAAAAAAATTAAAAAAAAAAAACACCACAAAGGCCGTAAGGCAGAAATAAGTTTTCTGTGTTTGAAGAACATAAAGAAGTCCAATGTGGCTTACGCAAGAGGAACAAGGGAAGAGTGCTATAAGGTGAAGAGGTGGGCAGGGGTCATATCATGTGAGGTCTCTTGTAAGATATAGGAAGGCATTTGGAATTTCTTCTAAGGATCACTGGAGGTTAGGAGGGACTTGATAATTGTGTTTAAAAAGGATCACTATGGTTTTGTGACAAACAAACTGTAATTTGCGGGTGGGGAAAAGAGAATAAGGGCAGATGCAGAGCAGCCAATTAGGAGGCCACCAAAACTTCCTGGATGGAGATGATGGCAGTTTGCAGTGGCACAGTAATGGAGGCAGGCACAGCGGGTTGTTTTGGAGGTAGAAATGACAAGTATCTTTACCTATGAATACAGTGTACAGAGTAAGTGAAAGAAAGGACTCAAAAATGATGCTTAGCTTCTGGCTTGGACAGATTGATGGAGAGTGGTGCTATATAATGATATACTGGGGAATACTGGGAAAAAGAATACATTTTTGAAAATAACCTCTGTCTACTTTTTTGATCACTTAGTATACAATGCAAGAAATGGAATCATTGATTCAAAAGGAATAAATGTATTCTACGAAAAGAACTTTTATTTCCTTAACCAAAAAGGAAATACACAGTTGTAATTTAACACAGAAAATTATAAAAATATAGTTCACCAATAAACACATCATGCAAATACAATCACTGTTATATACGGAATTTAGCTCACCAGAACTTTTCTGTATATTAAAAAACACTTTTACTTAAAAATAAAAACAGGTTGAAACTAAGTTTCTCCCTTCCCCACTTCACTTAAAAAAAAGAAAAGCATGGGCCTCTCTCCATGTCAATAAATGTAGGTTAACACTATCATTTTAATGACTATGTAAGATTCCAATGTACAAATGCATTGTAATTTACTAAATCCTCTTTTGAGAGCCATTTAGCTTTCTTTTTCTCCAGTAATCCCTCATGTTATAACAAACATTCTTTCACACCACCTTTGCAACTTTGCACAATTATAGAATTATTTTCTTAAGATAAATTTCCAGACCTGGAATTGATTTTAATAAAGTCAGACAGTCCTAAAGAAAGACTGTACCAATCAAAGTCCCACTAAAGATACTGCTCACCACTTAGAGCAGTAGCAAAAACATTGGATATGTATTTCTTAATTTATGGTAATTTATAAGGAAAAATGGTGTCTTATTTTTTTGTTTGCATTTCAATGACTATAACGAGGTTGAATAGTTTTTCAAAAAATCCTATGTGAATGCTCAGTTCATATACCTTGCTTTTTAATCACAACATTCACGTCTTTGTACTATAATTACTCTCTGGACATCTTCTCTCTTTCTCTTTATATCATACCTTTGTATTCTATAGCCATAGCAGTAATATTAATAGGGAAAAACTCGAAACTAAAATTTCCAAAAGATTGTTCAATAAAATATAGTTTAACAATACAACAGAATTCCTTCAAAGAGGTAGGTCTCTATTTAATGAAGGTTGAATAATTGAAAGACAGTTATAAAGACTTGAGAACAATATGTGTAATTAATCTCTGTTTCTCTCCCTCTGTGTATGCCTGTCTCTCTCATGCAATATTCATGGTCTGAAAGGATAAGTAGTAAAATAACTGCAAAGGTTCACCATGGTTGGTAAAATTTCAGGCGAATCTCCTTCTTTAGCTCCTCTTTTTTACAACACTATGTATATCTTATACTATGTATACCTTATAAAAATAAAAACAATTTTTTAAATGCTTATTAAAGAATTAGTCAATTTGATACTAACGATTTTTTGGCCAACCAGAAAGCTCAGAGCCAAATCTGAAACTCACCCGAGGTTACCCACTCTGTTTACAACAAGTCTTCTTTATTTTCTAGGGTTCTAAATGAATTTCTATTTTATTATGTCATTACTCTTATAGTCAACTTCCTTGAATTGTTGGTGGAATGTGGCAGAATATATGTAAGTATGTAGTAGGAAAAAAAAATCCCTGAAATGAAAAAGACTTTGATCTTCGAAGCAAAGGGCCCAGTGAGTACCGAACATTAATGATAAAGAGGATGTCCTGAGAGATTCCGGACAAAGGCAAAGAAAAAAAAATGTTTTTTATACTGGAAATGGAGGAAAGAGAATCACACTAATGGGGGCTTTTTATTAAAAACACTAAGAGCCCAAAGACAATGGAGCAAAATTTGGACAATTCTGATACCAGAATTCTAGATCCAAATGTAACTCCCACAGGAGAGGTAAAAGAATTGATTTTAAACATGCACTAATACAGCACCCATGAACCTTTCTGAAAACATTTAAGAAAATGTTCTGGTTAAACCAAAGGAGAAAAGCTGAAGACAGAATTCATGAAAGGAAAACACAAGACTAAGCTGACACAGAGAGCCTGTCTCCTGCCATTGGGAAAAATAAATACTGGATAAGCAGAAAAACTAAAAAGAGAGCCATCTTTGTGCCAGAAACAAGGACCAAATTCAAAGTAGAACAAGAGAGCGAGAGCTTATGATTCAGCAACCCACAGGGATTCAGAGATTGACAGCTATGTCCTGGCAGCCAGAATCTGGGACATGTTATCTTGAAATTTTTCACACAGAAATTCAGGAAAATGGCATGACTATCTACAAACCTTCTGCCTTCATTTGATAATTGTTATCATTTTGCTACCCCTGCTTTCTCTCCCGTGCTATATATAAATACACAACGTTTTATAGAAACACAAACATCTGCTTTTTCTTTTTAGCTGAACCATATATAAGTTGCGGACAAAAAAAGTCCAAGCAAAAATCCAACACGAAAGAGTGGGGGATGTACTTAGTGTTAAAAGGTATGTATGAACTGCAAAAGCAAAATAATTTAAGAAAATAATCAATCCAGGAAAAGGAAAAAGGGGGAATATATGAATTACAAGCCTTAACACACTATATACTGCATTACATATTCTGCAATCAAATTACAAGGGACATATTAAAAAAGTGCAACTCATATTGGGAGAATGCAACTCTCCCTCTGAACCTGCTGTATCAAGTACTCACAAGGCAGAGGGCGAGGGAACATACACCCTGCCCCACATGGCTGCCTGGCCCAGCATATCGACAAGAGTCCTGGTCAATGTCAGTAGAGAGCAGCCTCTTCCCAAACTGGCTGATGATGCTATGCCTATTCCCCAGTGACTCACTCACCTAGACATGCACCACAAGAAACTCCGTTTTCCACCATCCAGGGGTCCTCCCCTTGCTGTAACTGGAAGATAACCTTTGGTTTGGAAAAGAGAATCCCTGTTGGTGAGCAAGAACAAGAGAATGAGTCCATGGCCCAGACATGAGCAGCCATCGTGGCATACAGATCCCACCCCCGGGTCTCTGGGCCAGACGGACAGTCCAAGGAAGGAGAGAGGTGTGGTCTCAGAGGGGCTCCCAGAGGATGGCCAGGAGGTGTCTCAGGGAAAAGTCAGAGCTCTGGCTGTGCGCTCCTAAGCTGGAACTCCTGGGAGATGCAGGGGAACAAAGTTCAGGTGACAGGAGACAGGAGATGCACGGAAAGGGTATCTGCCCCCAGCTCTAGCAAGCTGAGAACCTTCACAGCAGCTGAGGGCAACAGCAAGTGCCACTCTGCAAGCCCCATTCTTGGTGGTGGGCTGCACCTGGCCACACCCTCCAACATCCCCCTTGGAGAGAGTGCCAAGATGCTCCCCAGCAGCTTCTGCGTCACAAGGAAGGATCCTCACCCAGTGACACCAGGGAGCTGTAGTTCTCCAGCATCACCTCCCGGTACAAGGCTCTCTGTGCGGGGTCCAAGTACAGCCACTCATCCCGGCTGAAGTGCACAGCCACATCTCTGAATGTCACGGACTCCTGTAAAGACAAACCCACTTCTGCTCGACCAGGACCATCCCCAAAAGGAGATGACTGAGCAGCAACCCTGTCACCATGCAGGGTTCCAAGCATTTCAAGCCAAGTAGCTCCTGATACTCCATAATTATAGGGCACATGTTTACCACATGCCACCGGGGGTGAAGCGTGTGCCGGCTGAATGCCGAGGCCTAGCAGCCAAACAAGACAAGTACTTGAAATTATGAAACAAAACAGAAAGATGAAAACACCAACCCTCAGACATGGGATGTACAATCACTTAGACCAAATGCTTGTTTTACAGGTGAGACATGAGAATCGAATTTTAACAGGAGGCTTCTGCACACTTGGGAAGGAGAGAATGAAAGAGGGAGGGAGGGGAGGGAGGGGGGAGAAGGGGAGGGAAGGGAGGGAGAGAGGGAGGAAGGACAGGACAGGACAGGACAGGAAAGGAAAGGAAAGGAAAGAAGGAAGGGGTGTGGCTGGACTGTGGGCTCCAGGAACCTTCAACCAGGCTGATGAGATGGCAGCACTGGGACCCACCCTGCCTAGCCCACCTAGCCCAGAAGCCTTTGTCCTTTGACCTCAATCCCCTTTCACTGGACCACAATCACCTCTTTTAAACTAGTGGCCCCTTTCTTTTGTTTTTGTTTTTGTTTTTTAAAAAAAAGTAAATTAGAAAAGATCGATAAGCAAAAAAATGCTAATCTAACTTTTTATCATCAGAAATGTTTTGTTAACTTTGTCCTGTATGTGCTTTCAGACTTTTCACATGCTAATATGGCTCTAGATTTAAACAAAAACAACACATTATACAAATACCTGTACCCCACTCAATATGTTTTATTTGCTGTCCAGCATTTCACTGTATAGATCAATCAGTTAAGCAATCTACTGGTGGGCATTTGCGTTATTTTCACTTTTGTAACTCTAAAATTGCTAGCTTGAACATCCCTGCACATCACCAGAACACCGTGCCAAGCTTTTTTCCTTAGGATACATTTCTAGAGGTCTATGTATTAGGTCACAGCTTGTTTTCTCTTTACCATCCCCCAAAACCCTGAAAGGAGGTCACAAGGCCAGGATGTTCTCTGACCTGTAAGGACAAACACAAATTAAAAATAAGAGGCTGCTGGAAATGGGAAAGGAGGCTTCTGCCCTCTCTTCCTGTGTTCTTCCTGAATTCCTTTCTCAGTCCTTTCCAAACACATGTAAATATTTTTAAAAGTTAAATAAACCTCACAGCTCAGGAAATGTTTCTCAAGGACCCGTCACTATCTCTCTGAATGTGCCCAGCTTCTAGTTTCTAAGGAAGAAATGGGCCTAACTTGTCACCTGACAAATTTCCAAATTGAAAACTGGGTTTAATCCACTTAGCTGCATAAGATTGAGCTTTCTAGCTCTGCGCCTCTTTAGCAGATGGCCTGCCATGCAGGTCACATTCAGGCTTAATGCTTACTCAGAAATAACAAGTGTTTTCTTTCTCTTCTACTTTTGGGGAGAAGTCTTCTGGGTTGGGGAGAGATTGTTTTTAATTATAGTTCCCCAAGTGCCATGAAAGGGCAAAGGGAAGGAATCCGTGCGGACCAGACGACGCCCCCTCCACAGGAAGGCTCACTTCCTGGGAACCATCAGAGATGAGACTTCCTTTCGTTTCCCCATCAACATGAGTGTGGGACTGCTTGTAAGTCTCAAATCACCTCAAACTAGGGCTCATCCTTGACCACACCTGCTTGACGCAGAGGCCTTCTTTCCAGGATCTTCCTAGGAAATCTTCTGGACCCCTATCAGGTACTGCTGTAGTTGACTGGAAGGCAAAGTGACTGGAAGGCAAAGACCATGCCTTTCCTCCGGGATTCCCTAGTGTTCTGAAGGAATTATCTGACCTTTCCAGATCTTCATCCTCCGTAGGGCAAAAAACTTACCTGGATCCCTCACAAAGCACTGGGTGTGGCAGTGGCAAGGGGATGGGGCCCATTCAATTCCTAGTCAACAAGTACTTAACTGTTAAGTGTGGAATTCACCAAGAGACTAGCCCTAGGGCGAGGGACAGACTTACCTTCCATTGTTCCTAACTCATCTGGTCCCTAACCCCTTGAAGGGCTTCCTCCATGTCCCTTAGAAAAGTTCAACAATGGGTGAAGCCAGTTCATGAACCTCTAAACCTGGAAGGCAGTTCAAGAAAGAAAGCTTCACTCACCTGAGTCGGGACTGGTAACAACTTTGTGGCCATTTCTCTCTACCCACTGCCTCTCTTGGAGAAGGCACCTGAAATGAAGAAAGAAGCTGTGAGGTCTCTCCATCCTGTCAACACTTCCACCTTGATTATGTCAAATCAGGTTCCAAACCTCCTGCAGAGGGAAAGTGGCATAACCCAGGCAATCCCAAGTTAGAGGTGTCCTCAGCATGGTGACCAAAACCAGGAGTGGGCAGCAAGAGTACTTCCAGTTACTGGGCATGTGACCTTTCACCCAGTGGCTTATGAGTAAAGATGAATCAAATGACGGGATTAAAACCTTCTGATGTGCATCAGCAGAGAAGAGGGCAGTCACACTGGGGTCATGGAAACAACATAACTATTCCACACATCTGCACTTAAATATTTTGAGTTATCATATTATGATTATGAGAATGAAAAGGGAGCTACAGAAGCCTGACAAGCTCAGTGACCAAAAGTAACTACACAGGAGGGTTAACTCCTAACTGGGCATGTCATGTTGGGTAGTCACAGCCCAGGCCTATGGCTTCTTTCTTAAAAGGTTAATCTCCTTATGTGAGCCCTGTCTATTTTCTTGTGCATTGAGGATAACATGTCTTTGGAATGTCAGAGTAATTTTCTTTTGTAGACCCCTCAAAAACAGACCCACTAGCAGCAGAGTACAACACCGAAACTTTCTGTTATCTTGTTGCGCACATACCAACTCTATTTGTTGTAACTGTCAAATGTCAACTATCCTGCACCTACCAGTGTAAAATATTATCTCTCCATTTTCCTTTTTATCCAACCCTAGAGATTTTCCCCGCATGCTTTCTCTCGCCTCCTTAATCTACCACCACTAGATTTCATGTAACCTTTCTTACTTTTTCTCCTTTGATTCTAAACATATAAAAAGAACTGGAAAACCGACACTCTCCTGAGCATTTTCTCAACCCATTAAGATCTGGCTTCCTGGAATGTCCTCAAAATCTTGGCTCAAATAAATTCTTATTACGGCTTTGAACATTTCTTTTATCAGCAATTCCAATAATTATTCAAATAGCATTTGAATAACTTGGCTATTCCTTTTCAGGAAGAGCTAACCAAAAATTCCTCTCTTTTCCTCTTTGAAACTGTGCTTCCATTATGAAGAGTTTTCATAACTCCTTAAACATCCTTTCCCCACCCACCAAAAATGCAAGACTCAGAAGGAATACCGTCAACTGACTAGAAATGAATTTAAAAATTACAGAAAAAGGAAGTAACTTAGAGACAAAATTACTCTAAACAAAAAAATAATTTAGTGAAAATATTTTAGGTTCAATCTAGAAAAACGATGGCAAACAAGCAATATCAGCCCAAACGGATAAATCTACAAGTTTAAACTTTGTTTAGCGGGGGATATCAAGGAACGTTACAAGCCAAAATCTACCACAGGGTTCACGAAACCTGAAACAAGACACAGCTTTTTGCAATCCCTGTTCTGGGCCATTTTCCAGGAGCCCAGTGGAGGCTAAAGCGCCAGAGTCAGGAGGTGGCAGCCCTGACTTCCGGCCCCCAATGGCGAACCCTACGGGCAACGCCCCCTCCCCGGGCCGCACTCACCTGCCGAGGCCGACGCGTCTCGGACACTCCGAGCTGGGATTCGCTGTCCTGGCCCCCGCCACAGGAACTGCACACCCTGGACCCGCGCTCACATCCAGTCCGCACCCGGCCCCTCGGCGAAGGGGAAGCAAAGCGGCGGACCTCACCGTAGGCAAGCGAAACACCTAAGGTAGGAATAATTTCACCGCCGCCGCCAGGCCGCCGGATGCAATTGCGCCTGCGCAAGCGAAAGCCACGCTCCCCTGTTTGAACCACAGTGCTTTTCCTTTTGAACTATATTTCCCAGGTGTCACTGGGGCACGCAGCTCTACGGTAACCAGGGAGGGCCAATAGTAGCACGGGCTAGAGAAAGCGGTCTTGCTAGGAGACGAATAAGGCTGAACCTAACCTTTCCTTATCAGCTCTGTTTAGCCACTCATGCACCCTTTTTATTTGTAATTAATGATGGCAATGATAATAAGAGGGAAAAGTAGTAATATATTTAAATATGTAGAAGAGTAGGCCCTTGCTGCTGCTTATTTTTGGTTGATAAGTGTTAAAATCTGTTACAAATTTTTGAATTTTTAAAAAATTGTGTCTAAACTTTGTAACCTATGAAAGATATTTTTTCATTTTTTAATTTATTATTAGTTTCAAGTATATAGTACATTAGTTAAACAAAAAGGATATTTTTAACTGACATTTACGTTGGACTGAGATGGGACATCACTTGTAAAATTCTTAATCTTTTTAGTAAACCAAGTTGTTTTTTCCTTTTTTTGGGAAAAAGGCCCTCTCCCTCAAATCCTGATAATTGTCCTGAAAACTAGTGACTCAGATTCTCTGCCTATTGATAAGGGTCATCAGCCCATTGTTAAGCAGAAATGGTGTTAAGCCAGGCAAGGCCCTTAGAGTCTGAGAGGGGAGGAGACTTTAGGCCAAAGGTCTTTTTTTACTCTTTAAGAAATATGTTAACCAAACCTGTTTCCCTTTACTCGCTTAATAGGCAAATCAATAATAGAAATCAATAGATATATGATTTAAATAAT
>NW_011888978.1:1470332-1471864 GCF_000151845.1 Pteropus vampyrus | reverse complement strand
CTCCCCCTACCCCTCATATTTGACCCCCTTTACTCCATTTACCTCTCCCCTCCTCCCCCACCTCCTACCCTCTGGTAACCACTAGTCCATTGTCCATGTCCCTAAGTCTCTGTTTGTACTGTACATTTGTTGCTTTTAGGTTTATATCCCACATATAAGTGATATGAGATTTTCAACTTTTATAGGCTGGCTTATTTCGCTTAGTATGATTATCTCAAGGTCCATCCATGTTGTTGCAAATGGCAGTATTTCATCTCTTCTTATGGCTGAGTAATATTCCATTGTATATATGTGTCACAGCTTCTTTAGCCAATCATCTCTCATAGGACACTTCAGTTGCTCCCATGTCCTGGCCACTGTGAATAGTGCTGCAATGAACATCGGTGTACAAATATCTTTTTGGATATGAGTTTTCAAGTAGAAGGCATTTTTTAACCCTCACAAAGAAACAAGTACGCACAGAATTTGGTACTAGTTTAAGCCAGTCACTCGCACCTGTGCAGAAGACTCCAACGACCTTCAACTCACCTGAGCCTCATTATACCATCATTATAATATAATGCATATGCCCAGAAGTTCATTAATATCATTATAACAGACTGAATTCTGGGAACAAACATGAACAGAAAGCAAAATGATGAGTCACTGAGTCCTGTCAATCTTAGTTGTCAATCAAGGAAGCCCACTTCTCTAAAAAAAAGTAACCACCCACTGCAAATAGGGATAAAAACCTGAAAGGCTTTGTCAACAGGCCTTTTGAGCCACACTTCTCTTGCTCAGGCCTGCTTCCATGTCTGGAAGTGTACTTTCCTTTCTAATAAAACTTGTCTTTTCTACTGTATTTCAGTGTCTTGCTCAATCCTTTATTTGAGACATCAAGAACCTGGACAAAGCTCTGGGAGAGGATCCTCACTCTCCAGTAGCAAAACCAGTATTTCTCTTTTCATGACACACATTCATTTAAAATGATTCATTTAAAAAATAAATCTTGTCTTCTAGAGTTCATTATAATCCCCTTCTTCAAACTGCATCCTCCGTGACTGATACTGTACATACTGACTAATAAATTGCTCAATAAGTGTTGAATAAATGATTTTTAAAATATTCAACATTACATCTATGGCCATGCTACTCTGAATGAGCTCAGTCTCATCTGATCTCGGAAGCTAAGCAGGGTTGGGCCTGGTTAGTAGTTGCATGGGAGACCACCTAGGAGGACCAGGTGCTGTAGGTGTAAAAAATAAAAAAATAAGGGATTGTAAGCTGACAAGGTCCTTGCAATCTGTGAGGTCATCTAAGGGTTATCTCGCTAAAAAAATATTTAAAAACAAATAAATAAAAAATAAAAACCTCATTCTAAAAATAAATAAATAAATAAATAAAATATTCAACATTACAATTTACAAAAACGAACCTAAAATTAAGAGCACTTGATGGTTGAAAATAAAGAGATTAAATATGCCAGGAAAGTAATATAAAAAAAGAATTCTGGGATCATAATGTTGCAATAAGATTATTTCAAAGTAAAAATA
>NW_011888978.1:1468602-1470282 GCF_000151845.1 Pteropus vampyrus | reverse complement strand
AGGTTGTTTCCTATTGTTAAAAGATATACATTACTAACCATTAGGGAAATGGAAATCAAAACTGCAATAGGATATCAATTCACACTTATTAATATGGCTGCTAGGAAAACAAAACAGTATGATGCAGGAAACAAACGTTGGTGAAGTTGTGGAGAAACAAATCCTTATGCATTGCTGGTGGGAATGTTAAATGGTACAGTCATTGTGGAAAATAGTATGGCAGTTTCTCAAAAAATTAAAAATAGAATTACTACATGATCTAGCGATTCCACTTCTGGGTATATTCCCCAAAGAACTGAAACCAGGGACTTAAACAGGTAATTGTACAGCAATGTACATAGTGGCATTATTCACAATAGCCAAAAGGTAGAAATAACCCATGTGTCAATGAAGAGTGTGATGCAGGACAGGGCAAATTTCTCCAAGTGGGAGTAGACCATGACCTGCACCAAGAGAAGAAAATCCTTGGGTGGAGAGTGTATAAAGAATTCAACACATACACTAAAATTAGAGTCAAAAAGAAAGTTTACTAGAGAAAGGATTAACACTCCACAGAGTGTGTTCTCTCAGAGACAGAGAGTGAGAGGGAAATAAATTTATATATCGTTCATTAGTTCCCATTTCCTTAGGGGAAGGGGACAAGTGTGTAACCTGAAAGGCCTGCTGGGTGTTCTGTTGTTTTAACCATAAAGAATGAATGATTTTATTTGTGTAGGGCAGCCACTTAAAGACTCTGTTGTTACTGATTCCTCTTCCACAGGTGTGGGGAAATGGGTTTTTAGCATTCCCAATAGAAATTTTCCTTTGTTCTGAAGGTGTCCTCCTGGCCTGGCTGCAGGGCTGACCAGTATATTGTAGTCTCTGATTGTAGATTGATTAACATTTTATTTCTCTTGCCTCCTCCCTACATTAAGTGGATAAACAAAATGTGATAAATACATACGATGGTTTATTATTTAGCCTTAGAAGGAAATTCTAATACACGCTACAACACGGATGAATCTTGAAGACACACTAAGTAAAATAAGGCAAACTCAAAAAAAAGACAAATACTGTCTAATTGTATAATTGTAAAATGTATAATTCCACTTATATAAGGTATCTAGAACACTCAGATTTATAGACAGAAAGTAAAATAATGGTTACCAGGGACTCAGGGAAGAGGGAAATGAAAATTTGTTGTTTAATGGGTACAGAGTTTCAGTTTGAAGTAATGAATATGTTCTGGAGATGGATGGTGGCGATAGTTGCACAATGTGAATGTATTTAACGCTACTAAAGTGTACACTTTAAATGGGGAAAATGGTAAATTTTATGTTATGTGAATTTTACCACAATAAAAACTTACAAAAACGAACCTAAAATTAAAGAGCACTTGATGGTTGAAAATAAAGAGATTAAATATGCCAGGAAAGTAATATAAAAAAAGAATTCTGGGATCATAATGTTGCAATATTATGAGTACTATTATAGGAGGAGTACTATTCCAACTAAGGTCTAAAATGTAGATGTGTCTTCTTCCAGAGGGTTACCTGTCCCGGCCAGCGGGACAAAACAACGCGGGACGAGGAGGAACCTGTGGAGGATGAAGGCGAGACAGGAGACACAAAGAAATGGAGGCAAGACAGTGTTCTGATCAAGCCTCAAAATTTTATTCAGCAGCAAGAGTATTTATACAGG
>NW_011888978.1:1463462-1467265 GCF_000151845.1 Pteropus vampyrus | reverse complement strand
GCTCGGGAGATGCTAGAGAGCCAGGGGACATAGAAGTACTGGCCCAGAGTGGTTTCTAGGGCAGTGCGACCAAGGTGAGTTCTTTGGTGAAACTGCTTGACAAAAGCTGGCGCTAGGGTCCCAGGAACTGCAATTTGCCCATCCTTGAACTTCCACCATCCATCGGGAGAAGGCTCCCCTCTTCAGTCTTAAACCAGGCTTCTTCTCAAGGTGAGTACTTGGGGTCCCATTCGGCTAAGGGACTGGGAAACAGGGAAGCAGTTAGAGCCATAGGGCTAGCCATCTCCTTGGCTGCTGCCAGTTTGGCAACATGGTCTGCCCTGGAGTTGCCCCAAGCCATTAGGGCATCCCTTTTTTGATGTCCTCTGCAGTGCATGACTGCTACTTTCTTGGGGGCCCACACAGCATCTAAGAGTTCTAGATTTTCCTTTCCATATTTTATGTCTTTTCCCCCAGAATTGATTAGACCCTTCTTTGTACAGGGCTCCACGTACATGGAGGGTGGTGAAAGCATACTTAGAATCAGTGTATATGTTAGCTGCCAGCTGAAAGGCGTGAATCAAGGTGATAAGCTCTGCCTTCTGTGCTGAGGTTCCCCTAGGTAGAGGTTTTGCCTCAATGGTGGAATGTAGGGTCACCACAGTATATCCTGAAGGCATTCTCCTCCTCTCACAAAGCTGCTACCCAGTGTAATATTCTACATTAGGGTCCTTGATGGGCTGGTCTGTCAAGTCGGGTCGGCTGGAAAACATTTTATCCATGACTTCAATGCTATCGTGGTCTGGCTGGCCAGGCCCAACAGGTAGCAAGGTGGCTGAGATCAAGGTTCGTAGTATCTCTAGGCGGATACATGGATTCTCTCACAGCATTCCTTGGTATCTGACCATCTGGGCATTAGTTAGCCAATATTGTCCCTTGTACTCCAGTAATGTTATTAGTGAATGTGGAACTTGTACTGTCAGTTCTTGCCCCACAGTCAGTTTGTCGGCCTCTGACACAAGGAAGGCCGTGGCTATGAGTGCTCGCAAGCAGAGTGGCCAGCCCTGGGTAA
The DNA here is from genome assembly GCF_000151845.1 of Pteropus vampyrus. Lineage (NCBI taxonomy): Eukaryota > Metazoa > Chordata > Mammalia > Chiroptera > Pteropodidae > Pteropus > Pteropus vampyrus. Next base: position 1,466,214 of record NW_011888978.1, on the reverse strand, counting down.
CAGAGTCAAGCCGTTTGGAGAGATAAGCCACGGGATGGTGCCAAGATACTAGCAGTTGAATTAAGACCCCCTACTATGACACCTGTGAGTTCAGTGGATTCTTATCCAAAGGCTGAGCCCTGATTGTAACATGGTGGGCAGTTTTATACAACTTGGTACTTTCCAATTCCTACGCAGCTATAGATGGTCCACATAAGGAAAGAGAACATAAGGAGAACATTGATTGGCTACCAAACTATAAGGAAACCGGCTCAATCGTTTAAGTGGGTTTTTGGACTGCTGCTTCAGCTGGAGAGTCCTGGGAAGGGAGATGCAGTCAGGAACTAACTCATTTGAGTAGGAAATGGTCAGGCAGAGTCAGGCTGCCACACTACTTCAAGAGATGCAAACAGCAAAAACATATTCGACAATTTGAGAGGTAGTGAGGAGGAAAAAAGCACTGATAATCTAGAATCAATAAGGACTTAATACCTGACCTATTGCAGTTTCAGCCTTCTCCAAGAATGGAATCTGGGATTTTCTGGTCAGTGCCTGTGAGGTAGTGAGTCACGTGGGCCCTCTCTATCCACTCCCCACAAAGAAGTTCAGGCAATCAGCCTGATAAGCACTCCATAGGGAAGTGACCCTAAGGGAAGGTCACCTTGCCTAAATAATTTTCTTTTCTTTTGCTAATACCTTTCTTGTCTCGCCCAGTTTCTGCCTTTCATATTGTACAGCTTCTTGGGGCTCCTCTCTGCTTGTTAGGTGGGATGCTGCCAGATTCATGAACTGCTCAGTAAAGCCAGTTAGGTCTTCAAATTCACTTGGTTCAATTTTTACCCTTTTAACAATTGAGTGGTTTGTTTCTTTCTTACTAATTCATATCTATATCTAGTCTGAATTTTGATTCTTTGTCAGTTGCTGACATTGTAAATATCCTCACAGTTTGTGGCAACAATTTTCACTTACTTCATGGTGTATTTTGATGAACAAATGTTTGCAATTTTTAATAGGCAATTTAATAATTCTTTCCCTTTTGGGTTAGAGCTTGTGGTATTGTGATTTATATTAAGAAACAGGTTTTGGTTTTAGCTCCTGTTCCTACCAAAGAGTTCCTAAAACCCTTGGAATTTCATCAGTGAGGAGAGCCATAAAGGTATCTTTTGTTATGTTAATGAAAGACCTTAAGTGTTGAAAGGAGAGAGGGTTGGACCTTTCAGCCCCACCTTCTAAACTCTGTGGAGGGGGAGGAGAAAGGGGAAAGTGGCTTGAGACTGAGTTCAATGAAGAAGGCCAATGATTTAACCAACCATGCCTACGTAATGAAGTCTTCATAAAATCCCCAAAAGATGGGGTTCCAGTTTTCAAGTTGGTGATCAAGTGAAGACTTTGGGAGAATGACACCCAGAGAGGACTTGGAAGCCCTGTGACTTTTCTTCATACTTTGCCCTGTGCATTTTTTCCATCTGGCTGTTCCTGAACTATATCTTTTCATAATAACCTGGTAATCTAATAAATAAAATGTTTCTCTGAGTTCTGTGAGTTGCTCTTTCAAATTAATTAAACCCAAAGAGGGGGCCATTGGGATCTCCAATTTATTGTCAGTCAGAAGCACAAGTGACATGGTAGACTTATAATTGGCATCTGAAGTGAAGGTGGGGGAGTCTTGTAGGATTGAGCCCTTAACCTGTGAGATCTGATGCTATCTGCAGGTAGGTAGTGTCAGCATTGAGTTGATGTCAGAGGATCCCTTGGTATGGAGAAAAAAACCCACATATTAGAAATGTAATCTGTCATTAGGGTTTTTATTGTTTTTATCATATTTAACAAATCCTTCCCTATACTCAGGTCAAGGACCTGTTCTCATAGATTACATTCGAACATTTTTAAAGTTTAATTTAATATTTGTCTTTATTTAGAATTAAATTTGCATGATATGAAGTAAGGGCTCAATTTTATTCTTTTTCATTATTGTTGCCCAATTTTCCTACGTCATTTATTCATAGCTTATTCTTTTCCCTATGATTTACAATGTCAGTTTTTCCACTGTCGACATAATAAACTGTCTAAGCCTATAGAGAATTTTAATGAGTTTTTCTGAGCCAAACTGACAACAATTGCCAGGAAGCAAGATCTGGACATTATTCCAGAGGCTTCATGACAGTTCTAGAAAAGTCTGTTGTGTTTCACAGAGCCTTGCCTCTGGCAACATGGTCCTCTGGGGGCGTTAGCAACCCAGGAACAAAGATGGGAGTAGTCTGGAAAGAATGCTAGACCGTAAAGATTGTGATTAGTAAGTATAAGGACATTAATCATAAGTTTCAGGACTTTCTATGGCAGGGGATATTCCAAGCTCTGAGTCAAGCCATAGAGGATGATCTATTGTCAAGCTATAGTGTTACCAGAGAGTGGGGTCCTCTCCCAGCACACTGTCCATGTTCTTGATGTCTCAAACAAAGAATTGAACAAGACATCGAAATACAGTAGGAAAGAAAAGTTTTATTAGAAAGGAAAGCACACTTCCAGAAGTGGAAGTGGGCCTGAGCAAGAGAAGCGTGACTCAAAAGGCCTGGTAACAAAGACTTCAGGGTTTTTATACCTTTTTGCTGTGGGTGGTTATTTAGAGTGGGCTTCCTTGATTGACAACTAAGATTGACAGGACTCAGTGATTCATCATTGTGCTTTCTGCACATGTTTGTTCCTAGAATTCAGTCTGTTATAATGATATTAATGAACTTCTGGGCATAAGCATATTATAATAATGGCATAATGA
>NW_011888978.1:1453530-1462377 GCF_000151845.1 Pteropus vampyrus | reverse complement strand
CCCTGTACTGAGAGAAGAGGGTCCTTTGGCAGAGAGTGAAGAGAGAATTCAACACACATGCCAAAGTTAGAGTCAAAAGGAAAGTTTATTAGAAAAGTTTATTAGTAAAACTCTGCAGACAGAGTATGGTCTCCTTGTGGCAACCTGACCTTGCCCGACCATTTCCTCCTCGAACGAGTTAGTTCTTGACTGCACTCCCCTTCCCAGGACTCTCCAGCTGACATGGCAGTCCAAAAATCCACTTAAATGATTGAGCCAGTTTCCTTATAGTTTGGCAGCCAATCAATGTTCTTCTTCCTTATATGAAATATTTATAGCTATGTAGGAATGTGGAAGTACAAGATTGTATGAAACTGCTCACCATGTTACAATCAGGGCTCAGCCTTTGGATAAGAATCCGATGGGCGGGTGCCAGCATCAATAAATGGTGCTTCCTGCTTATAGCTTCGGTGTCCGTCTCTCTGTTCGAGAATCCTGCAACAATCCAAATGGTAGTAACTCCAGTTGTAGGCTCTGTACCAGATGTGGTTCCATTGCATGAGTCAACACATTCCCTGGTACCTCGGATGCAGTTATTAATCTGGCAAATGCCTTTTTCTCTTTCCGTCAATAAGACCCACCAGAAGCAGTTTGTTTTTAGTTGGCAAGGCCAGCAATATACCTCCACTGTTCTACCTCAGGGGTACATCAACTCCCCAGCCTTATGTCATAATTTAATTCAGAGGGAAATTGATCACTTTTTCCTCCCACAAGATATCATCTGGTCCACTACTTTGATGACATTATGCTAATTGGACCTAGTGAGTAAGAAGAAGCAACTACTCTAGACATATCAGTAACACATTAGTGTGTCAGAGGATAGGAAATAAATCTGACAAAAATTCAGGGACCTTCTACTTCAGTGAAATTTCTAGAAGTCCAGTAGTGTGGGGCATCTGTGATGTCTAGTGGCCTCTTTAGATTTTGGAGGCAACATGTTCCTCATTTAGATGTGTTACTCTGGCCCATTTACCAAGTGGCCAGAAAAGCTGCTAATTTGGAGTGAGGCCCAGAAGAAGAGAAGGCTCTGCAACAGGTCCAGACTGCTATGCCAGCTTCTCTGCCACCGGGAACACATGACCAGTAAATTTAAGAGTGCTGGAGTGTCAGTGGTAGATAGAGATGCTGTTAAGGGCCTTTGGCAGCCCCTATAGGTAAATCATAGCCTGGGCCCCTAGGATTTAGAGCAAAGCTCCAGCACCCTCTGCAGATAACTGCTCCCCTTTTGAGAAATAGCTTTTGGCCTGCTACTGGGCCTTAGCAGAGATTGAACATTTAACCATGGACCATCATGTTACCATATGATCTCAGCTGCTCATCATGGACTGGGTGTTATCTGACCCCTAAGTCATAAAGTTGGGTGTACACGGCAGCATTCCATCAGTGACCAGAAATGATATAAGTATGATTGGGCCTGAGCAAGCCCTGAATGCATAAGCAAGTTAAATAGAGAACTGGCCTCCACATTCATGCTCTCACTCCTTACACTGCCTTTTCTCTCCCAACCTGTATCTATGGCCTCACGGGGACTTCCCCATGACCAGTCAACAGAGGAAGAGAAGACTTGAGCCTGAGTGACAGACGGTTGTGCATAAAATGCAGACATCATTTGAAGTGAACAGCTTTGCACGACAATCCCTCTCCAGGACATCTCTGAAGGACAGTTGTGAAAAGAAATCTTCATGGTGGGCAGAACTTCAAGAAATGCACCTGGTTGTTCACTTTGTGTGAAAGGAGAAACAGCCAGCGTGTGATTATATGCTGATTCGGGGTTTGGCTGGATGGTCAGAGACCCAAGAGGAACACGACTGGAAAACTGGTGACAAGGAGGGCTGGAACAAAAGTATGTGGATGGACCTCTCTGAATGGACGGAAAACGTAGATATTAGTGTCTCATGTGAATGTTCACCAAAGGGTGACCTTAGCAGAGGAGAATTTTGAAAAAGTGAATGAGATGGCACATTCTGTGTATACCAGCAGCTTCTTTCCCCAGGCACTCCTGTCATCGCCCACGAGGCTGACAGAAACAGTGGCCGTGGTGGTAGGGGTGGAAGTGATGCACAGTCTCAGTAGCATGGACTCCCACTCACCCAGGCCAACTTGGGCACGTCAATCACTAGGTGCCCAATCTGCCACCAACACCGAGTCCTCAGTGGTAATCAACCAGGTATGTGGTGGCAGGTTAATGCCTTATCCACTGTTACAGTATCCCACACAGCATTTCTTGTAATGAAAGAACTCACTTCACAGCAGATGATGCGGGGTGATGGGTCCACACTCATGGAATTCAGTAGTCTTATCTTGTTCCCCACCATCCTGAAGCAGCTGAATTGATATAAGAGTGGAATGGACATTTGAAGACTTAGTTACATTACTAACTAAATGGCAATACCTTGCAGGGCTGGGGCAAGTTTCTCTCCTGGTCTGTATATGTTTTGTATCAGTGTCCGATATATGGTCCCGTTTCTCCCATAGCCAGGATTCATGGGTCTAAGAACTCAAGGGGATGAGATTGGAAGTGGCATCATTTGCTCCTACCCCTAGTGACTCACTAGAGATTCTTTTGCTTCCTGTTCCTGTAACTTAATTTTCTGTTGGCTTAGAGATCTTAGTACCAGAGGAGGAGTATTTCCCTCTAGAGACACAACAGTGATGCATTGAACTGGAAGTTAAGTTTGCCATCTGGCCACTTTGGACTCCTCAGGCCTCTGAGTCAACAGGCAAAGAAGGAAGTCACTGTGCTGGCTGGGAGGGTTTATCCTGATAACCTAGGGGAAGTTGAACTATTGCTCTACAGTGGACATAAGGAGGTGCATGTCTGCAATACAGAAGATCCCTCTGGATACTTTTTAATATCACCATGTTCTGTGGCTAAAGTACAATAACCCAATGCAGGCAGGATGACCTATGGCCCAGACGCTTCAGGAATGAAGGCTTGGGTCCCTCCACCAGGTTAAAAATCGTGCCCAGCAGAGGTGTTTGCTGAAGGCAAAGGGAATACAGAGTGGGTGGTGGAAGAAGGTGGTTATAAATAGCAGCTCTTACCAGTTACAGAAATGAAGACTGTAATTATCATTTTGCTCATAATTATGTTAATTTATTTTTCTTTGTTTTTTCCTTTTTTTGTTTTCTTATCATACAGCGGAAGATGTATTTAAGTGTTGTTAACTATAGCATGATACAATTGGCTCTCGAACAATGCAGGGGTTAGGTGTGCTAACCTCCCGCACAGGCAAAAATCTATGTATAACTACAGTCAGCTCTCTGCAAGCATGAATTCCCAACCATGAAGTTAACCCTTGAATTGCTTGAACTGTTCAGGTCAATTGTCATCAACTGAAAAAAATCTGTGGATAAGTGGACCCGTGAAGTTCAAAGCTGTGTCGTTCTAGGGTCAATTGTATTTAGGTTATGAAATATCAAGAAGAGTAAGAAGAATAAACTTCGCTTAAGGACTTTAACTCATCTTCTGGAGAAGAAGTTAATACGTTTTCAGTTGTATGCAGGATCGTTGTATCATGTTAGGTGGAAGTATGACCTTGTTATTGTCTTTACTTGAAGATCAAGTATGACTTAGGGAGATGCATATGGGTGCCAAGTTGACAAGGAATGGACTTGTGATGGTTAATTTATCGTGTCTACTCGATTAGGCCATGAGGTACCCAGATATTTGGTCAATTATTATTCTGGGTGTATCTGTGAGGGTGTTTCTAGATGAAATTAACATTTGAATTGTGAGACTGAGTAAAGCAGATTGTCCTTCATAAAGTAGACAGGCCTCATCTAATCAGTTGAAGTTTGAATTGAATGAAAAGGCTGACCTTCCCAAGAGTAGCAGGGAATGTCTGCCTCACTGCCTTGAACTGGGACATTGATCTTTTTTTGCTTTCAGACTAACTGAAACATTAGTTCTTTTTCGATCTTGAGCCTTTGGCTTTTGTTCTGGAGCCTACACCATGGGCTCTCCTGGTTCTCAGGCCTTTTGACTCAAACTAGAACTAAACCATCAGCTCTCTGGGGTCTCCAGCTTGTCAGTTTCAGATCTTGGCATTGCTCAGCCTCTATAATCACATGAGCTGAGTCCTTATTTTATACATATATATTACATTTATCTGGAGAACCCTGAATAATACAGTAGCCAATTATAACTACAAATGAAAATTGTGAATTTCTTAATTCAATCATTATGCTTTTTTTTTTCCTTGCAATGACTAGTGCCCCTAGAGGGAGTAATAATTGGAATTATTGTTTTGTTCTGATTTTAAAGGAAATAAATACTTAAAATGACTCATCACTGAGTATACTTTCTATAGGCTTTTGATAGGTAACTTTATCAGTTAAAGAAAATCTCTAGATTGCTATGTTTTAAAATCATGAATAGATATTGGATGTCATCAAATGTTTTTTTCTCCATCCATTTAGATAAACATGTTTTTTTTTTCCTTTAATCTGTTAATGCAGTGAATTACATTAATAAATTTCCTAAGTCATTAATCTCCTAAAGTGCATTTCTGGGACAAACCAGTCTTGTTATGATGTTTTTATGTATTTCAATCTGTAATATTTTACTATATTTGTACCTATGCTTCTTAGTTTGGCTACAAATTTTATGTCTTGTCCTAGCTATGTATTTAGCTTCAAAAAATGTATTGCTAAATGGCTTTCTTTTTTAAAAACTTTTTGTGAAGAAATATGTTCTGCTGCAACACATATATCTGTATTGTGGATTAATTCAGTTTTATGTGGGAGGTTTCTTGGTTGGTATAAGATTTCCTCCCAGCACATTAACATTTTACATTCCAAATAAAAAAGTCTTAATGCAGATAAACCCATACAGCTGAGAGCAGTGAAAGTAGGGAAAACAAAACTGTTCCTGATGTCCCTTCAACTCTGAGAATCTCTCTTAGCTCAGCGTGGCCACCTTCTTTTGCTCAGAAACACTTCTGTGTGGTCTTCATAACTCAATGGCATCAACCCTTTGTCACATACTCTTGCTCCAAGGTACTTTCACTTTTCTTAGAGGCGAAGTTCTCTTTTTCTCTCTCGCGTGTGTGTATTTATGTATCTAATAACCTACCACCTCTTTTTAACTATGATATAATTTTTATTAGAATGTAGTTTTTTCTAGTGTTCTGGTTCCAAACCTGCTATGGGTTGAGTGGTCTGTTCAAATACTGTTCTTCTTGTAACTCCATTTATTTGTTGTTGGCATTTTTACTCAACACATTTTTTTTTTCAGGAGTACATACTGTGCTCTAGTGGAAAAACTTGTATTCATTCCTTGATTAATTTGTGCCACTTCTCTGTACCTGGAGTCTCCAATTGCTGTCCCCTCTGCCTGATAGATATCAACTTTGCTTTATCACACTTTTCATTCAGGTCTCTTCCCAAATATCACCTACCATGTAGGCCTTTTATATATTCACTGGATATCCACATGCAAAAGGATGAAGTTGAACCCCTACCACATATCATATATAAAAATTAACTCAACATGGATCAAAGACCTAAATCTGAAAATAAAATGTATTAAAATCTTACAGTGAAACCTAGGTGTAAATCTTCATGATCTTGGATTTAGCAATAGATTCTTAGAAATAACACCAAAAACACAAACAATAAAAGAAAATACATCATTTGGCCTTTATCAAAATTGAAAACCTTTGCACACCAAAGGATATTATCAAAAGAATGAAAGAAAATCTATCAAATGGGACAAAATATTTTCAAATTACATATCTAATAAAGATATAGTATCCAGTATATGTAAAGAGCACTTACAATTCAATAACAAAAAGATAAAAGCCCAATTTAAGAAGGGTCAAAGTACTCAAATAGTACTCAAAAAGAAGATATACAAATGGACAAAAGTACATGAAAAGATGCTCAACATCACTAGTCATTAAGAAAATGCAAATGAAAACCACTATAAGATATCACTTCATACACAAGAGGAAGTAGATAATGAAAATGTGGAAAATAATTAGTGTTGGTAAGAATGTGGAGAAATTGGAATCCTTGTGCATTGCTGGTGGGAATGTGAAATGGTTCACTACAGAAAACAGTTTTATAGTTTCTTAAAAAGTTAAATATATAATTATTACATGATCTAGCAATTCTACTCCTGATTATATACCCAAGAAAATGAGAAACATATAATATTAGTCAGGATTCCAAGAGAAACAGACCCAATAGGGAGTGTGTCTGTGTGTGTGTGTGTGTGTGTGAGAGAGAGAGAGAGAGAGAGTGAGAGAGAGAGAGTTGATTTATTTATTTTAAAGAATTGGCTCATGCAATTATGGAGACTGGCATGTCCAAAATTTGCGGAGTGAGCCCACAGTCTGGAGACCCAGGAAGAGCTGATGCCGAAATTCAAGTGTGAAGGTCATCTGCTGGCAGAATTCTCTTTTTCTCAGATAAAGTCAGTCTTTTGTTCTATTCAGGCCTTCAGTTGATTGGATGAGGCCCATCCACATTATGAAGGACAATCTGCTTTACTCAAAGTCCACTGATTCAAATATTAATCTTATGCAAAAACACTCTCACAGAAACATCCAGAATAATGTTTGACCAAATATCTGGGCACCGTAGCCCAGACAAGTTGACATATAAATTAACCATCATAGTCCACTCCTTGTCATCTTGGCACCCATATACATCTCCTTAAACCATACTTAATCTCCAAATAAAAACAATAACAAAGTCATACTAACGTCTAAAATGATACAATGAGCCTGCATGCAACAGAAAATGTGTTAACATTTACCCCAGAAGAGGAGGTAAAGTCCTTACTTACTCTTCTCTTTGATATTTTGTAACTTAAATACAATAATATAAAGCAAAAATACTTAAATACTATGACATAAAGTCAATACATCTTATGTTACATGAAAAGGGAATAAAAGAAGGAAGAAAACAAAGGTATATGAACAAAAGTCATAAAAAAATTATGATAATTTTACTCCTCATTTCTGTAACTGGTCACATGGCACAGCTGGTATTTATAACCACCTTCTTCCACCACCCATTCTGTATCCCCTTTGCCTTCAGCAAACACCACAGTTGGTCATGGTTCCTAACCTGATGATGTGACCCAAACCTTCATTCCTGAAGGATCTAGGCTATGTGAGTAGCCCTCCCTGGGTTGGGTTGATGTAGTTTTTCATTGACTTTAGTCACAGGGCATTCATGGTGTTGAGAACCACCACATCTATATAGTTTCAATATATTTTATTCACCCCTCAAGGAAACACTTTACCCATTAATCAATTATTCCCCGTTCCATCTTCTTCCCAGCCCCTGGCAACCACGAGTCTGCTTTGTGTCTGTATGGATTTACCTATTTTGGACATTTCATATCAATGGAATTATACAGTATGTCACTTTTTGGGTCTGGTTTCTTTTACTTAGAATAATGTCCTTGAAGTTTTTCCACATTGTAGCATGCATCAGTACTTCATCCCTTTACAACTGAATAATACTCCATTGTATGTATATACCACAATTTGTTTTTTCAGTCATTCACTGATAGACATTTAGGTTTTTTCTAACTTGTCTATTGTGAATAGGGCTGCTATGAACATTTGTGTATAAATATTTTATATGAGAACCTGTTTTTCATATTATTGGGTGTATACCTGGGAATGGAGTTGCTGCATCATATGATAATTCTATATTTATTATAGTTTGCAGTTATAAGTTCTCACCTCCTTGGTTAAATTTATTCCTACATGTTTTATTCTTTAGGAAATTGTTGTGAATGGAATTATTTTCTTAACTCCCCTTTGAAATTGCTCTGTTGGTGTATAGAAACACAACTGGTTTTTTTTTTTGTATTGATCTTGTATCCTGAAATTTTGATGAATTTATTTGTTAGCTCTAGTGGTTTTTTATATATTCTATATGATTTGATATAAAGGATCATGCCATCTGTGAGTAGATATAGTTTTACTTCTCTCTTTTCTATTTGCATGTCTTTTATTTCTTTTTCTTGCCTAATTACTCTGGCAAGAACTTCAAGTACAATTTCCTATAGCAGTGGTGAAAGCTGGCATGCAGATATTGTTTCTGATTTTAGGGAGAAATCATTCATTTTTCACCACTGAATATGATGTCAGCTCCAGGTTTTTCATTAATTCCCTTTATCATGTTCAGGAAGTTCCGTCTATTCCCAGTTTTCTAAGTTGTTGTTTTTTTTTTTTTAAACCATAAAAGGGTGTTCAGTTTTGTCAGATGCTTTTCCTATATTAATGGAGGTGACCATGTATATTTACTCTTCTTTCTATTAATGTACTGTATTACATTAATTGATTTTCTTATGTTGAATCACCTTGCATTCCTGGAACAAGTCCACTGTGCTCAGATTCAATTTGCTAGTATTTTATTAAGTATTTTGATCTATACTCACAAGGGATATTGGTTTGTAATTTTCTTGTGATGTCTTTGTGTTATTAGGTACCAGGTTAATGCTGGCCCCTTAGAATGGTTTAGAAAGTGTTCCCTCTTATTTATTTATTTATTTGGGGGGAAGCCTTCGAGGATTGTTGTTAATTGTTCTTTACCCATTTGGTAGAATTTACCTAGAGGTGCCATCTGACCCTGGATTTTTTTTTGTTGGGAAATTTTTTGTTACAGATAATAGTATACATCTGTTCAGATTATCTATTTCCTCTTGAGTCCGTTTTGGTAGTTTGTTTTGAGGAACTTGTTCATTTCATCTAGGTTATCTATACCATGCAATTGTTTATGGTATTCTCTTATAACCCATTTTATCTCTGTAAGGTTGGTAGTAATGTACCACTTTCATTT
>NW_011888978.1:1451064-1453480 GCF_000151845.1 Pteropus vampyrus | reverse complement strand
ATATTCACAAGGGATATTGGTTTGTAATTTTCTTGTGATGTCTTTGTGTTATTAGGTACCAGGTTAATGCTGGCCCCTTAGAATGGTTTAGAAAGTGTTCCCTCTTATTTATTTATTTATTTGGGGGGAAGCCTTCGAGGATTGTTGTTAATTGTTCTTTACCCATTTGGTAGAATTTACCTAGAGGTGCCATCTGACCCTGGATTTTTTTTTGTTGGGAAATTTTTTGTTACAGATAATAGTATACATCTGTTCAGATTATCTATTTCCTCTTGAGTCCGTTTTGGTAGTTTGTTTTGAGGAACTTGTTCATTTCATCTAGGTTATCTATACCATGCAATTGTTTATGGTATTCTCTTATAACCCATTTTATCTCTGTAAGGTTGGTAGTAATGTACCACTTTCATTTGATCTTGTTTGCATCTTCTCTTTTTTTAATCTAGCTAAAGATTTTTTTTTTTTTTGTCTTTTAAAAGAACCTACTGTGGTTTTTATCACCTCCATGATTGTTTTTCTATTCTCCAATGACCTCTGCTCTAGTCTTTATTATTTTCTTCCTACTTCTAGCTTTAGGTTTAGTTTGCTACTCTTTTTCTAGTTCCTTCGTGTGTATAGTTAGGTTATAACTGGAGATCCATCTTTTTAAATATATTTTTGTTTGTTTTTATTAAAAAATGTTTTAAGTTACAGTTGATATTCAATATGATATTAGCTTCCGATAGACATTTATATATCTTACAAAGTGATTCCTCCAATAAGTCTAGTACCCACCTGACACCATACACAATTATCACAATATTATTGACTATATTCCTTCTGCTATACTTTATATCCATGTGACTATTTTGTAACTGCTGATTTGTATTGAATTCCTTCACCTTTCCACCCAGCTCCCCCAACACCCCTCCCACCTGGCAAACAGCAATTTGTTTTCTGTATCTGTGAGGTTGTTTCTATTTTGTTTGTTTCGTGTTTTAGATTTCACTATAATATAACTGAAATCACATGGTATTTGTCTTTCTCTAACTTATTTTGCTTAGCATGATGCTTTTCCTGTGTCTATTGATATGATCATATGGTTTTTATCCTTCATTTTATTGATGTGGTATATTATAGTAATTGATTTGTGTGTATTGAGCCAAACTTGAATAAATTCTAATTGATTGTGGTGTATGATCTTTTTTAATGTATTACCGAATTCAGTTTGCTAATATTTTGTTGAGGATTTTAGCATCTATGTTCATTAGAGATATCAGCCTATAATTTCCTTTTTTTGTAATATCTTTGTCTTGTTTTGGAATTTGGGTATACTGGCTTTGTAAAATGAGCTTGAGAACCTTCCCTTCTCTTTAATTTTTTGAAATAATTTGAGAAGAATAGGTGTAAATTTTTTTTTGAATGTTTGGTAAAAACATTCTTTCTCTGGAGCTTTGTTCTGTTCCTTCATTTGGAACATGTTTCTTTGTCTCCTCATTTTGGCTGCCTCTCTATGTTTGTTTCTACATATTAGGTAGATCTGTTATGTCTTCCAGTCTTGGAAGAATGGCCTTATGTGGTTGGAGTCCTGTGTGGGCCAGTGTTGCAATCTCCCTGGTCACTTGAGCTGGGTGCTCTAAGGGTGTCTTTTGTATGGATTGTGTATGCCCCCTTGTTATAGTTGAGCTTTGATTGCTGTTAACACAACAGTGGGTGGGATTGACCTTCAGGCTGACTGTGAGGACTGGCCATGACTATAGTGTACAAGCTGTTGTGTAGGGGCTGACCCCACTGAATAGGATTCACTGAAGCAGGACTCTGGTGCCTGCTGAGTCCACTCTTTGGGCGTGTGATTTGGAGAGGTAATCGAGTGGTGTTCTTGTGTGGCTTGAATGTGCTTACTGGGCATGATGATTCTGGGGCATCTTGGAAAAGGCTCTGGTCGAGGCCCAGGTAAGCTGCTGCCTATTTCCAGCCTGGGAACACCTAGTAGGCACTATAAAGCAATCTGTGGTTGGTAGCTACCTGTGCTGGGCTTGGAAGCACCAGGAAGAGACTGCTTTGAACTGAAGCTGGCTGCCACTAGAGCTGGGCTGGGAGCCACTTAGAGGTATGGGGCATGCAGAGGCCAGTGCTGCTTGTTTGTGGTTTGTGAACCTTTGAAAGATCTTAGGAAAGTCCATACATGAGCCAAGACAGGCCATTTTTTGAGGAAAATCCACTAGAAGTGGTTTGTGTGGGTCTGCAAGTTCAGTGGGGCAGAGTCTCACGACATCACTCAGGACATCACCTCAAGATTCTCAACAGCTACACCTAGGCGTGGGACCGTCCTTTCAGCATCTCCACTCCTTTTACCAGTCTCAGCGTGGCTTCAACTTTATATCCTTAGTTATAAGACTTCTGTTAAGCTAGGCTTCAGGTGGATCTCAATGATAGTTGT
>NW_011888978.1:1449125-1449769 GCF_000151845.1 Pteropus vampyrus | reverse complement strand
GTCTACCCCCACTGCAGTTAAGGTTGCTGAAATAATGCCCTGGATACATCACAGCAGACTTAAACCTGTAGCTACAGAGTGGGAATGTATTCCAGTCCCTTCTAAGCCCCTCAAGGCAACCCTCCAGAAGAAGACACCGACTGTGTGGACAGACTAATGGTAAGACATCGGCCCTGCTTTGCTCACACCGGAAGCTGACCAATCCATGCACAGTAGAAGCCTAGAAACAACATCACATCAGGATGGGACCCTAGTAGCCTCTTTGGAGGCTTGTTCTTCACTTTCGATGGCTTTAAGACCTTAGTTGAGATAGTAGTACTTCTCCTCCTCGTGTTGCAGAAAAATTGCAGAAATCAGACTGATGAGAAACCAAGCAGCACTTGGAGAGCTGGAGAACTCAAGTTTATTATGCTGGTGGTCCCAGAAGAGCTAGCGCCCTGAAGATTTGGGCCCTGAGCTTAGGGGAAATTTTGCTTTTATATCCACACTGTTACAGCTGTTACAGTTGGCATGAGCTGATTGATTGATTTGTCCTCAGCTGGTTACAGACCTTGGGAGTTGCTATGGTTTACTGGCGGGGGCAGGGGAGTTGCTATGGGCTACAGGCAGTTACAGAACATGAGATTTTCAAACAAGAATTTAGG
>NW_011888978.1:1443085-1446745 GCF_000151845.1 Pteropus vampyrus | reverse complement strand
CTGATCGAATGAATTAGTTTCTGACTGCACCCCGCTTCCCAGGACTCTCCAGCTGATGTGGCAATCCGGAAACCCGCTTAAATGATTAAGCCTGTTTCCTTATAGTTTGGCAGTCAATCAATGTTCCTTTTATGTTCTCTTCCCTTATATGGAATATTTATAGCTGTGTAAGAATGCAGAAGTACAAGATTGTATAAAACTGCCTGCCATGTTACAATTGGGGCTCAGCCTTTGGATAAGAATCCGCCGAGTGGGTACCGGCATCAATAAACACTGCTTACTGCTTATAGCTTCCGTGTCCCGTCTCATTGTTCAAGAATTCCGCAACACTGTTAACCTGGCAGTTGAGCTCTAGAGTGTGCCATGCTTGAGGACTACAAGCTTCCAGTGACTGGTGGGTGGGACAAACTGGCCCATGGATGGGACAAACTGGCCTTTGGATGAGACAAGCTGGCCCTTGGAGGCCAGAAGCCAATAGGAATTCTGGGAGGAGGTGATGCTGTGACTCGGTGACAGCCCTGTTCCCGTGGTGCACTCCGTTGCTGCAGAGAGGTGCCTCATGGCCTGGATATTAGCAGCTGCTCCCATTCCCAGGGTGGGAGGTGACGATTAGGAAAAGGTCATGTAGAGAATTAAAAATGTTTATCAAGCCACATTCAGAGATAGCAATGTGCTGATCAGCCCTGCAGCCAGACCAGGCGGACATCTTTAGAACAAAGGAAGATTTCTACTGGGATTGCTAACAACACATTCACCACACCTGTGAAAGGGAACCAGGAACCAAGAGTCACTCCCTAAGGCTAAAACCATGGGAAACCTATAGATTAAAGTCTGGAAATTGCCAGCAAGCCTTTCACTCTACATATTCTTACCTTTTCACTGTTACATACCCTTCCACTTCCTCACTGTATGTCCATATTAAAGGAAATGGGAACTAAAGAATGACATATAAACCGAATTCCCTAAATACTCACTCAGGGGCTCTCTTGGTGCCTTTACTCTGTCTCTCTGTCCTCATCTTTGTTGTCTCTCGTCTCTGGTCTCTATTGTCTCTGTCCCTCTAGGCCCTTGCTCACCGTCTTTCCAAGTCTCTCTTGGTCCTTTTCACTCTCTGCCTCTGAGAGGAGACCACAGTGCCTGTGGAGTGTTACCCCTTCTCCGATAAACTTTCCTTTTGACTCTAACTTTGGCGTGTGTGTTGAATTCTTTCTTCACTCTCCGCCAAAGAACTCTCTATACAATGGGAGCATTGTATATAGGGAGCATTGTATATAGGGAGCATTGTATTCTCCCTATACAATGCTCGGTCTCCTCCCACCAACTCGGGGAAATTTGCCCTGTCCTGAATCAAAAGTGCTAGCAAAAAGCAGGAGTAGAAGGGAAGCAATAGGGTGGCAGGCTTCTTAAGGCACACTTGCCTCACACTTGTCCAACACATAGGACATTCAGGGAAGGGTCAGAGGGACATTCTCAGGTACAGACACCATGCTTTTGAACATCACTGTGCTAGAGACTGTGCCATATGCACCATTTCTCTCACAAAACATGTCCCAGACACTCTCTTTAAATAAAGGAAGGTGAAATATGTGTACAACCCAATCCAGGGATCGGGGGCTTTGAAACTAACCATTAAATGAACCCAAGAACATATGGTTTTCAGTGAATTGTGTAATAAAAGTCACATGGTTGTTAAATTGGAGGCAAGTCTAAAAAATATATCTCACATCCAGCTCTGGGACTAGAGATGTGGAAAACATACTGCAGGCAGCAGCCCTGGGCTTTTAATTGCATTGAATCTTGTCGATTGAAAAAGTTGGAGCTGAAATCATGAACTCAGAAGTAAAAGCTATTGAGGTTTTTACCCCAGGTTGTTTGAGCAGCCCCATGTCCCCTGTGCTGTGTGGCCATGGGGGAGGTATCTCTGCCTCAGCTGTCTCATCTGCATGAAGTGAACAACTGTTGGCTGCCAGATGGGGCTGAATTAACTGTGACAAACTTTTCCGCCTTCCTCATCCATTGTTTCTTGGTCTCAGTGCCACCGACTCTCCTGTCCCTTCTCCACTACTTTGGCCACTCCCTCCCAGCATTCTCTTTTTGCTCAGCCTCCTGATCGAAATGTTGAAATGCCTGAGGCTCCATCCACACCCTCAGGCCAGGTAAGTGCAAGAGCTATTCCATTCCTTACAAGACTTTAGCACACCCTTGCTGATGCTAACTCAGCTTTGTCTCCTGTCTTAAACCCTTTCCTCAATTCTAGACTCGCAAATCCAACCATAGGCTTGACCTATCCTTCAAATCTCAAATAAGATTCTCAAATTTCCTGTGTCCAAAAATCAAACTCTTACTTTCTGCTCTCCACGGTCCTGCTCTGTCGGGTTCTGCTCCTCACAATCTCAGGGATGCTGCCCCTCTCCCAGGTGCCCCAGCTCCCATGCCTTCTTCTCCCTTACCTCATAGCCAGTTCTTCCTATCTCTGGAGCACACCCTTCTCTCCCCTTCCAGCTCCAGCACGCTGATCAGACCTACTGGCCTCCCTCTTGCTCCATTGTGAGGGCTTCTGCTCCAGCTAGCTGATGGTCCATCCTGTGCTCAGGAGCCAGAGGGATGCTTTGATCCTGTGTGTGAGGAACCTGCTTCAGGATGTCAGCAGTGGCCCTGTCTGACCAGTCCTGAGTGGGGAAGGGCTGGAAATGGGCTGTGAGCCCAGCTGCTGGCCCATCAGCCTCAAGCATTAGGTTTGTACAGATCTGTGCAATGTCAAGTACCAGCTTAGTGCCTTATCCTTTCCAACTTGGGAAGTGGGGAGAGACCACACTTGACCAAGGCTTCCTGACTCCCACCCAGCCTCTGCCAGAGAGAGGTACCTGGACGGCTCCGGAAACAGGACTATTGGGGCCCTTGGATGTGGTGAGGGAAGATAGAAGAGTGACATGGCTTTTGTTTGCTCCCACTGCCAGCTTTGACCAAATCCCTGTGGCTGCCCTAATCCACCCTGTCTAATGGAGCTCAAGCCAGCTCAGGCCCCGCAGGACAAGCCTGCTAATCCCTAGTGCTAAGAGCTCACCACCTGTCTCCAGGATGCCCTCTGCTCTCAGAGAGCCAAATCAGGGCCTCAGACAGAGCTGATGGTAAGTGTCTTCGCCAACTTCCCTCACCTCTGGCCCTCAACGATGAGATGGGGAGAGTCAGGTACAGAGCCTCACATGGTGTGAGTCACCACTTCAGACCCCAGGGCCCAGGAGGGCTTGCAAAGGACCACAGGAGCAATCCTTGAGTGACCCTGCATCAGCTGCCGGAGGTGGGGCTGTGAGCTGTAAGGCACACTGGCCCTGTTCCCTCTCCATCACAGGCCATGCGGGCTGATGGTTTCACACCAATCTGGGTGCCAACCCTGATGCTGACACTTGCCAACCATGTGACCTTGGGCAAGTCACTTGACTCCTTAAGTCTCTATTTCCCCATCTGCAAAATGGGGCTGATGGTAAAAGTCTCTCCTTTGCAGGGTTGTTGTGAGTGTGCTAGGCAGGGTCCTTGTTGACATTAAAGATTGGCTTGCTGCCCAGCCCCCGTCTCCCAGTCACTCAACTCACAGTTTGTGCTCCTTTCTCCCTGCACTCAAGGGGTTCCCGCAGAGTTCTGCAAGGAAGCAGCTGGGGAGTA
>NW_011888978.1:1430488-1442157 GCF_000151845.1 Pteropus vampyrus | reverse complement strand
GTCGCTGGCGCTGCTGCTGCCGCTGCTGCTGGTGCTGATACTGGCGCACGCGGGCGCAGCAGGCGCAGCGGGCTCGGTGCGCCTGGCGGGCGGCCTCACGCTGGGCGGGCTGTTCCCTGTGCACGCGCGGGGAGCGGCGGGCAGGGCGTGCGGGGCGCTGAAGAAGGAGCAGGGCGTGCACCGACTGGAAGCCATGCTGTATGCGCTGGACCGCGTCAACGCCGACCCCGAGCTGCTGCCCGGCGTGCGCCTGGGTGCGCGGCTGCTGGACACCTGCTCGCGGGACACCTACGCGCTGGAGCAGGCCCTCAGCTTCGTGCAGGCACTGATCCGCGGCCGCGGCGACCGCGACGAAGCGGCTGTGCGCTGCCCGGGCGGCGTTCCCCCGCTACCCGCCGCGCCCCCCGAGCGCGTGGTGGCTGTCGTGGGCGCCTCGGCCAGCTCCGTCTCCATCATGGTCGCCAACGTGCTGCGCCTGTTTGCGGTGAGGGCCACGGGACGCGTTCGTTGTCCAACCCCTCTCTCCTGCCCTCGCCCTGAGGTCTTGTGTCCTTGCAGAAATCATTCTTGTTCATAAACGGCTACTTCAAAGAAAGCCTGCGCATCTGGCCAGACGCAGCGGAGTCGGGTGCACCCAGCCTCTCCAGCTCCCTAGCCCGCTGCCGCACGCGCGCAAGGCCCTTTTTGTGAACCAAGGAAACGTGCCTCCTGGGCTGACAGGGCAGTTAGAGTGGACTTTAGCCTCCGTCGCGCTGCTTGTGCCAATGTCCTCGTTTTGGCCACAACTTGCACAACCGTGCACGGAGGTCTGCCCCTTGGCCCTGCGGAGAGCTCTGGGTGACGACGAGCACGTGTTCCCTGAGACCAGGGCACTCCTCCCGGTGGAACAACTGGCAGCTGAAACAGCTGCTGGCTGTTCTGGGTGGTGGGTAGGCCGGTAAGTTCTGGGACCTCGCTCCTCCTTTCATTTAAATTCAATTTCAAAACGTCTATCTCTAGCGATCTCTTAAGGGACCTCTGAAAGAGGTGACATTAGAGTCCCCTTTCTAGAGTGCTCCTCTCCAGCGCCCTGCCCTGTTGGAGATGCTTGGACAAGCCCTGCGAGCCCTCATCTTTGGGGAACTGTCTTCTGTGGGAGGTAGCACCTTCCTTGAGATCTGGGGGGTAGTGATTTAGGGGCCCTAGGAATCAGGGATTTGGGGTCCTTTGGCATTAGATTTTCTGTACACTCACGGCAGCGGGGGGAATTCTGGGACAGTTTTGCTGGAGTTCTGCAAGGTGCGGTTGGCTCTGTTCTTTTGTCTTTCTGAGAGAAGAGGAAGGCTTTGCTTTTGTCTGGCTAGGGGAAGGTCTGGTCCTTCTTGAGTTTATGGGATTCTCCCAGGAGTGGCCTCTGTGTCTACCCAATGGGCACTGGGTGGAAGTTTGCTTTGGGCCCCATTCCATCATGTACATCCACTTCATTCCTCCCATCCCAGTTTCCGCTGGATGGCAGCGTTGGTGCAGAGCATACAGACTCAGAGAGGTACCCAGAGGGGTTGTGTGGCTGCCCTGTGTGTGTGTGCGTGTGGGAGGGAAGGAGGGGGTGTCTTTGTCTCACCAGCCCACGTCTGTTCGCATTTGCGGGCTCTGTCTCCTTCCCTGCCTGCAACTCTGGTTTCTGTCTCTCTCCCTCTAGATGGATGCAGAGATCTCAAACTCAAGGGCTTCAGGGTTGGAGTGGGGACTGTAGCTGAGTGAGCAAGACCCTGTGAGCCCAGGGCCCGCTGCCGCCAGCTCAGCCCAAGACTGAGGTGGTGCTGCATCCCCACATTTTAGACACTGGTTACTAATTCAGACATTGAAATAATAAAATGCAGTGTGCGAAGCATAACCATGAGCCAGATTTGGCTTCCTTGCGGCTTGTTTTGTAATTCCTGGTCCTGAAGCAAGAATGAGAGCTTCTGAATTCACTTCTCAACCACATCCTGGCATTTTAAATGAGGGTCGACCTGCATGGGGAGGCTTTTCTGGAGACAAACAAAGTGTCTGGATTGCCAGAGTACCCACAGTCTCCACTAATTAATTGTACTGCAGCCAGCAGGCCTCTCTCTGCCTCCTTTTCTCTGATTTCCCCTCTTTCTTTGCCTTTCTTTTCCTCTCTCCTGTCCATCCTTCTTCCCTCCTGCCGTACCTTCCCCTTTCCATAGGTCTTCACAGCACTCCTCACTTTCTTTCTGTCTTTCTTAAAGCAACCCCGCTCCCCTAGACCCACCCAGCTCCCTCTTTCCAGAACCATCCCCCTGCCTGACCTCCTCGCCAGCTCTCGCTTGCTGTTTCCTTTGTTACTGTGTCTTTCTCTGTGGTTCTGATTTGCCCCTCTCTCTGCCAGGCCCCTCTTCCAGCTTCCTCAGCCTTCCCCGTCTCCTTTCACACGTACTGCCTGCCTCTCCTGGACCAGCTCGGCCCATTCATTTCTGGCATCCATCACTCTGACACTCACAGATAAACACAGTTCCCAACAAGCCCCTCCATTAGGCCAGACACAGCTTTGAGTCAAGTGCCCCTGCCCAGCTCCCCTTCCTGCTCTGACCCCTCCTGGGGCTGTCCCCACCCACAGAGATGACCCCTTTGAGTGAACTGGGAAAACTTATCTCCTCTGACAAAGATGTCCCTTTCCAAGGAAGACACAGCCTGAGTCTAGTGGCTGGATTGGTTTCAGGCTGGCTTTGAGCTCCCACCTCCCCTTAGCCCAGACACGCCCTGTGCACCTGTCTATGATGGTCTCTTTCTCTCCCCGTTCCATCAAACCCAGTCGCAAGGTGCATGTCTTTCCCCACACCTTCCGGCCACTCCAGCTGGTTCTCAGCTCCCTGCCTCAAATCTGCCATGCCCAGAGTCCCTATGGCCCTCCCTTCCAGGGGTCACTGACCCTCTCTCCACAGTCTGGATTTCCTTCCCCTCCAGATCCCCCAGATCAGCTACGCCTCCACGGCCCCTGAGCTCAGTGACTCCACACGCTACGATTTCTTCTCCCGAGTGGTGCCGCCTGACTCCTACCAGGCCCAGGCCATGGTGGACATCGTGCGGGCACTGGGATGGAACTACGTGTCCACATTGGCCTCCGAGGGCAACTACGGCGAGAGCGGGGTCGAGGCCTTTGTACAGATCTCACGTGAGGCTGGTGAGCTGGGGCAAGAGGGTTGGAGGCTCCAGGGAGCCTACAGATGGGTGAGCCAGGGGCCATCAAATGGGGCAGAGCCATGAGGTAGGGGCACTGGGTCCACTGCGGGAGCCTGGATGAAGTTCTCTGTGGATGAGTGCCCCTTCCTTTGGAGGATTCAGCCCCTGCCTCATGTTCTGGCAGGTGGGATCCAGGCTAAGCTTTATCCCTTCAGACCCTGTCCCAGGCCCCTGAGTGATCACACTATACAGCTATGTGCAGTGGAACCCCCAGTGGGTGGGTGGGATGGACGAAAGCTGACTTTGGCCTCCCCGACACCCAGGGGGGGTCTGTATTGCCCAGTCCATCAAGATTCCCAGAGAACCGAAGCCTGGAGAATTCAACAAGGTGATCAGGCGGCTCATGGAGACGCCCAACGCCCGGGGCATCATCATCTTTGCCAATGAGGATGACATCAGGTGGGACAGAGGGCACTTCGGTCACTGTTCCTCAGAGGCTCTCCTCGGGGGCCCTGCCTCCTCACACACTCGCACACGCATATCCTCCCTTTCCACACGCATTCACTCTCTCTCGCTCCCCCTCCTCCCTGCACACTTCTCCTGTTGCCATCTCTGTCTGGTGCCCCTAGAAAATAACCAGGTCTAGTCTAGGTGGAAATGCTCCAAGTCTAGCCAGAGAAACAACACAAAAAAAAATGTCCAGTTTTATAATTCACAGGGTTGGGGGGACGCTGTGGGCAGATCTGAGTACAGAAGACCAGCACCAGGGAAGGAACCCCGGGGGCAGAGCCAGCAGGAGGCTGTGCAAGAGACGGGTGGCCCTGCTCCCTCCCAGGCCACGTGAAGTGGGCACAGTGCAGAGTACAAGAAGGCAGGCCTAGGCCAGAGCCTGGCTGGACCCCCAACGACCCAAGAAGCCCAGGCACATGTTGTAAACACCCTGCACCCCATATTTCCTGATAAATGAGAGTCTACTGAATGATGTGGGATGGGATAGATGAAGAGAGAAGAATGGGAATGGACCCAGGGTGAGTTGGAGGAAGATCTCAGGCCTTTACTCACTCCAGCCATTCCTGCCAGGAGGGTCCTGGAGGCTGCCCGCCAGGCCAACCTGACTGGTCACTTCCTGTGGGTTGGCTCAGACAGCTGGGGAGCTAAGACCTCACCCATCCTGAACCTAGAGGATGTGGCAGTGGGGGCTGTCACCATTCTGCCCAAAAGAGCCTCCATCGATGGTGAGTACAGGGATGCCCACTGCGCCCCTACCCCACTGTCCTTCCCCACCATTTCCTCCTAGGGAACTCATTTTCCCCATCTGTAAAATCGTGCTGTGATCCAGGTTCCTTCTAGGACTGCCAGGTTCTATGAGTCTGAGATTCTGTCAATACACCCCTCCAAGCAGCATTTGAATGAGCTAGCAAATGAGGAAAAGCACACTCACGACACAGGGTGAAGAACTGTTAATGTTTTTTGTTTGTTTTTTAATTCAACACCTGTTTTCTGGTTCTGCCAAAGGCACTGTGTGACTTGAGGGTGGGTGTGGGAGGGAGAGAAACCAAAGATGGGGGACATACTATCCTGTTGATCAAAGCAATGAGGCTTTCCCCATCTCCCACCCTCTCCCACCATCCCACCTATGACTATCTGGAAGAATCCAGCAGAAATGTTCACTTTACAGCAGTATTGCTCATTTTCTCCGAGCCTGAACTGAAGACACCTTGATGAGAGGCTTCAGGGCTATTTATGAAGCAGGGATCCTTATAATGCTGAGCCCTAACACCCACACTGATGCCTCTTGGGGTGTCCACCCACCCTCACACTCTTTTTTCCATTAGAATGCAAACCACTTGCAACTGAATACATTGGGTAGTTTTAGCAATGGAGGCATTTCATCACAAGACAAGAGTTCTGAAAGAAAGCAACCTCAGATTTGGGGCAATGGGTCAATCATGTTCTCACAGCTTTGAGCTCTCTCCCTGCTTCTGTTTCAACTGTGGTTGCTATGTGTCTTCATGCTTGTAACATCACATTTACAAAGAGGCTGCCGAAGCTCCACCCATTACAGCTTCACAGCAGCATCCTAACCAGGAAAGAAAGGGCAGCATAAGTTTTTTGTGTGGTGAGGCTCTGAGTTTTCATCAGGATTCAAATTCTACCCTGGAGTCCCCAGATGATTTTAACTCATGAGCCAGAAGTTTGTCGCATAGCCACTCCTAGCTGCAAAGTGAGCAAACGGTGAAGGAACACGGGACGTCGGCTGGCTCAGATGGTCGCCACCTTGCTCCCTCCTCCCTCTCAGGATTTGACCAGTACTTCATGACCCGCTCCTTGGAGAACAACCGCAGGAACATCTGGTTTGCGGAGTTCTGGGAAGAGAACTTTAATTGCAAACTGATCAGCTCAGGCACCCAGTCAGACGATTCTACCCGCAAATGCACAGGTGAGAGATGCCCAGGGTGACGAGGGAGGCGAGGGAAGAGGTAGGAGGCCAGGTTGGGCATCCGGGGGCCGGGCATACTTCCTCTGGGCATTCCTAGGACAGGTGAGGAACGCATTGGCCGGGACTCCACCTATGAGCAAGAGGGGAAGGTGCAGTTTGTGATCGATGCTGTGTACGCCATCGCCCACGCCCTGCACAGCATGCACCAGGCACTCTGTCCTGGGCACATGGGCCTGTGCCCGGCAATGGAGCCCACTGACGGGCGGACGCTGCTACAGTACATCCGAGCTGTCCGTTTCAATGGTGAGTGGGTAACAGAGCCCCTACATGAGTGAGGGGAAGCCCACTGGGATGAGTTTTTCTGTGGGACTTGGGATGAGTCGAGATTGAGAGGATGGAGAGGCAGCATGGTCAGGGAGCACCTGGGCCTGAGAGCTGGTTACTTGAGCCAAGTTCTGGGAACTACTTTTTAATACTCCTCCTTCCCCAGGTGTCAGCATCCCTTGCCCCATCTTGCAAAATTCAGGTGTTAGAGAACTTCTCTGTGACCCCTTATGCCTGGAACCCTTAGCAGGTCACACACACAATTCTCGCCTCCACTGCACAGAGCTTGGAGACATCTGGTGTCTCGGGGCACACGTGGGACGCAAGGCAGTGAAGAGGCACCGCCTACGTTGTGGACATGCTGCCCACTCTGAGTTTCAGGCTTCCAAATGTTGCCGCAGCTGGGCCCTGCGCTGCTTGAGCACAAGACATAAGCTATGTGTGCCCTGGCACGTGCTCAGAGCTTCTAAAAAGACCTAAACAGACTTGGCTGTGCTCATGATTTGTGGGTTAACTCTACCCTTCTGGTACAGTTACCATCCTTTATATAATTAAAACTCAGGTCTCCCACCAAATATTGAGCACCTTCTCTCTGCCAAGCTCTCTGTTAAATAATGCAAATTAATTCACTCTAGACCAGCTCTCCAAGCTGATAGAACAAGCTTCTAAAAGAAATACAGCCGATTGTTCAAATCAGTACAAATTTTGTGCCAACGCTCAGACCTTTGTGCAACTCTGAACTCATCCTTTTTCTTGGACACTTAAGCTGTCTCTTTTCCTTTTTAATTGTGGTAACATATACATAGCATAATATATATTTATCATTCTAACAACATTTAAGTGTGCAGTTCAGTTGTGTGCAACCCATCTCCAAAAGTCTTTTCATCTTGCAAAACTGAAACTCTCGCTGGTTAAACAGCCACTTCCCATTCCCCTCCCCCAGTCCCTGTCTCCCACCATCTACTTTCCCTTCTCTATAATCCAGACTCCTTTAAATACCTCATGTGAGTGGAATCACGCAGTGTTTGTCTTTTTGAGTCTGGCTTATTTCGCTTAGCACAATGTCCTCAAGGTTCATCCATGTTGTACATGTGTCAGAATTTCCTTCCTTTTAAAGGCTGAATAATTTTCCATTGTGTGGATGGACTGCATTTCATTCACTCATTCAACCGCCAGTGAGCACCTGGGTTGCTTCCACCTTTTGATTATTGTGAATATGCTGCTGGGAACACAGGTGTAGCAGTATCTCTTTGAGCTCCTGCATTCAGTTCTTTTGGGTCTATACCCAGAAGTAGGATTGCTCACGTGGTGGTTTACTTTTCTGCGGAACTGCCATACCGTTTCCCCCAGTGGCTGCATCAGTTTACATTCCCAGCAGCAATGCATAAGGCTTCCAATTTCTCTGGTTCATGCTGATCCTTGTTATGTTCTGTGGCTTGGACAATGGCATGAGGTGGTACCTGGCTGTGGTTTTGATGGCATTTCCCTGATGACGTTGAGCATCTTTGCATGTACCTGTTGAGCGTGGCCTTTATCCTGGCCGGGCCCCTGGCCTCTCCAGGAGGCTGGCTGAGATGGGTTGGAGAAGTAGCTGAGGATGCCAGGCTCTCCTTCCAGGCAGCGCGGGAACTCCGGTGATGTTCAATGAGAATGGGGATGCGCCTGGCCGGTATGACATCTTCCAGTACCAGGCCACCAACGGCAGTGTGGGCAGCGGAGGCTACCAGGCGGTAGGCCAGTGGGCGGAGACCCTCAGGCTGGATGTGAGTGTCACAGGCTGATCTGGGGAGGGAGGGAGTAGGTGGGCCCCCCAGTGCAGGTGGCCTAGGTCACAGGCCCTGTGTCCTGTGTCGCAGGTGGATGCTCTACAGTGGTTGGGAGAGTCCCGGGAGGTGCCACCGTCTCAGTGCAGCCTCCCCTGTGGGCCGGGCGAGCGGAAGAAGATGGTGAAGGGTGTGCCCTGCTGTTGGCACTGTGAGGCCTGTGACGGTTACCGCTTCCAGGTGGACGAGTTCACATGCGAGGCCTGCCCCGGCGACATGCGGCCAACACCCAACCGCACGGGCTGCCGTGCTACGCCCGTGGTCCGCCTCACCTGGGCCTCGCCCTGGGCTGTCCCTCCCCTCCTCCTGGCCGTGCTGGGCATCACAGCCACCACAACTGTGGTGGCCACCTTCGTGCGGCACAACAACACACCCATCGTGCGGGCCTCGGGCCGTGAGCTCAGCTACGTGCTGCTCACCGGCATCTTCCTCATCTACGCCATCACCTTTCTCATGGTGGCTGAGCCCGGGGCGGCTGTCTGCGCGGCCCGGCGACTCTTCCTCGGCCTGGGCACCACCCTCAGCTATTCTGCCCTATTCACCAAGACCAACCGCATCTACCGCATCTTCGAGCAGGGGAAGCGCTCTGTCACACCCCCACCCTTCATCAGCCCCACCTCACAGCTCGTCATCACCTTCAGCCTCACCTCCGTGCAGGTGGGTCCCCAGGCTCCTCAGTGATGGGGCCCCTGACCCCCACTTGGAATATCAGAGAGTCACTCTTCTATCTGGTTCGCATGTTTAAAACACACGCAGCCTCAGGAGGTAGGGCTCTCCCGTTCTCCTGTGAGAGGGACATCACTTAGGGTAGCCATTTCCCTGCGCCCTCCTGCAAGGGAAGTGGGTCGCCAAGGCAGGGGCACCGGCATCCAGCTGTTTCTTTGTGAAACAGTGAACTTAATACTGTCAACTGAACCCTGAAAGAATTGAAACTCCATTTTCTCCCTGGTAGGACCTGTATCTGACTCAGATGACCTCCTCAGCTGCCCAGCATCAGCCCACACTCTCACTGCCCTCCATGCAGGGCCTTCCCAGTGTAGGCCGCACTGAGGGTTTTGTTACCCATGATGTCATGACATCTAGTTCAGCAGTTCTCTGGATCTGGAGAAGGAAGGGATCTCCAGGAACTAGGTTTGCCATATTGCCAGATGGGGTCAAGCCAGTGCTCACATTTGCAGAACGGAGATGGTGCTGTCTGCCTGGTGGAGTGTGAGCAGACACTGTCTCTGCTGGGCCTGGCCCTTGGTCAGTAGTCCGCACACTGCTCTTCTTCCAAGTTGGCAGCAGGTTCTCACAACAGATATGAGGAGTCCCATTCTGTACATGGAGAAGATGTATTTAGGGTCACGATCCCACCTGCAGTCACTGTACCTTGTAGGGCTCAGTAAATGGCATTAGTAGTGGTTAGACTGCAGGAAGAGAACATCCAGGGGCCCCTTACCCAAGCAGCCCCGATGTTGCCAGCACTTACTTCCACCGTAACCCCTTCTCTCCACTGGACCATGTCACAGGCCTTTGCCAGGTTAGTTCCTTCCCAGATGGCCCTCTCCTCTCCATGGTGCATCTTTCAGGCCTAAGCATCCTACCCAGTAGGCCAGGAGCCTCAAGGGATCCTAACCTGCCAGAGATCTCATTTGGTGGCTAGGCTGAGTGTGTCCCTGACATAGTGCTGGCTCCTGCAGGTGGTGGGAGTGATGGCGTGGCTGGGGGCCCAACCCCCACACAGCGTGATTGACTATGAGGAGCAGCGGACAGTGGATCCGGAGCAAGCCAGAGGGGTACTCAAGTGTGACATGTCAGATCTATCTCTCATTGGCTGCCTTGGCTACAGTCTCCTGCTCATGGTCACATGCACAGTGTATGCCATCAAGGCCCGTGGCGTGCCCGAGACCTTCAATGAGGCCAAGCCCATCGGCTTCACCATGTACACCACCTGCATCATCTGGCTGGCTTTTGTGCCTATCTTCTTTGGCACGGCCCAGTCAGCTGAAAAGGTAATTTGGGGTCTCCTGTTGGTCTCACTACCATATTTGTTTCCTGCATGTCTGCAGAAGGGAAGGGCTTGGTTGTCCCAAGAGCTGGGCCACACATATGAATGACTGCTTGGTTGGTTGACTCATTCATGTACTTAGATAGTTGTTCGTTCATTTGTCTTTCCAGTGTCCCTCCGCTTGTGCATTTGGTCATTCACCTCTTCCTTTGTTCATTCATTCATTTGTTCATCCATGCTTCTAACCATCAATTAACTTTTTATTCAATTACTTCTTCATATACTTTATATCTGCTGATCCATTAATCTATTGGTTCATTTGATTGATCATTATTCATTCATCTATTCATATATATAGTAGACATTTGTTTATTCATCTTTGTCATCCATTCGTTTGCCCATTTACTCCTTTATTCAATCTTGGTTCATTCATTCATTTGTACATTTGAAAACATGTTCATTCATTCATTACCATGCTTTAGTATGTTTTAGGCATCTGGACCCAGCATTTTCCCAGGTGTCACTCTCTGTAAATAAAATACTCTTCCTTCAGTCACTGGTCCACTCAGTGCCATTTCACTCACCTTCCTTCTTGCCTACATGAGAGCCACACTGTGACTACCATTTCTTCATGCCACAGGGCCTTTGCTTATGCAGTTGTCCTTTTCTAAGTGCTCATTCCCAGGGCTATGTGTGGGTGGAGGCGGGAGAGAATAGGCCACAGTCCCACCTGGTCCCTTCCTCCATGGCTCAGATCTACATCCAAACCACCACATTGACTGTGTCCTTGAGCCTGAGTGCATCGGTGTCCCTCGGCATGCTCTATGTACCCAAAACCTACGTCATCCTGTTCCACCCGGAGCAGAACGTGCAGAAGCGGAAGCGGAGCCTCAAGGCGACCTCCACGGTGGCAGCCCCACCCAAGGGCGAGGACACAGAGGCCCCTAAGTAGTGAGATAGTTGTGCCCTCCTCTCTCTTCCTTTCTTTCCCTTGCTTCACAGTGGAAGTTGTGAGGGGTCCAGGCCTGCAGAGAGCATCAGAGGAGGGTGTTCATGGAGGCCATCCCAAACAGCATGGGCTGGCCTCCAGAAGGACCTGGACACACGAGCCCATGTTATTCTGCTTTTCTGTGCCTGTCGGCATCACACTTCCTCACTGCACACAAGGCTTTCTACTCATGTCGGGAAATGGCCACCCAGAGACTTGTACTTCTAGAGAGGGACCACACTCACGCGCTCTAGTCTGAGGTTGAGAGGTTGCATTGAGACCCTGGGGTTGGCCAGTGTAAGACTTCCACCTGTTTATCAACCACCAGAACCTAGGGACTGGGCAGAGTGCAACAAACCAGAATGAGATGCAGAGCTGGGGTCAGGAGGAGCAGTTTGCACAAGAAGAGACTGTAGGTCTGCACTCCAGACTGAGCAAATTGGGCACAGAGGGATGGAGCCTTGGGGAGAACTATGTGAGGGAAGATGGGCCTGTGGGGATATGGCAGTGAGCAGAGGGACTGGGTGCACCCCAAGATGATTCCTGTGTAATGGCATTTTCCTTAGAATCTAGTCCCCTAAGATTGGAGCATCTCACACTCAAAGTATGACCTTTTTCCTTTCCCATCTGTACTTCTTTGAATGACCCCTGAAACCTTAAGAAAATCAGATGCATTTGTATGGTGGTGGTGGTGTGAGAATAAACTAACAAGGGTGGCATTTGCCCTCCTCTGATACCTGTTGAAGGACTGTGCCCAGGAGTTCCAGGTTGAGACCAGTGGCAGAGAGTTGTGTCCATGGTGAGGGTTAGTTCCAAGTGGACAACATAGGATGGATATAAAAACTCTTCTCCAATACTCTCTGGGAAGTCTTCCCTGAAAGGAGAGCATGAGGCATGGGGAGAAAGATGCTTGCACTGCAGATGCATGGATGCTCATTTTTC
>NW_011888978.1:1411364-1428818 GCF_000151845.1 Pteropus vampyrus | reverse complement strand
TAATTATATTCTAATGCCTTTTCACTATTGTGAATTTTTGACACATTTATTACAGCTTTGTCACATTTATTACATTCTGGGTTTTTTGGGTTTTTTTTTTTTTTTGGAAAATTTCCCCAAAGTCATTATACTCATTGTCTCTCACTTTTATTCAGTGATTCTGGTTAAATAAATGTAACTTTTCTCAAAAGTTTGACTTGGGTTTTCTCTTTTTTATATATAATTATCAATCTGCAAGACTCCTAAAATGGAATAAACGCACAATTCCAAGTGAATCTTTCTGCCATCATTTAAGAGAGTGAAACCTCCATTGGGAATACTCTTTTACAGTGACATCTTTTTTTCTAAATATAAAAATTTTCTAACTGTAAATATTTTCCATCTCTTGGGCTTTGAGAAGGAAAACCCGCTTCAGTGTGGACATAGAGTAGTGTAGTGATAGCGATGACAAATAGATTGGGCATTTCAGAGATGACCTTTCGACCTGTGGAGCAAAGGGCAGGAATCAAGATGGAAAAAGGCTCTGAAAAGAGAGAGACTGGGTGGGTGGAAAAGGCAGACGGTGTAGAGAGGCAAGTTCGTGAAAGGACTGGATTTGGATATTTTCAGCCTCATCACTTCCTTCATGGATTACTATGTCAGGAAAATGTCTAACTGGTCTCTCTGCCCCCTGTATCTTTCCTCTCTCAGCCTATACGCCAATATCAAAGTCATCATTGCAGGGTACCAGCTCCCTACACTTAGAGGAACATTGCTGTGGACCCTGGCCTTTCCCAGCACCTGCATCTGGCTGTGATTCTTTCTCATATTTGCCTGCAGACTCAGAAACAGAAATAGCAGGAAGGGTACATTAGTCTAGAGTATCATGGTCCCATGTGCTGTTTCCTGAGATAATCTGGCAGATTAATTATCATTCAGTTATTCTACCAAAGCTCTTGAATATTGAACTGACCCATAATATCAACTCCTGTGTTCTTTTTCCCATTCTGACTTTCCAGAAAGGGAAAATTTTCCAGGATTCACAGACCTTGGCTTGCCCTTGCCACTATATGCTTCCTTCCATCAGCTTTCACATATTGAAATTGTACAATGTTGAGGTTAAGACTTCTTGAGGTCAATTCCAGCTCTGCCACTTACTAGATGAGTGACCTTGGGCAAGATAGGTATCCTCTCCCACAGTTACTGACAGCCAGAGTCTCCTTAATGATCCCTACAGAGACGCCCAAATCATTGATGCCATTCACCTACCACTGACCCTGCCAGTCCTACCTGTCACTGCCACAGAGACCCCACTCATTAAGCAAAGCCCTCAGCTGACCAACCCCAAGATCCCATCTCAGATGCATGGGCCCCCTATCTACCCCCACAGATTCCTCATTCACTGCTGTTCTAACAAGTGTCATTGGGTGTTTACTGTGCTAAGCACCTGGGATGCATCAGTCAACAAAATAGACAAGGATTATTTCTTTCATGGGACTTATATCCAAGTGGTGGATACAAGCGATAAACAATATCTAAGACAAATAAATACACTATGTAGTATGTCAGAAGATGAGAAGTACAGTGGAAAAAAGAAAATAGTAGCAGGGTAAGGAGAGCTGGGAAGCCCAGAGGGGATGGGCTGCAATTTTAAATAGAGTGGTTCAGCGTAGGTGTCACTGAAGCAGTATTTGAAGGAGGTGGGCAGAGAGCCATGGGGTTATCTGAGGGAGGGGGTCCAGTAGATGGAGCAGCCAGAGTAGAGGCCCTAGGGCAGGGGCATAGTTGGTATGTTTGAGGACCTACAAAAGAGGCTGGTGTGATTAGAGCAAGGTGAAGGGAAGGAACAAAGAGAGAAGGATAGGCGAGGTGTATCAGTCAAGGTTCTTCACAGAGACAGAAACAATAGGCCATATTCATTTCTCTGGAGAATCCCAATAGATAGATAGATAGATAGATAGATAGATAGATAGACAGACAGACGGATGATAGATAGATGATAAATAGATGATAAATAAACAGAGATAAATATCTCTATCTATCACTATATAGAAAGATATCTACATGTATCTCCTATTGGGTATAGATAGATGAATGGATGGACAGAAAGATGGACAGGCAGATAGATGATAGATGATAGATAAATGGAGATATAGATCTTTATATCCATAGAGAAAGATATCCATATCTTTATGTCTCCTATTGGGTATAGGTAGATGGATGGATAGATAGATGATAGATAGATAGATGATAGATAATTGATAGATAGACAGACAGATATGAATAAAGATATAAGATATGAGAGGGAGTATAGTACATATATGATACATATATACATGTGATACATATATATGATATGAAGACAGACAGAGAAGATGATAGATAGATAGATAGATAGATAGATAGATAACAGATACATAGATAATCTATACAGTATCTATCTATCCTATACCCAATAGGGAAATAGGGGATATATATATATGTGTGTGTGTATATATATACACACACACATATATATACACATATACATATATATACACACACATACATATATATACACATATATATATATATATATATATATATATATACACGAGATATATTTTAAGAAATTGGCTCCCATGGCTGTGGGGTCCAGCAAACCTGAAGCCTTTAGGGCAGGTGGCAGGTAGGAGCTCACACAGGAGCTGAAGCCATAACCTTGAGGCAGAATCACTTCTCTTCTGGGAAGCCTTTTGCTCCTAAAAGTCCTTCAACTAATTGGATAAGGCCCACCCACATTATTGAGGATAATTACATCTCTCTCCTTTACTTGAGATCAATGGGTTGGAGTGTTAACCATATCTATGAAATACCTTTACAGAAACTCGTTGATTAGTGTTTGTTTGAATAACTGGATACAATAGCCTAGTCAAGTGGACACAAAAAACGACACCATGAAATGATAAGGGTATATCATGTGGAGCCCCACAAGCCATTATGATTATGAACTTGCTTTTATTCTAGGTGAGATAATGAGGCATTGGAGGGTTACAGTGGAGGGCTTTAAGAGAAGAGTGAGATGGTCTGAAAAGTTTAAAAGGAGCACTCTGGCTACTGCGTTGAGAATAGTGTGAAGATAAATAAAGGAAACCTCATTTAAAATGAAGTAGGGAAGGCCTGAAGGGGGAGCTCTCACACACTACCACTCATACCCCAAACAGGAGGAAGCTTACTTTATATTGCCTAGCAGAAGGAAGGAAGAACTTGCCCAGCAACAGCCCGGACAATGAGAAGCCGTTGCCACATGGGAGCTCTTCAGTGTGGCCTCTCCCAACTTCCTTTTTCTATCTATAAAAGGAAACTCCTTTGTTCTTCAGATCTGCCTATAGTTCACCATAGTTTGCTTGTTCCAACTGGCAGTTTCTCTGTTATTCCTGAATAAACCTATCTTGCTGGTAAAATAACTGGCTCTTTTGTTTTTTAAGGTTAACAATATCTTAGAAACACCTTTTGTACATGTATTTTTTCAGTGTTTTACACACATAATAGTGTGGTGGACACATTCATTGTTCTCAATCACGTATGCACTAGCATTCTTAGAGAAACAACTTTCGATGTTGCCTTATATTTCAGGAAGGGGATAACAAGGAATAAAGAGAAGAGATGAGCAAGGACTCTGGCAGTAAGTGCAATCAGTTCTCCAAGATCCATGACAGTACAGTTTAGTGGTTAAATTTTTGGTTCCTAGAATCAGAAAGACTTCACATTTAAAACCCTTCTCTTATACTAATACTGTGATCTTGGACAAGTCATAGATTTCTCATCTATAAAGTGAGTATCATAACCACATTTAGCTGACAGATAATCATCCACTTCTGCAAACTTGGAGTTTTTGCATAAATTTCATGGCATAAAGTTGGTAAAGTGCACAGTACATGGCTGATCGTAAGTGCTCAGTGAATATTTCCTATGATGTGAACATACCTAGCATGCTATGATGGTAGAATAAAAACCACTAGGAAGGGTAAGAAAAGTCGATGATTAAGGGAAACCTAAAAGATGAGGAGGAATATGAGGATCATGATCTACTTCTGAAGGAATAAACATTGATATCTCCTTTATCTGTATTATTATCACTCAGATGAATTACTGTGGAGCCGCATAACTGGACTCTCAACACCCAACCTCTCCCTGACTTCAGGTCTTCATAATACTTTCCTACCACAGGATCTGTAGAAATGGGGTCACAGACATAAATAACTGCATTTTCGAATAGCTCCACAGGTAATTCGGATAACAACCCTTGATGAGAAACCACTTTCATAATGAATATGTGTAATCATGACATTCTCTCCATCTTATCTTCCCAGTCCACCCCCAATGCCCACTTAGTAAATTCAAACACGTAAATAGGTAACAAAGCCCTTCAAGAGTCATTCTCAGCCTACACACTCATCGACAAAGGAAGGCAGAAGTAATATAACTGGAAGGGATCTTCAAAAATTTCAGTCCATTCCTTTTTTTTTTTTTTATAAATCAGCAAAGAAACTAGAAACTGGATGGTAAAAGATTTGTCCCAAGTTACACAGCTAAGAAGTGGCAGAAAAACAACAAGCAAATCTACGTCTCCGAGTACATCACCCCTACAAAAACACTGTGACTGCCAAAAGCATGCAAGCATCTCTTTTCACATTCCTACCCACTTAATGCCAGTTTGAAGATCACTTACTGCATGTAGCCATTTTATGAAGCCTTTGCCAACACCTCGGTCATTTCTGTGAATTCCAACAATTTGTTCTTTTCTCTTCATGGTATCAGTTGGAGTTCTGTCATGCATCATAGCTACTTATTACTATCAAACCAAATAATCTTGAGTAGTTCATGGTTCATTGATCTTTTTAATACCCAAGACTCTGAAAATTCATAATCAAATCAAAACTAAGATATTTAGAAATATATTAAATATAAATTCTCAATTCTCATCTCTAGAAAAGCAAAGTGGGTAAAACAGTATTAGGACTATAGTGTAAGCCCTGACAGTGTTTTTTTGCTTGTTTGTTTTTATTTTTTCATTTTTGTAACACAAATGCCTGACTCAGGCTTTGGTTGGGAAGCATCCACTTCACAGAGGCATTCACATTTTGAATAAGCACATTGCAGCCAGGGACTAGATAAAGAGCCAAGTGGACTCCCATCACCGAGGCTCCTTTGTTTCAGAGATCTTGGTTGATTTCAACCACTGACATTTGAGCTACTTGTTTTATTTTTTCTTCCCATGCTTTAAATTCCCACTCTTATGTTTTAAATTCACCAATAAAGAGTGAACCCATGAAACACTAGGCCCACCCTCATCCCCAATAAAAGCAAAACTGAGGCCCATGCACTCACTCTACCTGTGACCTCACTGTGTGGCCTCAGGTGTGTTGTATAATTTCCAGGTCCTGTGAGTAATAAACCTTTTATTTCTTCTCCCAAATATCCTACTGGTTATCGCTGAAGGGTATCATAATAAGAACCACAAGGGCTGGCCCAGACACAGTGTTGGTTATTGATAGGCTAAGATCAGCACAAAACCAATAATGGAACTGTGTGAACAATGACATTAAGAAGGAGAACTTCTGACACTGAGGCACAGTAACTTTCATTATTTATTCATCTCAGAATTCTTCTCATGTGAAAGCTTCATAATAACACAGTAACATCATAGGCACTATGATGAACTAATCAAGGTTAGCTCCTTTAGAATTGATCAAACTCTAACTTCACATTATGTTCAATAAGTATCATACTACTCCCAAATTACACACCTCAGTTTTCTGGAAATACATACTTTCCAGAAAGAGGTTACTGAATCTTCTAGTTTACACGAAAACCTGACTCTATTTATAACTCTTCTAAGCCAACTCTGAACATCCTTTATTTAAAAGATAATTTCGTGTAATGTATTTACCTGTGGGAAGCTTCTGATTTACCAGATTGTTAAATTTCAATGCTGATGCCTGACTATTAATGCCCTTTTCAACTATTTACAATGTCATGAAAAGAACAAGAGTGGACATAAGAACAAATTTCAATTCTAAATAGTATAAAACAAGACTATGCCCAAGTCCTACTCTTCTTTTACCTTCACCTAAATACATTGATACAAACCTTTGGTTTACACGGTTGATTAAACAGTTATGCTTTCTTCTTACCTACATAAAGCCTTACTAAAATGATAGCACAAGTATAAAAATTATAGAAACTCACACAAACAAACTACAAAAAGGGGCAGGGTAGCCAAGAGGACTTTGGAAAGTACCCAGCAGCAGGACTTTGGAAAACAGAGTTCAGAGAGAGCAATTTTGTACCAGAGTACTCTACAAGGAGTGAGCACTTGGAAGTAGTAGGTATAGGGAGGAGGTGGGAGTGTGCAAAGAGGGGGGCAGAGAGAACAAGAAGTTATTTTGAAAATCCGTCTATGAAAAGATGAACTCCCACACTCATTCCAGACACAGAAAACTATCAATAGATACCTGCCCACCAAGGATGGAGAAAGAGAGTAGTTATCTTTCTTAGTGACATTGATTGACTGGGAAAGCCTGAGGTCTTAGGTACATAGGCATGGTAGG
Organism: Pteropus vampyrus; assembly: GCF_000151845.1. Taxonomy (NCBI): domain Eukaryota; kingdom Metazoa; phylum Chordata; class Mammalia; order Chiroptera; family Pteropodidae; genus Pteropus; species Pteropus vampyrus. The sequence goes on along the minus strand of NW_011888978.1, from coordinate 1,422,246 downwards.
GGATGGGGTGAAGCACTGGGCTAGAAACAAGGGTAATATTGGAAAACCTGCTTCCAGAAAGATTAACTTGTCCCTTACACAGCCTTAGAATTCTGTAATTGGTCAACTACCAATCAAATATACAGGTAATGAAGACATTCAGACATGCAAAGACATGAAGTCCACCTCTTATGTTTCCTTTCTTACAAAGCTTTGGAGGATATGCTTCACCAAACTGTGGATTAAATCAAGAAATTAGTGAAAAGAAGAGCCAGTTGCAAAGATGCAGGCAATTTTAGAGAACAAGTCCAAAATGGGTGGAGGACCAAGGGTTCTAAATGGAGGAATATGGTATAAAAGTAAAATCAATAGAAAAAATAATAGATTCATATGATAAAACATCTGGAAAAAATCGAACCTCTGTGGGAGTTAGTATAAGAAAATTTAAGGTAGTTAGCTTGGGAAAAATACAACGCTGTCTAAAAATAAATTTTTTTTTTTTCTGGCTTCCAGTTCTGAGTAATATGGAGTAAGTAGACTCCATCCTCTGTCTCCCACTGAATATTGCTTTAAACTTGGACAGAAAGCATAAAATAGCTATCCGAGGATGCTGGTGAATAAATCACAGCAGGTAGATTTGGGGGAAAGACCGAAATTTGAGGTACTACTGAACTGGCGGCAAGTCTCTCTGTCCTATTTCCCCTAGTCTGAAACCTAGACATGGGCACCAGGGTATGGTCAGTAAAAGCATCCCTCTAGCTCTGGATCAAGGTCAGGAAAGGCGATTCTTGAAGCTCAGAGAAAAGGGAGATCTCCCACATTCCTTCTTTTTCCTTTGTTCTCTCATGTCTCAGTCCCAGGCAGATATGAGGAGGAAACACACGTGCTCCATTGGACGTGTTAAGGTTGAGAGCTTGAATAGACATCCAAGTGGAAATTTTGAGTAGGCTGTTACAGACATGAGTCTGGATTACACTGAGGATGCCCACACTAAACATGTAAGATTTGGAGTTTTCAGTCTATAGAACGATGTTTAAAGTCGTTCATTTGATGATTTCACCATGGTAGTGACTGTGAAAAGGACAGAAAGAAGAGTGGTAGGCCTCTGCGACATTCAATGCGCAGGGAGGTGAGGACAAAGTAGCAGAAGACATTATTACCAAGGAATAGTAGGAAGAAAAGAAGAGAAAATGGCAGCCTGGTAAAGTAGGAGGAAAATTTAAAAAAAAATGCGTTATTCTGAAAGCCAAGTAAATAGAGTAATAAACTATATCAAACACTGCTGTTGGGTAATGGAAGATGAGAACCGAGAATTGATCATCATGTTTAGCAAGAATGTAGAGCTCTATAATCTTGTCAAGAGCAGTTTCAGCAAAGAAGTGGAGGCACCTGACTGGATGGGTTTGAGAGCAGAGGGTTCTATTTATAGGAAGTGGGAGGGCAAGTTTACTGAAACCAAAATCTCCTGGTTAAAGCAACTGACAGGTATAATAAAAATATTTTTAAAATCTTCACTGAAAAGCTAAAAAGATCATAGAAAGTTTTTAGGTTGAAATCACAGTGAAATGTAATCCTAGAGAAGTAAGTGACTGATGAAGCTGCTTGCTGCCCGATGGCATTTGAAGATTCAGGCAAATTTGAAAGTTGGTTTTGACAACCTGCTGGGGCAGTGTATACAGAGTTCAAAGGCATGGGTCGGCTCCATGGGAGCATCTAATGAGAGACCCTCTCCTTTTAAAGCTGGAATCTCAAAGGGCTACCCATTTCAGGATTGGGCAAAAACCAGAAGTGAATTTGTCCCCCTCTCTCCAGCTCCCAGAGGACTTCGGGGTGCCTTGTGAAGTTCAGAGCAAAAGAAAAATGAATCAAGTCCAAGATGTTATAACCACATGACAGCCCTTGTGTGTACATGTAGCCAGATTCACATCCCCTGAGTGTTCTAAAATATCTTACTCATGGAGTGATCCATGAGGTACTTTGCAAAAGCAAATGCGAATATTCCCTGGGCTTAAGATTCCTCTAACACAGTTATTCAAAGACAAAGAACAGTATAAGGTTAAAAGTAAATCAGTCAAAAAGGGAACCACAGACTCATCATAAAGAACCAGTAGAAATAAAAGACAACAGCAGTAAAGACTTCTGGTACTGAAATTATTGGATACAAATTTTAAAATATCCTGCAGATAAACTCTCTCTCCCACCCTGCCCAGCATTCCTTCTTTAAAAACTGCTTTCTAGAGAGATCTGCACTGTATTTCCCTTATAAAAATATAAGGGAATATAAACCAGGCTCCTAATGACAGATTTAAGCCCAAGTTTTTTGGGTTGTTTTGGAGAGTGAGTGGGGTTCTTTTTTACATTAAACAAAAGCTACTAATGACTTCCTTTGAATTATCAATGTGAATAATAATAATAAAAAAGAACATAGTTTCAAGAAAAAAATAACAAAATAATCTGCTTACTGTGGTTAAGAAACTGAAGACAAGCTTGAAAATATCTTTACTGTAAAACGTAATCTAGCATTTTGAATAGCAAAGATTGGCTTTAGTTTTGATATGTAGTATTTTCATTGTCATTCAGCTTTCTGCAGGTGTCAATGCTCCATTCTGTATGCAGTTCCATAAGGTCAAGTTCCTTAAACATGCTGATCAATTCTTCTCTTTCCAATGATATAGTAGACTTTTTATCCAATAATTCAAGTGAAAAAAAGGCAAAAGGAGATAAAGCACTAAATCACATTGAGACAAAGACATGTGGACATCCTTAAACATGCCAAAAGCGGGGATCCTTGAGCTCTACTTAGAGATGCTCTTTCGACTAGGTTGGTTGTCAGGAAATTCAACTGTGAAGAAAAGGACATGTGTGAAGGATTAAAGTATATCCTTGAAAATTGGGCCTAAAAGGTAAGGTATAATGAAGGGCTCTTTAAATATTCATTGAAGTGGAAGACTTTGAAAATCTTCATAGACATTCTTTCCAGCATTGAAATCAAGTTTTGATTATCCTCTTAAGTAAAGTGAAAGAAGATAAGATTTTGAAATAAGAAATTACTTTAGAAAAAATATAAGTTAATTTTACTGTCTATATTTTAGGGTCAATTCATATTTTAAAAAGTCATATTATTATCAACCTTTAATAATTTAAAGTACTGGTTCATAGGTCATAGATAGACCAATTGGACAGAGTGGTCCAGAAAAAGATTGAAATATGTGTGAAATACAGTAAAAGGTAAAGATGGCATCTTAAACTAGTGGGGGAAAGATAGCTTAGTTAACAAATGGGGTTGTTGTAATCGGAATAGTGTGAAAGAGGTTGCTGAGTTGTGAAACTAACATATTTGCTGAGCTATCTTGCAGAGGAAGGACATCCCCGGAAAAGCTGACCATAAGACTATATAACACCTTGTTCCTACAGAAGCCAGATAAGGTTGCCTAAAAGAAACAGACTAACCCTGCTCAATTATTATACTGAATTCTCCCCAGAAAGAGCTTATCTACCATGTTCTATACATATGCTGTATGATAAAGCATGATCCCTTACTGCACCTGTGCCAGAATGACTCAGCCTCTACATATAATGACCTACACTTTTTTGATGATTATGCATAACTAGTCCCAATAAAGGCAATTTCCCTTGTGTATTTAGAGAAACGCTGCTTTGATTATCACCCCTGGTGCTCTCCTTACTTGCTTCAAGTAAACTTTCCTTGCTCAGATTCTGTCTTGGTCAAGGTTCATTGGGTTACACTCACCAAGAGATGGACTTCTTGCATTGGGTAATATTGTAACATCTGGATAGCCATCTGGAAAAAATTAAATTGGTCCTACAATTTCATGTCTTTCACCAAAATGATTCCAAGGGATCAAAGTTTTTAAAGTTAAAAAATAAACTGGAAAAGAGTGGACAATTTAAAAAGTAACCTTGGTATAGATAAATATTTTTTACCTGTGATTTAAAACTCGGAAACCATGAAGGAAAAGATTAATCGATTCTATATAAAAATCAAAATCTTTTGTAACAAACACCCCATTACGTACAGTCTGAATAACAACAAAAACTAATAAAATATATTTGCAACTTATGACAAAAGCTAACAAGGCTAATCATCTTGTTATAAATCGATTTCTGAAAACCAACGAGCCTATAATTAGAGGTATGGTGACACTTAAGCGTACGAAAAGATGTCTAATTTAACTCCTAGCAGGATAACTGCACTTAGTTTTAAGACAAGTAAATCCTGGGAGTGGATAGACAGCATGGCGACAACAGCGAGCAACACCCTCTCATACACTTGAAAGTTGCTATGAAAGTTTATTGTTCTCACCAGAACAACTGCAAAATGGTGATGATGTGAGGTTAAAGATGTTTTAACCAGCCTCAATGTGGTAAACAGTTCACAATATATATGCATATCAAATCATCACATTGTATATCTTAAACTTACACAAGGTTTAGGTGTCAATTATATCTCAGTAAAGGTGGGGGAAACCCACTCTGAGACACCCTTTTATCAGATTGGCAAAGATAAAAGAGTTAGTTAATGTTCTGTATGGCAAGATGTAGGGCATCACCCCCACCTCTGCGGTGGGTGGATGCATACCCATACAGCCTCTACTGAAGGTGAGATGGCACTGTTTTTCTTAATTAAAAATCACACTCACCCTTTGAGCCCAGAAATCCACTTCAGGGAGTTTTTCCTACAGACATACTTGCCAAAGTATGAAATGGCATCTATCCAAGGATATTAATTGCAGCATTTTTGCAATAACAAAACAGCCTCGCTGCACAACAACTTGGAACCACTGGTCTAAATATATCGTGGAGCATCCATACAATGGATGGAATATTTTGTAGCCATTACACGAAATGAGGCAGTCCTATATTACCGTAATGAAAAGATCTTTGAAATACATTATTAAATAAAAGTAGCAAAATGTAGAGCAATGTTTCTGGTAGTCTACCACCTGTGTTTTTAAAAGGAGGGATGGGGCACATGTACAAAGTATCTCTGGAAGGACCCAAGGAGTCTGCTAACTGCTGTTACCTCTAAAAAGGCCATTGCATAAGAGGGGTGGGAGGAAGCAGTTAGTTTTCACTGCACCTGCTTTTGAGTTTGTACTGTGTGCTACCAAAAAGAAGAAATCCACGTTAAATCATTTAAAAAGTTACCTATCTACTGAATAACACTAAGAGAATAAAGCAACCACAACGCTACCTCTTTCTCCTCCTCAACATTTACACACAGGGTTATTGGCCCTGAAAACAGAAATCCCCTTTTATAAACCATAAGTTAAATGAAGACATTTTACTCTGAAGAGATGTTTCATATCTTCTACAGGCCTTGGCAAATATTTGTTGGAAATAGAAAGCTTCACTTATTAATTTAACAGACATTTGTTGGCATCACTATGTGCTCATCTTCAGCTGGATGATGGGCTAAGTCCTTGAGATTGAGCTCAGTCTAGTTAGGGACCCAGATAAAGAGACAATGACAAACCAGTTTGGGGTGTCAGGAACTACTGGCAGTTCCATTTCTGTAGGGTAAGGTGGAAAAATGAGGCTGGGAGTTTACATGGATGGTTGTGGATGATCGAGAAGGCCTTGCTTTCTACCCTTGGCCGAGGGGAACCACTGAAGGGTTTAAGCAGGCAAACGCCATGGCTGGATTTGTTGGGGGTGGATAAGTGGTTAGTGGCTGGTGTGGGAGATAAACTGGAGAGGACCAGAGAGATTGATGAGGAGCATGAGGCAATTTGCCAGGGGAATCTGGCATGTCCCTAACTATAAATGTTTGTAACTCCTTTTTCTTATCACATGGCTAGAAATTATAAAATAACATTAGGTAACATTTGTGCCAGAGAGCAACCCTATACTTTGGTTGAAGTATGTTACTGAAATAAATTAGCAGTTGCACTTAAGGTGGTTAAACGGTTTTTCTAACTTAGGAATTGCTTATTCACTGCAAGGAAAATTATTGAGAAAGAACTAATTGGAAACTTTCCCATCTTTTATGCTCTGGTAAAATTTATATATTAATATCAACTACCGTAGCTTGAAAATTTGAAATACAAAGTCTGAAACCCAGTAATAGCTTCCTTTTGCACTTAAACCAAAACCAAAGCTCATCGTCCAGGTGGGTCAGGCCTTCCTGTCCAACCTCATCTTGCTCATGTCTGACTCTGTGGGTACCCCCTCCCCCCTTTTAAAACCTCTAAATCAGCCCAAGCTACTTCCTGCCCTGAGCTTTCCCTATGCTATTCACTGTCTAGAACACCCAGACCTCTTTGTCTGTCTCAGTTATTTATCCTTATGTCTCTTGTCAATTAATTCCTCAGTAAGGCCTGCTCCAACCATACAGTTTAAAGCCGGACCCCTGACAGTCTTCTGTAGTATTCCATTCTACTTACACCTTCCACATGCTACAATTATTTGCTAATTATTTCTTTTTATAATACCTGTCTTCCGATTTCATGTTCATGAAAGCAGTAACTATATGCATATGTAACCAATGCATACTATACTTGGCAAAAATTATACAACGCATGGCTATTGCCCTTCTGTTTCTCTGGCCACTAGCCTCAGATCTCTTTTGTAATACTTCCAGTAGAGGCATTCTTAATGATAGTTTTGTCGTTTGGCCTGGGTTCAGGACCTGCGATGATTGCCATAGGCTGTGCCCACGAGATGTCCCAGGCCTCAGATATTTATAGGAACTCATGGTTCTTGCACTCTTGGGTTAGAAAAGCACCTGGAACTCCTTCCACCTTACCAAACTAAAGCCGAAGAAGCGTATGTGGAAAACCACACCTGGAGCATACTTATAAGACTAGGGCCTTACCACCCACCCACCGCTGCCACATGGGCCCCACCCCAATGTCTCAGGAGGTGTGTGCAGTAGGCAAGCACACACCTGCTGCTACACTGCCCGGGTCAAGTTCTTTATTCACTACTAGGTATGTGACTCCTGACAAATTTCTAAACTATCAACCAACGATCGCTGGCACTAATTCAACACAAACAGGAATCCCTAATTAGGGATACAGTAAAGGAGGCTGGTTTATTCAGTAGTCCAAACAGCTCTATGTGTTACAACATTGCTTTAGAACAGCTCAATGGTGTTACAGCTCAATCGTGAATCAGCACAGCTGTAGAACAGCATGGCTGTGAGGTGGCTCTTGGGGTAATGCCGCTAGGTTTCGCTCTGTACTTCCACACCAGTCCAAGGAACCGTCTTCTGTAGATCAGCTCCGGCTGAGAAAATTCTCTCTTTGGCAAAAAAGGAAAGGGCACTTTGGGAGTCAGAGGGGAGCTGATTTATAGAGAAGTCCCCACCCCTGGTCCCTGATTGGTCTGTTCTCATGCAAATGAGGACTCTAAATCCCCACAGTTTGGTCCTAAAAACACCATTCTGATTGGTCAGAAAGGAGCTGCTCTGATTGGTCAGTGAAGATGCTAATGAGGCTATTGCTGCACAGTTCCCATTGGATGGAGAAAATCTCAGTCCTATTGGTTGAAATAGGATCCTAAGAACTCCTTTGGAAGGGCTGGCTCTGACTGCAGGAACACAGTATAAGCAGGCAGTTTAGTGTAGGAGGCAAGCAATTCAGTGCAGACTTCTTCCTGAAGTGTGGCTTGTGTGAGAAGTCTGTTTAGCAATGGATGCTACATTCTGTTTGTAAATTTGAGCCTAGTTAGCCACCAGGAGCCCTTCTCAACAGGTACATTCATTCTTATGGTCAACAATACCTTTCTTCAACCTTAGAGAGGGGATGATATAGTCTCACATAATTGTGAGAACTAACTGAATATATGCTGGGTGCTTACGACAGTACCTGGCACAAGGTATGCCCTCAAAATGTTAACTGTTCTCCCCAGTGACAGGGATACATCCTGAACACTATGGATCCTGGAGCCAGGTAGGTTTGGATGGCCACATGAGGAGCTAGGACCAGACTGGCCATAAGAAGACAAAAATATTTGGAAGCATGACTTCTGGCATGTCTTAGTGATACCTGATTAGGTAAGCAAGCCGCACAAATGCAACTTGTACATCTTAAAATACTCATACTTTTCTCATTTAAGAAAGACACACTGATGAATAATTTTTATGGCAACTTTTTTTTTTTTAAGGATAGTGTGGCGTCCAGGGTGACACATAGAACAGGGAGAGTACATCTGCATGACTGCATCCTGGCACTTGCAGATAATGAACATTAGCATAACTGAGAAATCCTTGATGGGAAACAATCAAGCTTTGTATTTCTTTTCCCTTCATAAACTGGTATAAAAATATCAAAGTAAAAATATTACCAAAAATGTGTTTAGCAGGAGTTCAGATTAGCCAAGAAACTGGGAACCCTCCCACTGCAAGGTGGGAGAGTTGTTTTCACATTGTCCTGCTGGCTAAGCCAGTGGTATATGGGAGGGAAGTACAAAGTGCAAAGGGAAAAGGAAAAGGAGAGGAATTAGACTACCTGTTCTTATATTAAATTTGTGCTTAAGGGAATTATTTCCTTAACCTGAGACATTCATGCAGGTCAGAACTATTTTGTACTGTGACTCTGGGGCTGGGGCACAGTAACCTGTTAGATAGTGTCTGCTGCAAGGTCAAGATGCCATTTTATTTTATTTTTTAGACTAGGCAACCCTTGGTTGACTTCACAGATTGCAAGGACCTTGTCAGCTTACAATCCCTTATTTTATTTATTTATTTATTCATTCATTCATTCATTCATTCATTCATTTATTTTTATGCTACAGTACCTGGTTTTCCTAGGTGGTCTCCCATCCAAGTACTAACCAGGCCCGACCCTGCTTAGCTTCTGAAATCAGACAGGATTGGGCTTGTTCAGGGTAGCATGGCCATAGACCAAGGTGCCATTTTAAAAGCAGTTGCTAAACATGGAAGAAGGCAGCCTTTTAAGGAGATGCTGCTGTCAAAGCTGGCAAACACAGGTGGATAGGCAGAACCCAGGTGCAAAATCAATCAGCTGGAGATGAGTAAGACCTGACAAGAGAAGGATTAAAGGAACTTAAAAAGGGAAACTTGGAGCAATTTTTTTTTCTCCTGAAGAGCTGGCAGTTTCAGTGGCTGTTCATGGGAGCCCATGGACACTGAAGAATGTAACAAAGTTGGGGGTGGGGTGGGAGTAATGGTATAGATGATATAGGCTCTGTTCATCCCTCTGGCGACCAAATCAAAGTTGTGATGGAAAAAAGGAGCAAACAGCAAGGAAAAATCACCTGGGATCTAGATAAAGAAACCATACAACTAGGGAGAAATCTAAGAAAGCACCCTGCAACGGCAGAAGATAGGACAGGGCAAGGATGCGAGGCTGCCCGGTCTTGAGCAGCTGAGTGGGACAGAAGCAATAGCAGCAGCAGCAGCAGCAGCAGCAGCAGCAGCAGCAGCAGCAGCAGCAGCAGCAGCCGGCAGCTGCAGACACCTCTTAAAGGGGCTGTGGCTGCAAGTGAACTTCCGCAGTGGTGGACCTGCTTGCTCTCAGCACCAGTGCCAGTTTGGTTGCGCAGGGACTTACAGGGTGACACTGAGTAGTTGGAGTGAGGGCCTCGGCAAGTCTCACTCCCTGGCAGTAGTGCCAGTGGTATCCATTGTTTCTCTGTCGAGCCCTCCCCACTCCCAGTGCACAGACGCAGCACCGCCATAGTCCTGACGTCATCAAACTGGATAACAGAGGTTGCTCTGCCCAGAGGATTCCCTGAAACGCTGCCTCTCCCAACTCATGGCCCCACCAATCCACATCCATGTGTATCCTCAGTGAGTCAGGTGCTCCTTGCTGAGCAGTGCCTAGATTCACACCGGAGGCAGCTGGCCTCAGTTTCTGGTATGGCCTTTAAGGCAACTATAAGCACAGCAACCGTGAATTGCTTGCTGAATCTTAACAGGTGGCCCTGGAGGGGCAGAGGCTTGGGCTAAATTTGGCCTGCAGCTGAATACCTCTCAGGACTGTGCCACTTGACACCTACTACACAAACCCATACTAATAAGACCAGGAGACTTAGGAGCTTTGCTTAGTACATAGAAACAGACACGGAAAGGCAGCCAAAATGGAAAGACAAAGAAGCAGAAACCATATGAGAGAACAGAACAGAGATCCAGAAAAAATAGAGTCAAGCCATCTAATAGATGCAGAGTTCATAACACTGGTTATAAAGATGCTCAATGAACTTTTGGGAAGTGTAGAGAACATCAACAAAGAGATAAAAAACATAAAAATGGAAATAGAAATTATAAAAGAGAACTAGTCTGAAACAAAGAACACATTATCTGAGATGAGAAGTATATTAAATGGAGTAAACAAAGGAATAAACAAAGTGAATAAAGAGGATCAAATGACCTATATTGAGGACAGGAAAGCCAAGAATGGAAAGTCAATCAGAATGGCAAGAAAAAAGCCAAGACTATAATAATTTAAGGAGCCTATGGGACACTATTAAAGGTAAAAACATCTGTCTCATTAGGGTACTGAAAGGAAAACAAGATGTTGAACAGCTATTTGAAGACATAATGATGGAAAACTTCCCTAACTTGGTGAAGGAAACAGACATTCAACCCCAGGAAGCTCAGAGAATCCAAAGAGGCCCACACCAAGACACAGCATAATTAAAATACCAAAGGTTAAATTCAAAGATAATCTTAAAAGCAGCAAGAGAAAAGCAGATAGTTACCTATAAGGGAGCACCCATAAGATTGGCAGCTGATTTCTCAAAAGAAACTATGCAGGACAGAAGGGTTTGGCACAAAATATTCAACATGATGAAGACCCAGGATCTACAATCAAGAATATTTTATCCAGCAAAACTATCATTTAGAGTTGAAGAACAGATAAAGAGCTTCTCAGACGAAAATAAGCTAAAGAAATTTATCACCACCAAGCCAGTA
>NW_011888978.1:1394284-1411314 GCF_000151845.1 Pteropus vampyrus | reverse complement strand
GCCCAGAGGATTCCCTGAAACGCTGCCTCTCCCAACTCATGGCCCCACCAATCCACATCCATGTGTATCCTCAGTGAGTCAGGTGCTCCTTGCTGAGCAGTGCCTAGATTCACACCGGAGGCAGCTGGCCTCAGTTTCTGGTATGGCCTTTAAGGCAACTATAAGCACAGCAACCGTGAATTGCTTGCTGAATCTTAACAGGTGGCCCTGGAGGGGCAGAGGCTTGGGCTAAATTTGGCCTGCAGCTGAATACCTCTCAGGACTGTGCCACTTGACACCTACTACACAAACCCATACTAATAAGACCAGGAGACTTAGGAGCTTTGCTTAGTACATAGAAACAGACACGGAAAGGCAGCCAAAATGGAAAGACAAAGAAGCAGAAACCATATGAGAGAACAGAACAGAGATCCAGAAAAAATAGAGTCAAGCCATCTAATAGATGCAGAGTTCATAACACTGGTTATAAAGATGCTCAATGAACTTTTGGGAAGTGTAGAGAACATCAACAAAGAGATAAAAAACATAAAAATGGAAATAGAAATTATAAAAGAGAACTAGTCTGAAACAAAGAACACATTATCTGAGATGAGAAGTATATTAAATGGAGTAAACAAAGGAATAAACAAAGTGAATAAAGAGGATCAAATGACCTATATTGAGGACAGGAAAGCCAAGAATGGAAAGTCAATCAGAATGGCAAGAAAAAAGCCAAGACTATAATAATTTAAGGAGCCTATGGGACACTATTAAAGGTAAAAACATCTGTCTCATTAGGGTACTGAAAGGAAAACAAGATGTTGAACAGCTATTTGAAGACATAATGATGGAAAACTTCCCTAACTTGGTGAAGGAAACAGACATTCAACCCCAGGAAGCTCAGAGAATCCAAAGAGGCCCACACCAAGACACAGCATAATTAAAATACCAAAGGTTAAATTCAAAGATAATCTTAAAAGCAGCAAGAGAAAAGCAGATAGTTACCTATAAGGGAGCACCCATAAGATTGGCAGCTGATTTCTCAAAAGAAACTATGCAGGACAGAAGGGTTTGGCACAAAATATTCAACATGATGAAGACCCAGGATCTACAATCAAGAATATTTTATCCAGCAAAACTATCATTTAGAGTTGAAGAACAGATAAAGAGCTTCTCAGACGAAAATAAGCTAAAGAAATTTATCACCACCAAGCCAGTATTACAGGAAATGTTGGAGGGACTTCTTTAAGAAAAAAAAAAACATGTATCAAAAACAGGATAAAGAATGGTAACAACTACATTCCTATCAATAAGGACCTCAAATGGAAAAGAATTAAATGCTCCAACTAAAAGAGTGGATGAATGGATTAGAAAACAAGACCCCTACATGATGCCTACAAGAGATTCATTTCAGATTAAAAGACACACACAGATTAAAAGGGAGAGGGGATGGAAAAAGATATTGCCTTGATGGACCTAGAAGTTATTTAAGTCAGACAGAGAAAGATAAACACCATGATTTCACTTATATGCAGAATCTAAGGGAAAAAAGAACAAACTAATAAAAAACTGACTCACAAATATAGTGTACAATTGGGTAACAGAGGGTAGGGGTTTAGGGGGATGGGAGAATGGGACGAAGGGTTAAAGAAGTACAAATTAGTAGTTTGATGGATGGCCACAGGGATGGGGAGCATGGCATAGGGAATCCAGTTAGAATTAATATTATGGCTAGGTGGAGAGCCAGGGGAGGGAGCGAGCAATTGGGGGGATTGTTTTATAAACTATATAGATGTCTTACCAATGTACTGTATACTCGAAAGTAATGAAAATAAATTAATTAATTAAAAAGAAAAGAATGTAACAAAGTTCAGATACTAATCCTCTACTTGAATCCCTCCATGGGTAGAGTGCAACTAGACTTCCAGTGGGTTTGCCCATTGGGCGATTCCATAGCACACAAGGAGAGTGCTGTGGGAGGGGGGCCAAGGTCCATTTCTCTGGCTCATAGCTTAGCTATGGTCCAGGGGTGGGAGTGGGGAGACTGGCTCACGTGTAAGTCCAATGCTTGCTCTGCCACATGCAGAGTCATCGTCTGGAGACGGCATGGTCCTGGGTATGCTGGGAACTCTCCTGCACTATGTGGGGCAAGGAGTAGTGAGAGATGGGCCAGATGTGCCGAGGATGCCATATCGCCACTCACACTCTGAAACCCTAAAGGGTGTGGGTCCCAGTGGTCCTCCCCTCTTTCACAGTCGGTGTCCATGTAGCCAATTAGCAAGACTAGAAAAGTGAGGTACAGAATGAACTGCTCTTCCTAGGAATCTCTAATGTCTTAAGAGTAACCTGGCTGAGGGCGAGGTAGAGAAGCCCCTCACAATAACTGCTTAAATCTTGCCTAACATCTTGCAGATCAGTCGGCAGAAGGTAGCCGAGTGTTCTCCAAAACACACTTTTAAGTGTGAGCCAAAGGTGCTGCTCGGGCAGGTGAGACTGCCCAGGCAGAGCCATACTACTTCAGATTAGAAAAGCACAGAATAGCACCTGGGCAAATGCTGATCCCTTAGTTGAGGTCACACAATAAGGTGTTAATCATAAGGCAGAATACAATAAAGCCAGAGCTAAAGGCCTGCTTAAACAGTATTACCATAAATACATCCAGTCAGCCCAGACAAATATAGTAGGCCATTTATTTATTTATTTTGCCTCCCCAGAAAGGGTTGAGTGAATAGGCATTTCAGAGGTCTACTTTCATCAAGACCGAAGCCTGGCAGAAGATAGGTCTGGGGGAAGGGGAGCACATTTTCAGATGAGGGCCTCAAACTACATTGATTCTGGGGGAGGAGCCGCCAGGGCTGTCACTGGGAAAAATGAGGCTCTTAAAGTGGAAGCAGGTCTGGGATCCAGCTTGATAGCAGGCAGCTGCCGAGTGGCTATAGCTCTCATTAAAAACAAACAACATGAACAACGAACAATTTAGAAAAATGTTTCTCAGGGATTCAAGGTAAGGGGGTGAGAGGACCAAGCAGGCCATATGGATAGTAATGAAGGCAGGTATCAGAGCAATGAGCACAGTTTCTCTAGGTTATTGTGGAATCTCAGGCTGCCAGCCATGCGAAGCTGTAGAGGAACATACCCAAGGCACGGATGGTCCCAAGTAATCTTTTAAAATGCTGCTTCACCTGCATCTTAGTAGAAAGTATGAATTGCTACTTACTTAACAGGAGACACCTATAGCCGACCTTTATTAAATGGATGCTGAACTTAAGAGAACTTGGGCTTGAAGGCTGCGGGAAGCTTCAAGTCTGTTTAACCTGGAAGCCATTGATCCTACCATGACATCGAATGTCCTCTTCTGTGACTTGGAGCTCAGGTGCAGTATTTGCAAGGACAGCAGGGCACCCGACTTGATGGAGAGCACTTCCACAGACCAGGAACCTGCCACTCTGCTTCCCAGAACAATCGTTTACTTGCTCTGCCATCATCATGATGTGGAATGTTCCAGCCTGCAGTAGTGTGGGCTCCCCATTCTGTGTGGTGAGGGAGGGGAGAATGCCACCAGTGGTTGAATGGGTGAAGACACACAATTGTTATTTTATTTCTCTCCGATTTCTACTGACAGCACTGAAGGATTAGAGATGGTGAAGGAACTCCACCTGCAGGACTAGAGTGTCACTCAAACTTTTGGACACAGACACTGTTCCTTCCAGAGGTCACAGTGCTGTTGACCACTTCTCATACTCCTGGAATTACTCAACATGTTGCTCACCACTGTCAGACTGGGACAGGCTTTAAGTAGTGCAATACACAGAGGAGAGGGAGTGCCTACTTTCAACTGCAAAAGCAGAAATACAAATCTCTCTGCTTTTCTTGTGAACACAGAGTTAATAACTTCAGAAAACGACAAAGACAGGGCAGGATCAGGATGAAGTTCAATGTTCTGGGAGTGACAGATATACTCTAACACAGGGGTCACCAAGGACTACCCAGCTGTGAGAAAGAGTGGGTCAGAACCTTTAACTGGCCATGGGGCTCCAATCTCTCTTGTCAGTTGCACATCTGTAAATGCCAAGTCATAGAAGTAGAGGTGACCTAAACCACCACCAAGTTGGTTGGAATCGTCACACCTACATCCCATATGTAGAGTAACTGCAGTACAGAGCAATCAAAGGGCAGTGTTTACACAGGGTAAGCCCCTACATTAGGTATCACCCCAGGGTCAGAATCAAGCTGAGGCCCAGAGAAACTGGGTAACTCAAGAATTTTGATTAACCTCTGCTTTTTAGGCAGACATCCCAAGTTCTGAAAGCTGGATTTGGGAGCAATACCCACAATCATGGGCTGTGTATGATGTTGGATCACCACTCTCCAAGGGCAAATGGGGTGGTAATAAGTGACATGATGTTACCAGTTAGGAGCTGCTAAATCAAAAGAAGAATGCACCATTCAAATGAATTGTCCTAGAAGGAGAAGATGGGTAGGAAACCAGTGGACACACAGACCAGGGAGATCTCACAAAAACAATTTGAAGCAGAAGCAGACTTTAAGTTAAGTCCTGAGCTGATGCATAAGTGAATGCACTTTCTTTACTCTGGGTGTCAGCGGTTTGATTGAGAACAGAGGGTTCCATTAAAGGTGGAAACCCTTATATAAAAGAATCAAAGAGAATGAAATGCTTGTAGACCAGTTCCTTACTTTTTGTTCTTTTGCTACTCAACCTTAATTTTTACAATTTCATAATTTTTCTTAATAGTCAAAAATGTAAATTTGACAAAGTAATTTTTATGTTGTTGATGAAGCACTATTTTGGTTCTTATACTTGGTAATTCAGACTAATTACACAGAACTGTTATTTAGTTGAGGCAGTTCTGAATGATGAGGCATGTTTGACATGCTTAAATTCTCAAAACCCACAATCCTGTAAAGCTTGACTCTCAGTAAAACAAAAATGACTATCTTGATGTAAACCTTCTTGGTTATTCTCTAGAATGGATTCTCTTACATTCAATAATTAACACATTCAGTCTCAAAGCTCTTCCTTATAAACTGCAATCACATCACTTTTCTCCAATATGATGTCTCTGATGCTGAATGAGGTTTGCAGTCTGGTTGAAAGCTTTCCCACATTTATTACATTTATAAGGTTTCTCTCCTGTGTGAATCCTCTGGTGTTGAGTAAGGTGTGTGCTTCGGATAAAGGCTTTCCCACAGATTTTACATTTGTAAGGTTTTTCTCTAGTATGAATTCTTTTATGTTGAGTAAGGGCTGAATGGTCACTGAAGGCTTTCTCACATATATTACATGTGTATGGTTTTTCCCCAGTATGAATTCTCTGATGCTGGGCTAGGGCTGATTGGTCCCTGAAGGCTTTCTCACACAAACCACATCTATAAGGTTTCTCTCCAGTATGAATTTTCCGATGTCGAGCAAAGGATGAATTATCTCTGAAAGCTTTCCCACATTCATTACATTTATAAGGTTTCTCTCCAGTATGGATTCTCTGGTGTTCAGTAAGGGATGAGTTCACCCTGAAGGCCTTTCCACATTCATTACATTCAAAGGGCTTCTCCCCGGTATGAATTCTCTGATGCTGAAGAAAACTTGTACTCTGATTGAAGGCTTTCCCACATTCATTACATTTATAGGGTTTGTCTCCACTATGAATATTCTGGTGTTTGGTAAGATGTGCCCTGCACACAAAGGCTTTGTCACATATGTTACATTTAAAAGGTTTCTCTCCAGTATGTATTCTATGATGGTGGGCAAGGTGTATGTTTCGAATAAAAGCTTTTCCACATAAGTTGCATTCAAAAGGTTTCTCTCCAGTGTGAATTTTCTGATGATAAGTAAGTGAGGAGCTCACTGAGAAGGCCTTGCCACATTCCTTACATTCATACGGTTTCTCACCTGTGTGAATTCTTTGGTGATGGATAAGGTGTGTACTCTGATGAAAGGCTTTCCCACATTCTCTACATTCATATCGTTTCTCTTTAATAAGAGTTTTCTGATTTACATTAAGTTTTTCAGTGTGAATTTTCTGATGTTTATTAAGGGTTGAACTCTTAGTGAAGACTTTTCCACACTCACTACACTCAAAGGCTTTTTTGCTAGATTGAAATCCCTGACTTTGAACAAAAGATGAGCTCACAGTGCAGTGCTTCCCAGATTCATCACATTCTTGGTAACTACCCACAGATGAGGTTTTATGGTGCGTGAACACTACTTGCTGCAACTTTATCTCCTGGCCTCCATGCTGCCATTCCCATAGGCTATCATATTTCCAGTGACTATCTCTAGTGAATCTTTCCTTTATCACCCACTGATCCAATTCTTCTTCAGGAATATCTTCCTTGAGAGTAGATTTCTTACTCATGGGCACAGTCATCCAGTCTGAAAGACATCAAAAATAAAAATGTCTGTTTTATTCCAGCAAAACATCTACTTGGGATAAGAGGAGCCTGTTTATAATCATAATAAAGAGGCTGCAGTTTTGAAAATTTCTTGAAGTGAAGAAAGGAAAGGAGAAGAGAAGTCAACAGAGGACAAAACAGGAAGGGGTTGATCTAATGTATAATGTATGAAGCAGGAGATCTTGGGAGCTTGAGTTCAGAAGTCACGGGCTTGGGTTGGGATCCTGAGTATAATAGTTACTTTATTTGTAATTACAGATAAGTTACTTGACTTTCTAAGCCTCAAAAACCCTATAGAGACCACAAGATACTAATGATTAAAAAAAAAAAAAAGTACCTTGTCTATTTTAGTGATGTGGTCTTTAAAATAATCCAGATGTGACCTTAAGAAACCATTGAAACTAGAGGCAATACTTGGCAGAAAAAATTCATCTCTAGAGTAACTACAAAATCCATCATTTCAATGTTTAATACATTCACGTTAGCATTTGGATGGATAATAGAAAGTTAGGATACTATTAATGCTGTGGGAAAGACCTCCCGCTACCAGTGAGGAAGCAATGTCTTCAAACCTATATGAACAATGTGACATTTACATGAGGAAAATATACTATGAGGATGTATATGTGAGCACAGAAAGTCAGGAGCAAGGCAGCAAACCTGTCAAGATGTACCCACTGCTCTCAGTGGACAAGGTCCTGAATAACTAGAATAGGACTCTGCTGCTGTGATAGGAATTGGGGTCCCTTGAATTATCTGACACATGATTCCTCTCTCCAAACACAAAGTTCAGGCTTACTCAACAACTGTCTGGCTTGGTATCTTTCATGAGTAGAGTTCAAGATTGCATATTAGTTTTTCATATGTATTTGTGAATATCTGCCTTTTATGTTATCTATTTAAGACTCTGTACTAAGAGATGCAATATAACAACTAGCGACTAAACACACATGAGGCAGATTCCTGGGAAACTCTATTAAGAACAAGCCCCCCTCATTACATTTCTTTTCCTACTCACTCCAGAAAATCTACAAAGAGCTATTATCAAAAAAATAAACCCCGTAAAGCTTATTTAGAACAGAAAGGTAAACAGGTGCATTTTAAGGCTAAAATCCTAGTGAGCTCAGAGAATATATCCTTGCTCAAAACTGAGAATGGTCAAAGTTAAACACCAATATTACCAAATTTCAAAATCTTAAGGACAGACTTTTACTTCTGGACCTGATAGAGTAGCCTGTGGCAGACTGACATTCCTAAGGGAAACAACAGGAAAATCTGAAGTGGAAAAAAAAAATCTGTCTAAAGGCATCAGATGTCACTTGAGGCCAACTTGATAGTCTAATTTTTGGGGAGAGAAGGGAAATACAGAGAGTTGATTCCAACACTTAATGGTTTTTATCTCATAAAATTTGCTGAATTCTTAAGCTGCTCAGGGCAAGAAACTAAAGCTAAGCAGAGGTTCAGAATTTTCTATGGTCTTGTAGAACTTTGGAGCTAAAAACTGGAGTTTAGGACCTTCTAAGGAAGGAGGGGGAGGGTGGTCAGAGTAAACATGTGAGGCTCTCATTTGGATTCAAATATTTGTATTGTAGGGATCCCAGAAGGAGAAGAAAGAGAGAAAGAAACAGAAACTTTATTTTTTAAAAAAAATGGTTGAAAGCTTTCCCAAACTGGGAAAGGAAACAGACATCTAGGTCCAAGAAGCACAGAGAGTCCAAATTTGATGAACCCAAAGAGACCCACACCAAGACGTACTGCAATTAAAAAGGCAAGTTAAAGAGACAATCTCGAAGGAAGCAAGAGGAAAGCAACCAGTTATATACAAAGGAAATCACATAAGGCTATCAGCTGATTTAACAGCAGCAACTTTATAGGCCAGAAGGGAGTAGCAGAACACCTTTAACCTTTAGAGTGCTGAAAGAAAGGAACCGACAACCTAGAATACTACACTCGGCAAGATTATCATTCGGAATTGAAGGAGAGATAGTTTCCTAGACAAACGAAAACTAAAGGAGTTCATCACCATTAATCCAGCTTTACAAGAAATGTTAAAGGTACTTCTTTAAGCAGAAAAGGAAAAGTCATAACCAGATATAAGAAAATATGAGGAAGGAAAAATCTCACAGGTAAAGCCGAATATTTAATAATTACAACAAATTGGACATGTAAAAAGCTACTATAAAGGTCAAAACAAAAAGTATCAAACTCAATTCGAACTACAATAAGTAGTTAGGAGATACACTACACAAAAAGATCTAATAATGACATCAGTAACGTAAAGCAAGGAGAGGGGAGTTAAATGAAATCCTTACAGAATATATTCAAACTTAAATGCCTATCAGCTTATAATATAGAATGATATATCATTCTATACTGCTATACTGCTATAAATTTATACTGCTATAAATATAGAATGATATGCATAAATCTCATGGTAACCACAAACCAAAAAACATAAAAGATATGCAAAGGATAAAGAGAAGAGAACCCAAACAAAACTCTAAAGAATACCAGCAAACCACGAAGAGATCAAGAGAAAAAGAAAGGAACAGAGGAGAATTATAAAAACAACCAAAAAACAATTAACAAAATGGCATATTTATCAATAATTTCTTTAAATGTAAATGGGTTAATGTTCCAATAAAAAGACAAAAGGTGGCAGAATGGATAAAAAAAAAAAAAAAGACCCATTGTATGCTACCTACAAGAGACTCACTGCAAACAGAAAGACACAGTGAAAGTGCAAAGAGAAACAAAATGAAAGCTGGGGTAGCAATACTCATATCAAACAAAATAGACTTTAAAACACAAAATGTAAAAAAAGAAAAAAGACAAAAAAGAACACTGCATACTTATAAAGGAGTGGATCCAAGAGGATATTATAAATATCTATGTACAATTATAAATATCTATGTACCCAACATAGGAGCACCTAAATATGTAAAAACAATTATTAATAGATATAAAGGGAGAAAAATCACAGTAATATAATAATAGTAGGGATTTTTAACACCCCTGTCACATCAATGGATAGATCATCTAGATAGAAAATTAGTAAGGAAATAATGGCCTTAAATGTCACATTAGATCAGATTGACTATAGAAATTTTTAAAAATTTCATCCCAAAACTGAAGAATAGTTTTTTTCAAGTGCACATAGAATATTCTTCAGAATGGATCACATATCAGGTGACAAAACAAGCCTCAATAAATTCAAGAAGACTGAAATCATATCAGGTATCTTTTCTGAGAACAATGGCATAGAAATTGGAAATCAACTACAGGAAGAAAACTGAAAAAAACACAACTATGTGGAGACTAACCAATATGCTACTAAACAACCAATGGATCAAAGAGAAAATCAAACAGGAAATCAAAAACCATCTTGAAGCAAATGAAACAAAAATACAACTTTTCGAAATGTATGGGATGCAGCAAAATCAGTTCAAAGATGGAAGAGACAAGAAAAATCCCAAATCTCACTCTGTATTTAAAAGACCTAAAAAAGAAGAACACACAAAACCAAAGGAAACAGTAGGAAGGAAATATTTAAGATCAGAGTGGAAATAAATGAAATAGAAATTTAAAAAACAATAGAAAAGATCAGTAAAAACTAAGAGCTGGTTCTTTGAAAAGATAAAATTGACAAATCTTTAGCCAAACTCATCAAGAAAAAGAGAGCCCAAATAAATTAAATCATAAGTGAAAGAGAAGTTACAACTGACATCACAGAAATACAAAGACTCTTATGAAGAATATTATGAACAATTACATGCCAACAAATTCAGCAACCTAGAAGAAATGTTATAATAAATTTCTGTAAATATGTAACCTTCTAAGACTGAACCACATAGAAATAAAAAATCTAAACAGAGCGATTTCTAGCAATGAAAGTGAAGCAATAATCAAAAAACTCCCAACAAATAGAAGTCCAAGACCAGACCCCTTCACAGGTGAATTCTACCAAACATTCAAAGAAGAAATAATACCTATCCTTCTTAAACCATTTCAAAAAATTGAAGAGGAAGGAATGCTTCCAAACTCAATCTATGAAGCCAACATTGTCCAGATACCAAAACCAAACAAAGACATTACAAAAAAAGAAAATTACAGGCTAATATCCTTGATGAACATAAATGTAAAAATTCTCAATAAAATATTAACAAACCGAATTCAATAATACATTAAAGGATTATAGACCACAACAAAGTGGGTTTCAACACAGGGATGCAAGAATGGTTCAATATCAATAAATCAATCAACATGATAAATCACATTAGCAAAATAAAGGATAAAGACCATATGAACACCTCAATAGATGCACAAAAAATATTTGACAAATATCAACATCTTTTTACACCAAAAACTCTGAACAAAGTGGGTATCAAAGGAACATATCTCATCATTATACAGGTTATATCTGACAAACCCCTAGCTAGTATCATACTCAATGGTGAAATGCTGAAAGGTTTTCCTCTAAGATCAGGAGCAAGACAAGGATTCTTGCTATAACCACCTCTATTCAACATAGTATTAGAAGTCCTAGCCAGAGAAATCAGACAAGAAAAAAAAAAAAAGGCATTCAAATCAAAATGGAAGAAGTAAAACTCCAATTATTTGCAGATGATATAATACTATATACAGAAACTCTAAAGACTCCACCAAAAACTTATTTGGACTAATAAATGAATTCAGTAAAGTTGAGGATATAGATCAAAATACAGAAATCTGTTGCATTTCTATACACCAATAATGGATGATCAGAAGAAGAAATTAAGAAAACAACCTCATTTACAACTGCATCAAAATGCATAAAATACCTAGGAATAAATTTAACCTAAGAGGTGAAAGATTTGCACTCTAAAACTATAAGACACTGAAGGAATTGAAGAAGATACAAATAAATGGAAGGATATACCATGCTTATGGATTGGAAGGATTAATATACAGATTCAATGCAATTCTTATTAAAATGCCAATAGACTTCTTCTCAGAATTAGAAAAAATTAATTCTAAAATTCATACGGGACCACAAAAGGCTCTAAATAGCCAAAGAAATCCTGAGGAAGAACAAGGTGGGAGGTACATGCTCTCTGATATTAAACTATACTACAGAGCTACAATAATCAAAACAGCATGGTACTGACATAAAAAATATTGAGAGAGATCAATGGAATAGAAAGTCCAGAAATAGGTCCTCACTTATATGGTCAATTAATCTATGACAAAAGGGGGCAAGGATATACGGTGAAGTAAAGACAGTCTCTTCAGTAATGATGATGGGAAAACTGGATAGATATATGCCAAAAAATGATATTGGACCATTTTTTTACACAATATACAAAAATAAACTCAAAATAAATCAAAGACTTAATTGTAAGACCTAAGACCATAAAACTCCTTGAAGAAAATATAAGCAGTAAACTCCTTGACATCATTCTTTTTGGATATGTCTCTTCAGGCAAAGGCAACAAAAGAAAAAATAAACAAATGGGACTACATCAAGCTAAAAAATATTTGCACAGCAAAGGAAATCATCAATAAAACAAACAAACAAACAAACAAAACTCTACTAAATGGGAAAAGATATTCAACCATGATACATCTGATAAAGGGCTAATATCCAATATAAGGAACTTGTACAACTTAACATTAAAAAGACAAAAGATCTGATTTTAAAATGTGCAGAGGAACTGCATAGCACTTCTCCACAGAGGACATACAGATAGATGGTCAACAGACATATGAAAAGATGCTCAGTGTCACTAATCATCAGGGAAATGCAAATTAAAACTACAAACAATGAGATATCACTTCACACCTGTCAGAATGGCTAGCATCAAGAGAAATGCTGACGAGAACATGGAGAAAAGGGAACCCTGGTACTCTATTGGTAAGATTGAAAATTAGTGTAGCTACCATGGAAAACAGTATTAAAGTTCTTCAAAAAATGAAAACTAGAGCTGCCATACGATCTATCAATTCTATTTCTGGTTATTTATCTGAAGAAGACAAAAAAATTAATTTTGAAAATATAAATGCGCCCCTTTCTTCATTGTAGCATTACTGTAATAGCCAAGATATGGAAGCAACCTACATGTCCATCAATAGATGAATGAATAAAGAAGTGGTACATATATACGATGGAATATTTAGCAATAAAAAAGAATGAAATTTTGCCATTTGTGACAGAGAGATGGACCTGGAGGGTATAATGCTAAAGTGAAATAAGTCAGACAGGGAAAGACAAAGACCATATGATTTCACTTATATGTATAATCTAAAAAAGAAAAATTAATGAATAAATGAAACAAAAAAGAAACAGACCCATAGATACAGAGAACAAGCTGATGGTTGCCAAAGGGGAGGGGTATAGGGAGATGGAAATTAAAAAACAAAACAAAACGTAGCATTGACATTTTCTATCAAGTTAGGGATTCCTGACCTGCACTGAAGAGTACCGTTAGTTTATAGAGGTTAAAAAAAGACCATCATGTGCTCTCTCTCTCAAATTTGGAGGTTTCAAAGCTGAATGAGTGGTATAACACCCGAGTCTCCTATCTCAGTTGTGGGGACTCCTTTTCTGCTGGTTCTATGTCATATGACAGGGTATGGCCAAGATGGGAAACATAACTACACCCTCCTTAGGTATCCAAGAGCAAAGTGGTGACACCTTGATTTCTTTCTGGTGCAGAATCCTGAGTTTAAAGTCTCACTGTACAAGAGAAGTGCCAAGTAGACATAAGAAGTCTGCAGTCACAAAACAAATATTGCAATAAATTGGGGCAGAAACTAGCTTGTGGTACTAAGGCATGAAGGAAAAGAAAAAAGAGCATCAAGAAAGTACAGCTTGCTACATGAAAAAATCAAACTCAAAAGAATGGGAAGAAGAGAGACCTCAAAAATTTAACTTTTTTTGTCTTGGACCAAAGAGCTATTTTGTAGCTCAGAAATTCATCTTTGGACTTCAAAAACTGGACTGGAAATGGGAACGATGAAGCCGAAAACATCAAATAGCTTGGGATCCTTGGTTCATTAGCAGCAACACACACAGAACTCATCACCTCATCCATTCTTAACATTTCATTGTAGGAGGAAAACCACAGGCCAAACCTAGCAAAAGCTGTTATATTTAATTCTTTAGCCTCATGTGCTTACTAGTGGTTTCTGAGTCTCCAAGGCTGAGAAGTAATGTAAGGTGGGGTTATTTAATATGTGTTGTGGAAGGAGGAAACAAAACAAATAAAAAGAAGAGAAATACCAAAAATATAGACACAGAAATGTAAAAAAGAAAAAAAAATGAAAAGGATTTTTCATGCAAGCATTAGCCACAAGAAAGTTGGTATACTTATAACATCAGACAAATCTCACAAAAAAAAGACTTTAACATATTTCATATTGACAAAAGGATCAATTCTCTAAGAACATATAACAAATCTACATTTGCACATTACATAACTTCATAATGTATAAAGTAAAAGTTGAAAGAATGAAAAGGAATCAAATCTTAACCATCACAGTGAGATGTTTATACATCACTCTCAATAAACTCAGAATTCAAACCATTAAGAATAAGGATGATTTTAACAACTTGATGTACAAACTTGACCTAACTGATATACTTAGAACACTACACCTAACAATGACAGAATACACATTGTATTTAAGTGCATACAGAACACTTATGAAGGCTGACCATGTACTGGGCCATAAAGCAGAATGAACATATTTCACAGGACTGAGAACACTCAGAATATGTTCTCTGAACTTAGTGGAATTAAGCCCAAAATGAATACCAAAATACCAAAAAGATAATTAGAAAATCCACAGACATTTCTAAATTAAGCAATATATTTTTAAATAACCGATAGATTAAATAAAAAAACAGGGCAAAAATTAGAAAATATTTTAAATAGTAAAAGCACAAAATGGAACCTATAGGATGCAGCTACAGCCATGTTTAGAAGGAACAGTACATCTAACTATCTGTGTATTATCCATCTCAAGAGAGTAGAAAAATAACAAAGTAAACCCAAAGGAGAAGGAAAGAAATAATAAAGATAACAAAAATTAATAATTTAATTAAAAAAATGATAGAGCTCTAGCAAGCCTAATAAAGGAAAGAGAAAAGGAATATTTTACCGATACCAAGAATGATAAAGGTGATATCAGGATAGCTTCTATAGAGGATTTGTAAGAGAATAACATAATGAGGAAACTTTATGTCAATAAATTTGACAGTTTAGACAAAAGACTCAAATTCCTAGAAGAGTGCAATGTAATAAATCAGACACAAGAAGAAAGAGAAAATCTGAATGGTCCTATATCAAATAAATAGATTGAATCCTCAGTTTATAACTTTTTCACACAGAAATTTCCAGGCAGAGATGGCTTCACTAATGAAGGCTTCTGAACATTTCAGGAAAAAATAACACCAATCTTAAATAGGTTATTCTAGAGAACTGAAAAGAAGGAACATTTCTAACTGGTTTTACGAAGTTAACACGACCTACCAGAATCTGATGAGGACATTAAAAAAGTGTAAAACTGCAGACCATTTGCTCTCATGAACACAGGTGCAAAATTCCTAAATAAAATATTAGCAAAAGGAACACAGTCATATAAAAAAGGATAATACATCACAAATAAGTTAGAATTCTAAGGTCATATTCACATTTCAATCACTCAGTATTATTCACCATATTAACAAAAATAAAGGAGAAAAATTACAACATTACTTCAATAGATGCTGAAAAAGCATCTGACCCAATTCAACAGCCAGTCATGATAAAGATAAGCAAAGTAGGAGTAGAACCAAACTACCTTAATCTGATCAAGAGTATTTACAAAAAAAATCTACACCGAACATCATAGTTAATTATGAAATATTGAAAACATTCCCCTGAGACTGGGATGAAATAGGCATGTCTGCTATCACTCTTTCTATTTAATATTGTACTAGAAATCTTAATCACTACAAGGTAAAGAAAGAAAAAAGGAAAAGGTTGGAAAGGAAAAATGAAAGTCATTACTCTCAGATAACATGATTATGTTCACAGAAAAACACAAAATATGGACACAAAATTAATAAAAGAATTTAGTAAAGTAACTAGATATAAGACCAGTATATAAAAACCAATAGTATAGCTACATACCAACAACGAATAATTGGAAAAATCAAACTTTCAAAAGACATTTATAATTGCATTAAAAACAAAAAGTACTTAGAAATAAATATAATGAAAGATATATAAGAACTGTACATATAAAACTACAAAAATTTTAAGAAATTAAAGAAAACCTAAATAAATATAGGGATATACTATGTTCACAGAATGGAATACTTCTAATTCTCCCTATTTAACCTACAGATTAAGTCCAATTCTTATAAAAATTCCAGCAGAAATTTTGTGGAAATTGAAGACAATTCTAAAATTCTAAAAGAAAAGAACAAAGCTGGAGGACTTACATCATCAATTTTAAGACTCATTATAATGTTAAATTAAAACGGTATTATATTGGCACAAGATTTGATAAAAAGAATGAAACAGAAAAGAGATTCCAGAAACACACCTTTACACAAACAGTCCAATGGAACAGATTATAGAACCCAGAATCAGACTCATGCACATGTAGTCACTATATACATAATAAAGGTGACACTGCAGTACAATGGGAAATGACAGTCAATTTAGTAAATGATCCTGAGTCAGCTGGGTACCCATATGAAAAACAATGACTAATGAATCTTCCTAGTGGATGTGGCAGCGTCTACTGAAGCTTACATTCTCATGAACATATTACTCCCGGCTATGTACTCAAGAAGAATGTATACATATATTCTCTAAAAGAGGTATAAGAATGTTCATAGCAGCAGTATTCATAATACCTCCAAGCTAGAAACAAACAAATGTCTAGCAACAGTAGAATGTACAAATAGTGGTAGGTTTACCAGTGAAATATTGCACACCAATGAGAATGAACCAACTATTGCTACATGTGACAACATGGATGAATCTTAAACACACTGTTGAAGGAAAGTAATCAGGTACAGAAGAGTACATACTTCATGATTCCATTTATATGAAGTTTTAAAGGGAAATAAAAGCAAACATAAATTAATTAATGGGACTACATCAAACTAAAAAACTTCTGCACAGCAAAAGAAACCATCAGCGAAACGAAAAGGCAACCAACCAAATGGGAGAAGATATTTGCAAATGATACATCCAATAAGGGGCTAATACCCAAAATATATAAAGACTCACACAACTAAACAACCAAAAACAATCTGATTAAAAATTAGAGAACCGAATAGACATTTTTCCAAAACACATATACAGATGGCCGACAGACATATGAAAAGATGCTCAACATCACTAGTTATAAGGAAAATACAAAACCACAATGATATATGACCTCACATCCTAGATAAAATGGCTATTATCTAGGGGAATCATTTTATAAACTATGTAAACGTCTAACCAATGTACTGTGTACTTGAAATTAATTTAAAAAATGGCTATTATCAAAACAACAAGAAATAACAAGTGTTGGTGAGGATGTGGAGGAAAAGGAACCCTCATACACTGTTGGTGGGAATGTAAATTAGTGTAGCCATTATGGAAAACAGTATGGAG
>NW_011888978.1:1371050-1392899 GCF_000151845.1 Pteropus vampyrus | reverse complement strand
GTGTGTGTGTGTGTGTGTGTGTGTGTGTGTGTGTGTGTGTATATAGCTTTAAACTATGTAACTCTAGGGTTTCAAGCAAGGCATGCAAGTAGTATGACCCAAGCCCCTAGGGGAGGGCCAGAAACTAGCCCAATTTACTTCCAAATCCTCAAAGACTTCAAGGATTCGCATCATCAGGAACCTCCAGAAGTGTGTGTGTGGTGGGGGCGGGGAGGATAAAAGAAGGAGTTTAAGGTCAATTTAAAAAGTTGTTAGGCCCCCAGAGCCCTTTCCCAATGCAGAGCAGCTAGGGACTAGGGACATCCCTCTCCAGACTCCGCAAAAGACCAGAGGAATTTCCTCCCAGAGAAAGTACATCAGAGCAGCTCTGGATGAAAAATAACCAAGGCAGCTGATGGCGGGAGAGCTGTGTTGAAGATTCAAGTCCCACTCACTTGCATGTAGCACTTCTCAAAAGGACTTCAGCTTCCCACTGTTTAGCTAGGCAGACAGTCAGGGATGACCAGATGCTAAAGCCTCTAACAGGAAAGAGATATCAAAAGAATCAAAGAGGAAATTTGAGGACACAGAGCGTATGAAGGAAGAAGATCTTTTTGAAAATTATTATTTTTAAAGGTAAAATATTTTAACTGTAAAACATAAATAAGAGCTTACAAATAAAGCAGTATTCAGAGAAACGAGTTCCTGGAAATTAAAAACGATGGCAAAATTTCAAAACCCAATAAATTCCTGTAGTAAACAATTAGAAAACCAGAAAAAAATGAAACAACTGATTTTAGGTAATGGATAAGTGACAGGGAAAGATGGTGATCCCTGAGAGAAGTGAAACAGACAAGGGAAAACCTAGGGATACCCCAGTTTGGCCCCTGGAGGCAGATTCCAGGTCATTGCACAGGACCAAACAGCCCAGGAGTCTCAATGAATTGAAGTGACAGAGATCAAGGTTTGGGGAAACTGAGGCAGCTAGAATCTGTGGCCCACTGAAGAGCTGAAAGCTGAGGAAACTGAATTTGCAGTTTAAAACCTTCCCACCAAAAAAAAAAAAAAAAAAAAGTAAAGCATGGGGGTTTTTGGCATTAGCCAAGGAGGGGATTTTTCTAAATCCCTTAAACCCAATACCCACAAATCTGTTGACTTAAAAAAAAAAAAAAAAAAAAAAAAAAAAAAAGGTAAAGAAAAGGAAAAAAGCCTAGAAGACTTTGCTGGCTCTACCAAACATTTAATGAAGAAATGATGCCAATTCTCCACACGTTTTACCAGAAAATGAAGAGAAGGGGAAACTTCCAAATCCATTTTATAAGGCTAACATTACTCTGATACCAAGGGGAAAAAAATTACAAACTAATATTGCTCATAAATACTGATGCAAAAATTCTTAACGAAATGTTAGCAAATTAAATCTAGTAATATTTAAAAAGGATACTAAATCAAGACGAAACTGAGTTTATCCCAGGAATGTGAATTTTATTTGACATTTTAAAACCAATTGCAGTAATTCACTATATCAACCATAGCATCATTTTAAGGATTCAGAAAAGCATTTGACAAAAATTCAACATCTGTTTATAAGAAAACTCTTATCAGACCAGTAATAGGTGTAAATTTCCTTAACCTGATAAACAACATCTATAAACAAACCTATCTCTAATGTTAACTCAATGGTGAAAGGCTGAGTGCCTTTCCCCCAAGACATGGGGCAGGGAGGATGGCCCCTCTCACAGCTGCTTAGAAATTCATGCTTTCATTCAACAAATACATACTGGGACCTGGTGTGATGAGGACACCAGAGCAAATTGGTCCTTCCCTCATGGATCTGAGGGCAGAAAGGATTATTTAAACAGGAAACAAAAAGGACTAAGATAAAGATCATAAAGGTAAAGACTGATCTATTGTAGTTCATTAATTACAAATTGCTATTAGTAAAGAAAGAGAAAAGATAAGCTATAGACTGAAATATATACTAACTGATAAAGTATTAGATTCCCAGATATATATACAGAACTCCCAAAAATGAATAAGAAAAAGATAACTATAATAGAAAAATGGGCAAAAAATATGAATGTAAGTTATAGGACACAAACAATCAACATATAAAAAGATGTTCAATTGCACAAGGAAATGCAAATTAAGACCACGATGAGGCACCGTTTTTCAGGAATGGGACCAGGAGAATTTTTAAAAGTCTGAATGTTCCAAATTTTGGCAAGAATGTAAGATAATAGGAACTTACATCAACTATTAGCATAATCTGGAATTCATTTAATCAGCAATCAGGGAAAACTGAGTGGCGATGAAGCACATACCGTTAAACGCAGTATTTCTTTATCTATGAATATGCTAAAGAAAGTCCCAAACAAGGCCTATGTGTACAAAAGGAAGTACATACAGGAATATTTAGGTCAGCATTAGTCAACACAGCAAAACGTCTGGAAACAACCTCCAGGTCTATCAGCCAGAGAAAGGATCAATTAAGGAGCAATCACTGAAGGAATACCAAAGTGCAGTTAAGAAACACCTGGAGCTACACATCTGAACAAGGATTTAAAAACAAAAGTTGTGGTAAGAATGAGCCCTGTGTGGTTGGTACGTGGGTAGGCGCACTGCCTGAGTCACTAGAATAGTTGACGAGCGACGACCCCGCTAATGGATATACCTTTTGACCCAGCAGTTGCATTTCTGTGTATTTATCCAAAGCAAACCAAAACAATAATTCATAAAGATCTATGCACCCCTATATTCATGGCAGCACAATTTATAATAGCCAAGATATGGATGCAACCTAAATGCCCGTCAACAGACAATTGGATAAATTATGGTTCATATATACAATGGAATATTACTCAGCTATTAAAAAAAATGAAATCGTACCATTTGCAATGACATGGATGGACCTAGAGGTTATTATGCTGAGTGAAATAAGTCAGACAGAGAAAGATAAATACCATATGATTTCATTTACATGTGGAATCTAAGGAACAAAAAGTACAAACTAATCAAAAACAGACTCACAAATATAGAGGACAATCTGGTGACGGACAGAGGGGAGTGAGGTTGGGGGCTGGGAGAAAGGGGTGAAGCGTTAAAGAAGTACAAATTACTAGCTGATAGATGGTCACGAGGATGGGAAGAATGGCATAGGGAATGCAGTTAACATTAATGTTTTGGCTAGGTGGAGAGCCACAGAAGAGAAAGAGCAATCAGGGGGATTGTTTTACAAACTATATAAATGTCTAAGCAATGTACTGTATATTCTTGAAACTAATAAAATAAAATTTAAAAAATAAAATAAAATAAAAACAGAAGGTATGGAAAAGTATCTGTAGTACAATATATATGTATCAAATTTTACAGCCATAAAATTGCTTCGAGCTGTGGGTCAATGTGGTAAAATTGTGGAGACCAGCACAGAGCTGCCAGCAGGAAAGGAGGAAGGCTCAAGGGGGCGCACGCGAGACTTCGCATGTGCCACTACTTTCTGATCCTTAAGCTGACAGTGGGGTATGTATGGGTGTTGTTCCTTTATTCCTCAAACTGATCAAAAAATATTACATATCCTCTTTTGTACCTAGGATGTATATTCAAAACACACTTATTTAAGGTAAAGAAAGGAAACGATAATGCTAAGTGTAGAGATAAAATTACATGTCAGAGAAATAAATAAAAGCTGGTTTTCTAAAAAATAATTGCCAACAAATTTAAGAGAAAAAAATATGCAGGTAAAATGAGGAATGAGAAAGAGGACATAATATTAAAATGTTAAAATTATAGAGGCATATCATGCACAACGGTAAATGAATACATTTTATAGTTAAAATTTGATTATTTTAAGCTAAATGGTAAAATGTACAATTGATATAACAAAAAACAAACATAAATGGATTAATAAATAAGAAAAAAATACAAAAAGTTATTAGCAAACTACTCAAAATAAGGGATCAGGTAGTTTTCTTTAGGTTTACTGAGTAAACAATTTCTGTGTAATTAAAGCCATTTTAGAGGAGAAAAAAATGACACATTTGAGGGTCAGATGGGTTTCATGCTGGCTTCACCCTAATCCTGGCTTGCCATGTAATAGCAACATTAAATCCGTCCAAATTGATTAACCACTCTGAGGCTTGGTTTTCCATAAAGTGGGGTTCACCATACTTGCCCCACAGGCTGTAATTATTAAAGATGGCAACTGTTAACTGTTAAGTGGGGTTCACCATACTTGCCCCACAGGCTGTAATTATTAAAGATGGCAACTGACATAATTCCCCCGAAATCACTCAGCAGGGTGCCCAGCCATGGGCACTCAGTCAGCTTTTTCCTCCCTCTATAAGCTCATGACCCGGGGAAGAGAAAAATATAGAAGGAAAGCTACTTATCAAAAGGACTTGTTCTTATTCCTATTAAAAATTAAGTGTCTATTCTAAACCAAGAGTAATTGATGCAACAATGAAAAAGGTCTCGATCCAGTCTCTTAAAATCAGAGCAAACCCAGTAGCATTGTCCTTCGCTGTTTCTGAAGTCCTAGCCAGTCATTAAGAAGTGAAATAGAAGTAAGTAAAAACAAAAACTAAAAAGGAGTCCAAAGAATATTTTAAGAATAAGACAGAGTGACAAGGGGGATAAATATTTGGAAATGATTATCATCTTTTTACAGTAGCAATTTCCAGTTAAAAAGCAAAAGGGGATGATACGGTTCAAAAGTAAAAATACATAACCTTATTAAGAAATGGGGGAAACAGCTATAAATCTGTATTGAGAGATATAAAATAAGACCTCTTTCCAAGACCAGATAACCACTTTATTGGGAGATATAAAATAAGACCTCTTTCCAAGACCAGATAACCACTAATCTTCCTTCATGAATGGGCTCCAAGTTTGGGGTATCCAGGCAATGCAGAAATAAGAGGTCTGGAAACAAGGGCTGTGAGAGGC
Organism: Pteropus vampyrus; assembly: GCF_000151845.1. Lineage (NCBI taxonomy): Eukaryota > Metazoa > Chordata > Mammalia > Chiroptera > Pteropodidae > Pteropus > Pteropus vampyrus. The sequence continues at coordinate 1,387,976 of NW_011888978.1, read as the reverse complement.
ACCTGGGAAGGAATCAAGCACCCCCACCTGGTTTTTAAAGTTGTGACCCACACCTGGCTCTAAAGTCCCCTGTGGGCATCAAAGTCCTTCTTTGTCTTCATGCTCCCCCACAAGTGCAAAAAAGAATGAGTGTTAATGACAAATAAATTGAAGAATAAATGAGGTTATGATGCCAGAGTGGTAGGACAGAGGATGGATTTCTTTTAATTCCCTCCTCTTTTTTTGTTATCACACTGCTTGTATAATACAAAATGAAATATTACAATGCCTTAGTTTGGTTAAAATAGAACCTACAAATTCAGAACACTATTGGAGTAAGTTAAAAGATTTTTTTTGATAACTGTTTTGGAGTTAAGACATTTAAATTCCATAACAGATTGGGTCTTCAACATTCCAGGTATAGAGTTATTTACTGTAGGAGATAAATTCCTGCCTACTTCACTGGGCAAAGTCAATAACAAAAGGTTTTAAAATATATATTTAAATATTCTAAACTGCAAAAATGTTGTAGTGAAAGTGACCTGCTGTAATATCTTAGTTAAGGCAGCATGCTCTCTAGAACACTGAGATGTAGGAGAGGCACCCTCACTCCTGGTCTTAAAGCTACCAGACCCAGTGGGCTGCTCAAGACAAGAAACAGCCACTAAACTGTCATGTTCTCTGTGTCCCCAAGCAACAAATCTATGCCACTCACCAGGTGCCAAGTAAAACATCCCATGGACCTGGCCTTGCTCTCCTGGTGCTGAGAGCCCAGTGCAGTGCCACAAAAGCTGAACAATTACACGTTGGCTGGCTGTCTGTACACGAGTATGAACAAAAAGGAAGGGAGTTGAAGAGACGTGCAATGTTTAGCCAGGAAAGCAGCCATCGCAAGCACATGGTAACTGGCCTGTAGGACCAGAAGCCGCCCTGCTGTGGGTGACCCAGCATGGCTCCTCCTTGCTAAAGAAGTGTTAGCAGAGGCTGCACTGTCTGTCACATGCCGAACAGGACAAGGGACATGCAAGCATGGTGGGGGAGCCGCCCAGATTACATGTGAGATCTTTTCTAAACCGGGGACTATTAATCTATGACAAACAGGGAGAGAAAAAAAACCACGGAGACAAGGGTCCAGGGAGGCCCAAACTGCCACAAAGAAGGAGGGCCACATGCAGGTGGGGACAAATGTGGCAACAAAGTATCGAAGTGAACAAAAGGGAAAAGATGCTCATTTCTCAGCCCACGGCTTGCTGCATTTGCTGAGTTTCTCCCAATGTCTCCCACATGCGGGATTCTTACCCGGACAGGAGCCTCCAGCGGTGTCCGGCACCCATTCTTCTTCCCCTTTCCCAAGCTCGGCGAATATATCTGGCTTGGGTCCTAAGAGTCCTGTTTTTGAGGGAAAAAAATGGAGCACATCTGTTCATATTAGAGATAAAATCACTGCAAGGATGAGATCTGATTCTTGAAACTTTTTGGAAAAGGTGACTTGATAGGAAGGCCTAGGGTAGAGACATTTTCCCAGAGGACAAGAAGATGGCTCAGGCCTGACACAGACAACCTGTTCCCGGCCCTTCTCCCTGCCGAAGGGAGGGAGGATTCGACCCTTACTCACCTTAGGCTCCAAAAGAATCCTGTGCCCGGGACACCAAGAACAGGCATGTCGGAGCCTTGAAAATAACATCCTCAGTCAGCCTGTGCCCAGCCCGGCCTTCTCTGTGCAAGCAGTGTGAGGGCTCCAGAGAGGCGTCCCAGCACTCACCCAGCGAGACCAGGTTGCTGTAGTTCTCCAGCATCACATCCCTGCACAGGGCCCTCTGAGCAGGGTTCAGCTGTGCCCACTCATCCTGGGTGAAGAGCACAGCCACATCCTTGAAGGTCACCGATTCCTGTAATAGCAAGCCCAACCCTGTTGACCGCTGCACATCTTACACACCTAATACAGGTCTGTTGAAAGGCAACCAAATTAAAGCAGCTTGTAAACACAAGATACTTGTGTGACACAATGAACTTGATGAAAAGGTCAGGGAAGAGAAATAGCACAGTGGACTAGCACCATGGAGACCAGCCTCACGGAGAAAGTGGTGCCCAAAATGGGTCCTAAAGGAAAAGTCAACATCCAGGGGTGGGACCAGGAGCAGCCAGTGAGTGTGACTGGGCTGAACACAGCACCTTCGACAGGCTGCTCAGCCCTTTCAGTGATTTCTGCCAGCGGTTCCTACCCTGGACAGGCTTAAATGTGAAGGAATGAGAACAATTTAATCAAATTCATCAGAATTTATACACTCAGCTGAATGCTGATCCTTCAAAGTATAGTCCATACCCATACTCTATAGAGGCTGGCACTGCTCAGAGCCTTTCAGTAATTTATTGCAATTGAAAACACATCTTTTAAGAAATTAAAAAAATTTTTTTCAATTACAGTTGACATACAATAGTATATTAGTTTGAGGTGTACAACATAGTGATCAGATATTTATATAATTTACGAAGTGATCCTAATTAGTAGTACATACCATATATAGTTATGACAATATTATTGACAATATTATTGACTATACTCCCTATGCTGTACTTCACATCCCCGTGACTATTTTGTAACTAACAATTTGTACTTCTTCATCCTTTCACGTTTTTCTCCCAGCCACCCAACCCCATCCCCATCTGGCAAACATTAGTTTGTTCTCTGGACCTATGACTCTTTGTTTTTATTTTGTTGTTTAGATTCCACATATAAGTGATATCATATGGTATTTGCCTTTGTCTGACTTATTTCACTCTGCTTAAATACCCTCTAGGTCCATCCATGTTGTCGCAAATGGTTAGACTTCATTCTTTTTTTGTTTGAGTAACATTCCATTGTATACATGTACCACAGCTTTTGAATAATTTCATTGGTATGCAATATTCCTCTGAAGTAAAAAACCAAATGTCATTATAAAAAATTTTTAAAATAGAGTCCAGTAAATCCTACTGCCCCAAGAAATTGTTCCACCCGCTCTCTCTTCTCAGCTCCTGGCTCAGGAACCGCCTTTACCACTGAGACCAGAATCGCACTTGCTAGTAGGAAGAGTGCAGGTTTCCATTTCAGACCAACCTAGGTTCCGGTTCCAGTTCCAGTTTTTGTCACTTAGGTGACCTTTAACCAGTTCCTTAGCTTGATGCCCACTAGGATGAGCCTGCCATGGGGGGTGGGGGAGAAAGTAGTGACGGGGTCAGGCCTCTGAGTGAGACCGGATTGGGAAAAAAGCTCCTGGTCAGGAAAAAAAAAAAATGCCCCACTCTCCAAACCTCTACATTCAATCTTCCATGGCGATTCAGTGCGGGGGGCGGGGAGGAGCGCACAGCAACACCCACTCACCTGGATCGTGCCTGACAGGCGCCTGACAGCCATTCCTTCTTCTCTGAGGAGCACTTTTAGGAACAAGCAGAGTAGGGCTCCTCAGGCCAGAAACTCCTCCCCACCTGTCATGAGGGGACAGCCAGCCAGGTCAAGCCACCGCACACTGTCCTGAGTGAGGCTGTGAACATGCACTTCCCGGGCGGCCTCCAGCCCCCAGCCCTGGCTCCTTATTCCCTATTTGCTCCCCATTCTCTCTCCTCCCTCTAAGAGTATTTCTGGTGGCCTCCACGCACCATGCTGCCCCCGCTCCCATCCTTCTCCTAGCGCCCGACTCGAATTCTCCGCATCTTCCCTTCCATATACTAAAAGCACTGACTTGCCCTCCTGCCCCAGTTCTCATGCTTTGTCCCCACTCTCCGGCCATTGCCCTTAAGTTATGCTGAAATCTCTAGAGAAGTGTCCCCTCACTGGACAGCTGCCTAATTCTGGGAGAGGAGTGGAGGAAGTGCGGAAGGAGGGTCGTCTTCCTCCTCAAAAAAGAAACGAGGAAGGCTGGATCTTCATTGCCGACTTCTCTCAAGCCAAGCCCTTCTCTGGCCTCGCGCCTCTCCTTCTCTGGGGCCTAGTTTAAGTGAACTGGAGTCAAAGGTGCGCGGGCAAGCAGTGTATTTGCTTGTGAGGGGCGGGGGGTTGGTTAGAGGCTTCACACAACCCAGCCCATCCTACCGCCCTCTGCTCTGCTAGGTACACAGGGGGGTGGCCGCGGGGAGGATTCCGCGGACGGGGCTCCGTACCCCACCCAGAGCATCTACCCCTGGGCGTATTCGGGCTTCCGGTGGTCGGCTCCAAGATACGCGCCAGAAGCCCTGACAGCGCTTTCCACCAGCACTGACAGATTCGGATTCGAAACCCAAAAGCCCACACAGGGTCGTCCTCCCTCTTCTTGGAATCAAACCTTAGCTATATATCCCGGTAAGTTTGAGGAACCAGATCAGCCTCCTCCTGAACGGAGCTCTACCCAGACCTACCTCCCCGACCTACCTCCGTCCTTCTCCCCGGGCGCGACCACCCACGCCCGCTCCCGCTCTCCAGATAAGGCTCTGGCCACCGTGCTGGTCACCACCGGGTTGCCCTGCGAGGAGCCCCTGCCGGTGGCTAGAGATCGCAACCGCCACATTGCCTGCAGAACACAAAGACCTGGAATCTGCAGCCCGAGTATGAACTGCGCTTGCGCGTTGCCCTGGGAACCGCTGAGCTGAATCCCCACAAGTTCGAAGGCTGCGCGCTTCTGCTTCCCAGACCGCTTCCCAGACCACTTCCCAGATGGCAAACCCGCAGCGAGAAAAATGTTGCGCGCCTGCGCAGATAGGGCCCCGCTTTTCAAACCCCTCCCCTAGAGGCTTGCCTCACTGAAACTACATTTCCCAGGGGCCTCGGCGGGGCTTCGCCGTGCCGTCATGCAGGTAACAACCCGTGGGCTAACCCTCAGGTGCGGCTTTGGTTCCGTTCTGGTCAGGCTGAGACTCGGGCTCTGCCTTGAAAACACGCCCAAGAAGATGGAGACTAGCGGAAAGTTGACAGCGGGATAAGGGAAGTCAGTCCGGGGGGGCCGCGCCTGATCTGGTGAGGAGAGCGGATCGAAGGCGGTCTCCGAGGACAGAGTAGGAGGCAAGAAGCCGAAAAGGCGCGTTCCAGAGGAAGGACCCCGCCGAGACTGCGCCTCGGGCCCCAGGGACGCAAACGATACTGACAGTGTGGCTGGCGGCCGCGCGGTGGTGGTTCGGCGAGAAGTTGGGTGCAGGGCGGGGAGGACACAAGTGTCGGGCTGGAGGCCGGCAGACGAGTGCGGAGGCTGCCGCGGCGGTTCAGGACAGCGGATGGTGGCAGGGACCTGGGCGGTGGCCTCGACAGTCGAGGGTACGGCGCCTTAGATACGTCGAGCAGGGAGAATAGCCTTGGTTCTCCGCGACTTATCAGGGGAAGAAGGAGCCTGGGTGCCACGGAGGCTTTCTCTTGGACAGCTGGGTGGTATTTAGAGAAAGTGGTATTTGTTTTTGTCTACAGTATTATCAGGGGTGGGCAAGAATGAGGTGACATACAGAAACATCCAACTTCGAAATATTTAGGTGTTTTTGAATACTTATTTTCATGAAGCTCAGGAAGGAAAGATGAGAGGGTTTTAACTCTGTCGGTGGTGAAAAAACATCCAAGAATGTGACCTGAGGTTTGTCAGAGAACTCTTAGGAAGCAATGTCAGTGACTTTATGTGACAGCATAACATTCTGTCCTGGGTTTTACTGACAGTTTCATTCTACAGACACTTTTGGAGCACTTAACGCTGGACTAGGGGCTAGAGAAATAGCAGTGAAAACTCTGCACTCATGCAGGTTTAATTCTACTCAGGGAGGCAGTCAATAAAACAAAATACCAAGTACAGATGACACAGTGAAGCCGTGTTAAGATTTAGACTGTGACGGGCAATGGGAGTTAATTATGAGTAGCATTTGGGGAAGTTTTCTTTGAGGAGATAACATATGAATAGAGAAAGGAATAGAGACAGGGAGGAACCCACCTGCCTACCTGGGAACAAGCCATCTGAGGAGGGAACAGGAACGCTGTCCTGAGAAGGGCTGATGAGTTTGAGGCTTAGCAGGACCAGAACGGAGAGCATGTGAACAGGGGAGAGTGGGAGATGGGATGAGGTCGGAGGCAACCAGAAGCCTTGAGGCCATTGTAGGAACTCTGGATTTAATCTGTGATGGAAACCACCCACGGGGGTTCAGCAAAATAGTGACATGGCTGAGCACACTGACAGAAATCACTGGTCAACTGTGGGGAGAACAGGCTGGCAGGGCTCGAGGGCATACAGGGAAACCTGTTAGGCTATTAGCAGTCCAGGGAGGGACAGATTCCATTACATAACCCTTCTACAAGGTATCTGTTTGGAGAGCCTAGTCATTTTAAGATAATTAAGGGTTCTGGACATCACACTAAGAAGTTTGGGTATTATTCTGTTTTCAGGTACATGAGGATGATAATAAAACGTTCGTTGAGCACTAACTACATGTTGGGCACTTTTATAAGCACTTTACATTAGTTATCTGTAATCCAAAGCTGAGGTTTATACACTTAACAAATGAGAAAACCAAGGCATCATTATGTCCAATGTCCTGCCCAAGGTCTTATATCTAGCACATGCAGCCAGGAGTCCTGCACCTATTGATAGAGAAAGGGTGCAAAGGTTGTCCTCATTAGTCGTTGCCCAGAATGGCTGCCACACAAGGAGGGCCTAAGGCTTCCCAGACTCCTGAAATAATAGTGAAACCTCCAATTATCTGACTCATTTCCCTTGATGCTCCCTCTATGGGTCAATATTTTACCAATCTTGAGTTACTGCATCCACCTTATGCTTCAATAACTTCATTTTTCCTCTCCAATCTTGTCCTGCGCCTTCCTTTTGAGCCTTTATTGTGCTATCATTTTCATCTATTTTCTACCCATTTCTCCTCTCGGCCTCTTTTCTTCCCCTTCCTGTCTCTTGAGATGGGGCAGGAAAACGAAAAAATAAGTGAAGGGAAAAGAGGAAACTGGATATAATGGAGATATTATTTGAAATCTATTTCTGAGGATAGTTAATTCAGTTTCATTCTGTCTCTGATGTTCACACTCCATAATTAAAACTTAGAGGTCATGTAGCCCAAAGAGACTGAATTGCTCAAGGACCAAACACTGAGAATCCATCGGGAACCTCCTTCATTGTCACACACAAACGTCCTCTGCTCACATCACTGATCACCAGCTCTCCCCATGGACAGTCTCCTTCTCCCTGGAGAAAGATTCCCATGGCCTCTACCTGTGCTCCAGATCTTATTCCCCATGTTAAGTTGCATGTCCTTCCTTTCCACACCATTCAACACTCCATGCCCCTTTTAGGTAGTAAACGTGAATTCTTCTACCTGGAATCACGTACACAGTCTTAGCAGATTGTTTGCTAAGTCAGTGCTTTTCACAGATATTTTACCTGAAGCTACGGAAGCCATCATGTGATCATGATGGCAACACCATGAAACTCAAGACATTGAATTATTTTGTCTCTGAACAAATGCCAGTCACCTCCAGATTTGTTATGTGAGGAAATAAACTATCTGTTTGTAAGCCATTATTAACTGGCCTATTATGTGTAGCCCAAAGCTCTTCTGATAGCTCTACTCTCTCTGTCTCCCTCTAGTTATCTTTCTGAACTTTCCTTTCCCAGTCACGCTACTAAGTCTCTTTCAACCCTTAACTCACTCTTCAACCTACTAAAATTTACAGAGGTTATCAAATAACAAAAACCAAAGGCCATATTTCTATTGTTATCTTACTTTAACCTTCTGTAGCATTTGGAAATATTATTCCTGTCCCTGTGCTAAAATTCCCTTTACTTCTGTGCCACCACCTTCTTCTGATATTTTTTATGTTTTTCTTGGCTGTTTCCCCTCAGCTTCTACTGATTCCATTTCCTCCATTTCCCCACTCAATAACAGTACAGCCATCCCCTCTTATCCACGAAGGACATGCTCCAGAACCCCCTCTGGATGCCCGAAACCATGGATAGTACAGAACCCTATATGTCCTATGTTTTTTTTCCTATAAATACATTCTTATGATAAAGTTCAGCTTATAAATTAGGCATAGTAAAGGATTAACAATAATAATAAACTAGAACAATTATAACAATATACTGTAGCAAATTGTGAATGAGGTCTCCAAATATTTTATTATACTGTACTCACTCTTTTTGTGACATGACATGATACAATGCCTATGTAATGTGATAAAGTGAGGTGATGACACAGTGGGATGGCACGGGAGTTCACCATGCTACTCAGAACAATACATAATTTAAAATGTGAATTGTTTTATTTAGGAATTTTCCATTTAATATTTTTGGATCTGAGTTGACCGTGGGTAACTGGAACTGTGGAAAGCAAAGCTGTAGATAAGGGGGGACTACTGTACTCCAGAGCAGCCTTCCATCACTGTCCTTCTACTTATTCTGCTGCCCGTTAGGAAGTCTCACTTGGATATCCAGACTCATCAAAATGCCCCCAGGCTGAACTCATCATTTCCCCCACAAAATTGGTCAACTTTATGTTTTTAATTATGGCATCCCTACCTACCCAAATAAATTCACATGCCCACATTTAATCAGTTACTATGTTATCTAGATTCTGTCTCACTGTTGCTTGAATTCTTCCTTTCTTCTCCCATCCCACTGCCACTTTCTCAGTTTTAAACTTGGGAAACAAGAATATATTATTTTGATTTTCTTACTGTGTCTAGCACATATTTAGCACTTATTAAATGTGTGTGAAATAAATGAAATTGTCTTAGCTACCATCTTAATTATAGGTCCATAAAATGTCCATGTGATCGTTCTGAATAGGTTTTGAGTTAAAGATTTTGTTAATAAGTTAGACATTCATGTCTATTAGTGTTTAGCCTATTCTCATTTTCACTTTGACAGTGCATGATACAAAGATATGCATTTCAATCCTATATACTTAAAGACTATATTTAAGTTATAGTGTCTTCTAAATAATTAGCTTATTTAACGATTTAATGACTGTTAATTGTAAATTCAAAACAGCATGCTATTGCCGTAAGATCTGTACAATTATTCCATCATCTAGTAGCAACCAGCCTATATTTTAGGGAAGAAAATAATTCAAGGAGAAGGGGAGGAACTTGGAGGGATAAGAGGATTGAGAGGTAGAGAATTTTAACTCACAACATCCAGAGAAACCATACTGTGGAATAGGAGCATCTACATAACATATATAACATGGTAAAGGATCAAGGATATCCCACCATTCATTATATTTATAGGTCTGCAGCTTTTCAGAGCTCACAGGGATCCCGGAGACCTTCTAAATCCAAAATCCCTCATTTACCAAATTAGGACACTGTGACTCAGTGAAAGTAGGTGGCTTGACCAGGTTAGTGGCAGATCAGATTATATACCAGGACTCTGGGCTGTCCAATTAAGCACTCACATTTTCTCTCCAGTGTGAAGTCTCTGATGCCCACTGGAGAATCTGCAGCATGATACAAGAGAACTTATCTTCAGCATGAATCCTCATTGTTTAGAGTGTCAGCTACTTAAACCTTCTGACAAAGTTTTACTTTCTGAATCAATCAAGATCTTTCCACTTTTATATGGTTTCTCTGCAGTGGTTTGTATTATCTGATATGGTATAATATACTTCAACTAAAAGATTCCTAAGACTGTTACATTTATTAGGTTTCTACATTATATGACTAATCTGATTATCACTGAAGAGTTAATCATGGTAAAGGGTCCAATAAAAACTCTCTTCACGTATGAGTTCTCTGATGTCGTGTAAGGTTTGTACTCCGACTGAAGGCTTTCCCACATTCGTTACACTGATAGGGTTTCTCTCCTGTGTGAGTTCTCTGATGCACTATAAGGGACGAATTCTTAATGAAGGCTTTGCCACACTGATCACATTCATAGGGTTTCTCACCAGTATGAATTCTTTGATGCTCAATAAGGTATGCACTCTGGCTGAAAGCCTTTCCACATTCATTGCATTCATACGGTTTCTCTCCAGTATGAATAACCCGATGTACGGTAAGGGATGATCGTCCAGTGAAGTGTTTTCCACATACGATACACTCATAAGGTTTCTCTCCAGTATGAATCCTCCGATGCTGAGTAAGAGATGAATTTTTACTGAAAGCTTTTCCACACTGATTACATTCAAAAGGTTTTACTCCAGAATGAAGTCTCTGATGTTCTATAAGGTATGTACTTTGGCTAAAGGACTTCCCACATTTGTTACATTTGTAGGGCTTTTCTCCTGTGTGATTTCGTTGGTGCAGGGTAAGAGTTGAGCTCTTACTAAATGCTTTTCCACATTCACTACACTCGTAGGGTTTTTCTCCAGTATGACTTCTCTGATGTACAATAAGATGCATACTTTGACTAAAGGCTTTTCCACATTCATTACATTCGTAGGGTTTTTCTCCTGTATGTGTTCTTTGATGCACTGTGAGATTCATACTTTGGGTAAAAGCTTTCCCACATTCACTACATTTGTAGGGTTTCTCTCCAGTATGAATCCTTTCATGTTGAATAAGGGATGAATTCTTGCGGAAAGCTTTTCCACACTCTTTACACTGATAGGGTTTCTCTCCAGTATGAGTTCTTTGATGAACAGTAAGGTTCATGCTTTGACTGAAGGTTTTCCCACATTCATTACATTTGTAGGGTTTCTCTCCAGTATGAATTCTTTGATGTACAGTAAGGGAGGAGCGTTCAATGAAGTGCTTCCCACATACATTACACTTATAGGGTTTCTCTCCAGTATGAATCCTCTGGTGCTTAAGAAGAGATGAGCTCTGGCCGAAGGCCTTCCCACATTCATTACATTCATAGATCTTCTTTCCTACAAACATTCTTTGAGTTTTAATTAATTCAGAATTTTGTTTGATATCTTTTCCATGTGAATTCTGATTATAAGGCCTTTTTCCCCCAGGAGTATTTTGTTGTTTATCAATAACTGAACACTGACTGGAACATCTTTCAAATTCATTACCTCCACATACCCTCCTCTCAGTGAGGGTTTCCTTTTGGGTAAAGGCCACTTGACCCAGAAGTCTATCTTGGTTTTTCTGTTGCCCCTCTAACCAACTATCAGATTCCCAGGTTTTCCCTAAAGAAGAATGCCAGAGACCTTCCCTTTCCATTATTACCCTATAGGATAAATCTTCAGTAATGTTGGGCTTTAGAGTTGGCTCTTTGGTTTCAAGTCTTGTCTCCCAGTCTGTAAAAAATAAAAAATTCAAATGCACATTGGTTTCTATGCTGGGAGAGTGAAAACTGTATAAGGTGGGAATGAGAATAAAACAGAGTAACTATAGGGCATGTCTGAGAGCTTTCGAAGATGTCCCTACAATTAGGAAGACAACTGGAAAGAAGAGAAAGAAAGTGAACCAGTCCATAAATAACAGGGGAACCACTGAGACTTCATTCTCTCAGACCCCATATCTTATGCCCAACAGATGGCCTGAGGGCAGAGAGGTGGAGGGCAGGAAACTACAACTTAAGAATCCAGTTGTCAGCATGATCAAGTCAACAGCAGATATCAACACTGAACCAGGAGACCACAGGCCTGTGGGCAAGGGCTTTACTGTGAGGCAAGGGGTATGCACTAACTGGACCACCTCCTTCCAACCTAATCTGCTTACATTAAAGAAAAAGTGGTAAGCAAAGCTGGGTCTTCCTCCAACACGTGCACATCAGAGTAACCAGAGAAGACCTATCCAGTCAGGTATGAAAATAAGAGACAACACATACATTAGAGGCGGCCACTTGTCCCGCCTCACTATCATATCCAGCTATCCAATTACAGTTTCCTTAGAACATTTAGAGTATAACCAGGAAAAACACAAAGGGCAAATGGGACCCATTCACACCGTCAGACAAACACAAACTCCAGACAGAACCACCTCCACTCACAGGTGATATGCAGAAAATACTAAGTTTGGAAACTATGTAGAGGGTTAAGAAGTAAAATTTTTAAATATAAACAGAATGGGAAGATAAAAGAAGCAAAAAAAACCAAAAGGGAGAATAAACATTGGAAGAATAATTACATGCTTCCAGTCATCCAAAGACAAAATAAAATTTAAAAAAAATTAAAAAGATATTTGTAACAATGACTCATGAAGAACTAGTACCTAGACCTGGAAGACAATGTCTATGGAACACTAAGCTCACTAGAAAAATTGGCAAAGACTTGAATAGGCACTTAATAAAAGGAAACCTGAATGGGTGGTTTAGCAAGCCCACTAATAGGTCTACACACGTAGGTTAAGTCTAACTTGCAGAGGTATACCACAATTAATAATTTTAAAAGTAGCATTGCACAATAGCAAAAAAAAAAAAAAAAAAAAAAAAGGACCCCAACACAAATATCCATCATTAATAGAATGGATAAATAAACTGTCAAATATTTATACAAAGGAATTACTGACAATAGTAAATGTGGACTTCATATTTGTGTCTCCCTAAAATTCTTATGTTGACGCCAAATCCCAATGGGATAATTTAGGAGGCGGTGCCTTTGTGGGGTCATTAGGTCATGCGGGTGGAGCCCTTGTGATGGGATTAGTGCACCTGCTTCCTCTCTGCTCTCTGTCATGTGAAGGCATAGCAAGGCTGCTGTCTGTGAACCAGGATGAGGGTCCTCACCAAGAACCCTACCATGCTGGCACCCTGATCTCAGACTGCCAGCCTCTAGAACAGTGACAAATAAATATTTAATGTTTAAGCCACCTAGTCTATGGTATTCTCTTATACCAGCCTGAAGTGACTAGTTAAAATTAATAGACTAAAGCTACATATTGTCAATATGAATGAATTAAATAATTCAAACAAAGTCCCAGCAAAATACATATAGCAAGAATCCATTAGATAAACTTTAAAAACAGACTAAAAGTAAATATATTGTTTAGCGGTTCATTTATGGATGGCAATACTATAAAGAAAAGCAAAGGAAGGAAATTACTACAAAAGTCGCATCCTAGGGAGAGGTAGGAGTGTGTGGATGAGGAGGTGCACACAGCATGGTGAGGACACCAGTGATATTCTGTTTCTTACTCTGGGTTCTAGTGCTTGTGTGTTTAATTTCTTTCCTGTTCATTAGTCTTCATCATTATGAACTATAAAAAGAAGCAGTATGTCATAATGATTAAGACAACGAGTCTGGAGCCACACTACCTGGCTCAAATTTGAGCTCCACGACACTGTTAGCTGTGTTACTTAACATATCTGTCCTCAAGTTTTCTCACCTGTTAAACGGTAATGATCTCACAGTGTTGATGTAAAAACAAAAATTAGTTAATATTTATAGTATTTACATTAGAATATGTAGGTTTTTGTTAAATAATGTGTATTTTACACATTATATATACCATTTCAAAAAACAAATGAGAACAAAATGTTTGCTATGTTGGAAAATATTAATCATTTTAAGTTGAAACACTATGTACTGCCAAAAGTTTAATAAGATTTGTTATATCTTCGTGGAATTTAGAGACCTAATTTAAAAGTTAACGCTGAAGAGTTACTGCTTAAGAAAAATAGGTTAAAAATAGGTTACCCACATGTGACTCAAGAATTCAACAGGCCAGTACTCTATTCATGTACAGAGAAAGCAAAAGCACATTCTTAAATATGAAAATTCAGTAATTACAGTACTCCTAACCATTCCTGAAATATTACTTAAATATTCAATTTGAACAAAGGATTGGTCTAGGAATTCCAGAATGTTCACTATTAGGAATCTCTTAATACCATATTAATAGACCATGGAAAAAGGACATATGCTCAGCCTGATAAATGTTTCAAAAGTATTTGGTCAAATTCAATACTCAATCCTGATCCAAAACCAAAAATTTTAACACTGTACCAAGTATAAAAATAAAACACTAGAAGAATTCACATTAATAACAGAATCAAGGAAAAGATATTTATTATTACTGCTATTATTGTTCCAAAAGTATGAGTAATTAGACAATAGAGAGGAGAGGAAATTTTGTTTTTCTAATTATATAACTGCCTCTCTAGAAAACATAAAATTGTTAGGGTGGCTTTACTCGGAATGAGTGAAATACTGTGGGCTTAGAACTTGAGCACTAACGGTGAAAAACTAGCTCTTCCAGGCCTGGACAACACTTCAGATTGTGCCATTTTGCTATTTCATTGAATAAGGACCCTATAATGCACATGGCACTGTCTTTGGCCATAACAAGGGTTCGATGATTCTTAACTGTTATTACCATTATTATTTTGTGTTAAAAATTATATAGCTCTCTCTTCCTTTCCTTTTTTCCTAAACAGGACTTTCAAATGGTAACCCATACTCCCAGTCTTACAGTGCCTCGTTAACTTCTAGGATTTATATCGTTTGGTACTTGTCAGGATATGAACAAGAGTCCTCAGGACCAGGGGTCTGGGAAAGCACAGGTCTTTCAGTATTTATGGCTGGGACTGTCTGTAGTAGAAGCCTGCAGAGTATTTGGGTGGTGGGTGTGGGGCTTGGGCAGGAGTCCTCATTCTTCTAGGACAAGTTGATTTCTTTCCTTTCGCTCATTACATTTCTTCCATCCCCAAATATTTAAGCTACTCCTTCCACTCAACCAGACTCCCTCAACAGTCACCTGATTGGACTTCCTACTTAAATCCCTGCTGCCCTACAATGCATCCTACATACAGAAGCCAGACTGACCTGGACATGATAAATCACTCATTCCATAAATGTATGTTGAGCCAGGCACTGCTCCAGGTTCTAAGGCTATAGCAATGAGTAAAACATGTGTCTGCCCTTCAGGAACTTATATTTTAGTGAGAAGAAGAAAGACAGTCAACATAATAAGTAAAATACTTAGTATTTAAGTGGTATACCTTATAGAAAAATTAAAGGGAATTAAACGGAAACAGGGAATTTAACAGGTGAGGAAAAAGGTATGTAATTTTAAATAGAGTCTTCAGGAAAGGCCTCCCTGAAAAAGTGCCATTGAAGCCAAGATTTTAGGGGCTAAGGAGGGAGTTCCAGGCCTGCAGGGAGAGCAGCCCAGATGGAAGGAATGGCCAGTGCTGCTGCCAAGGCATGCGCTGCCCTGTGCCACGATGAACGAACTTCCGCATTGCCTACATTTATTGTAGTCATGTAGGTCAGCTTTCCTAGTAACGGAAACAAGGACACGTGTCTATACTAAACACGAGTGAGACTCAAGTTAGCATGAAGGGAGACAGGGATCCCAATGGAATATAAATTCTGTGTGTATACATACATATGTATCTCTCTCTCTCTCACACACACACACACACACACGGTCACCCAGTACATCTCTAGAATGATACAAAATCACATATGAAACACAAACAATAGGTTTCCGTGTTGAGGGGTAGTTAAGGGTAGCTTCCTGGAGAGCTTTAAATGTTATAGACTCTCTATCTTCGTTTTTAGGCACACTCTTTGGTAACAGATTTCTAATACTTTATACATGTCCTTAACTCTTGTTTCCTTCATAACCAAACATCATCAGCTGATTTAAGTCTAATGACCACTGATTAAAGGCTAATCACGAACTGCTTCCACATTACTAATAATTTCCATCTTTGTTTCAACATGAACAGGTTTACTAGTGATAATACTGTCTTAGAAATAGCAGTTCTAAATTTGTGTCTTCTACTCAGTTTTGATACAAGAGCAAAATCTAACAAAGCACTCAACAACTATACACATGAAAACTTTAGCACAGAGAAAGAAAACAATCATCTAAAAAGTATATTAAAAATAATGCCTTTTGCAATTGCAACAAAAAGAATAAAATACCTAGGAATAAATTTAATGAAACATGTGAAGGACCTATATAACGAAAACTACAAGACCCTATTAAAAGAAATTGAAGAAGATACAAAGAAATGGAAAGATATTCCGTGTTCTTGGATTGGAAGAATCAACATAGTTAAAATGACCATATTACCTAAAGCATCATGTAGATTTAATGCAAGCCCCATCAAAATCCCATTGGCATTTTTTAAAGAAATAGAACAAAAAATCATCAGATTTGTATAGAAGCAGTAAAGACCCCAAATTGGCAAAGCCATTCTGAGAAAAAAGAACGAGGCTGGAGGCATCACTCTGCCCGACTTCAAACTATACTACAAAGTGACAGTAATCAAAACGGCATGGTATTGGCAGAAAAACAGACACACAGACCAGTGGAACAGAATCAAGAGTCCAGAAGTAAATTCCTATTTATATTGGCAAATAATTTTTGACAAAAAAGCCTAAAACAAATAATGGAGAAAGGAAAGCCTCTTCAATTAATGGTGCTGGGAAAACTGGAAAGCCACCTGCAAAAGAATGAAACTAGACTGTTGTCTATTACCACACACCAAAATTAACTCAAAATGGATTAAGGACCTGAATATAAGAACTGAAACAATAAAATGCATAGAAGAAAACAGAAGAACTAAACTCAAGGACCTTGGACTTAAAGAGGATTTTATGAATTTGACCTCAAAAGCAAGGGAAGTAAAAGCTAAAATAAATGAATGGGACTACATCAAACTAAAAAGCTTCTGCTCAGCAAAAGAAATTGTCAACAAAGTAAAGAGACAGCCATCTGAATGGGAAAATATATTTGCGAGCAATTCTTCCAATAAGGGCCTAATATCCAAAATATACAAAGAACTCATACAACTCAATAACAACAAAAAAGCATATGATCTAATAAAAAATGGACAGAGGACGTGAACAGACACTTCTCCCTAGAGGACATACAAATGGCCAACAAATATATGAAAAGATACTCAACATCGCTACCTATTAGGAAATGCAAATCAAAACCAAAATGAGATACCATCTCACACCTGTTAGAATAGCTATAATCAATAGGATGAGTAACAACAAATGCTGGAGAGGATGTGGAGAAAAAGGAACCCTCATACACTGCTGGCGGGACTGCAAATTGGTACAGTCACTATGGAAAACAGTATGGAGGTTCCTCAAAAAACTAAGAAT